>NW_026526710.1:85261944-85771944 GCF_024362965.1 Panthera pardus | reverse complement strand
GGTAAACTGTGCGGAGATGGCCTGGGCCGCCCTGGGTGTCCCAGGTGGGGAAGAGCATGTGATCCCCGCTGTGCACCTGAAAGACTTTACGTCCCTGATAGAGCCTTTCCTTTGTGTTCCATTAACTTTAAATTTTTTTTTTAATTTACATCCAAGTTAGTTAGCATATAGAGCAGCAGTGATTTCAGGAGTAGATTCCTTGAGGCCCCTTTCCCATTCAGCCCCTCCCCTCTCCCACACCCCCTCCAGTAACCCTCTGTTTGTTCTCCGTATTTAAGAGTCTCTTCTCTTTTGTCCCCCTCCCTGTTTTTAGATTATTTTTGTTTCCCTTCCCTTATGTTCATCTGTTTTCTCTCTTAAAGTCCTCATATGAGTGAAGTCCTATGATTTGTGTCTTTCTCTGACTAATTTCACTTAGCATAGTGCCCTCTAGTTCCATCCACGTAGTTGCAAACGGCAAGATTTCATTCTTTTTGATTACTGAGTAATACTCCATTGTATATAGAGACCACATCTTTATCCATTCATCCATCGATGGACATTTGGGCTCTTTCCATACTTTGGCTATTGTTGATAGTGCTGGCATAAACATTGGGGTGCATGTGCCCCTTCGAAACAGCACCCTTGGGTAAATATCTAGTAGTGCAATTGTTGGGTCGTAGGTAGTTCTATTTTTAATTTTTTGAGGAACCTCCATACTGGTTTCCAGAGTGGCTGCACCAGCTTGCATTCCCACCAACAATGCAAAAGAGATCCTCTTTCTCTGTATCCTCGCCAATATCTGTTGTTGCCTGAGTTGTTAATTTAGCCACTCTGACAGGTTTAAGGTGGTATCTCATTGTGGTTTTGATTTGTATCTCCCTGATGATGAGTGATGTGGAGCATTTTCTCATGTGTCGGTTGGCCATCTGGATGTCTTCTTTGGAGAAGTGTCTATTCATGTCTTTTGCCCATTTCTTCACTGGATTATTTGTTTTTTGGGTGTTGAGTTTGATAAGTTCTTTATAGATTTCGGATACTAAGCCTTTATCTGATATGTCACTTGCAAATATCTTCTCCCATTCCATTGGTTGCCTTTTAGTTTTGCTGATTGTTTCCTTCGCTGTGCAGAAGCTTTTTGTTTTGATGAGGTCCCAGTAGTTCATTTTTGCTTTTGTTTCCCTTGCCTCCGGAGACGTGTTGAGTAAGAAATTGCTGCGGGCAAGATCAGAGAGGTTTTTGCCTGCTTCCTCCTTGAGGATTTTGATGGCTTCCTGTCTTACATTGAGGTCTTTCATGCATTTTGAGTTTATTTTTGTGGATGGTGTAAGAAAGTGGTCCAGGTTCATTCTTCTGCACGTCGCTGTCCAGTTTTCCCAGCACCACTTGCTGAAGAGACTGTTTTTATTCCACTGGATACTCTTTCCTGCTTTGTCAAAGATTAGTTGGCCATGCATTTATGGGTATGTTCAATTAATTTTTTAGTCAAATTCCTGAAAGTTTCTCCTATTCTTCTCCAGGTATTAAATGCCGACGGTGTGGTGGACTTTCGCCTGTAGCCTGTATTTTTTGTTCAGGTCTTTGTGCCATAGGTTTCACTTAAAAAAGAAAAAAAAAGTCTATTTGTTTTGACAGGTCTGTGTGCCACCATCGTGTTGTGCCATGAACATGTCATAATATAAAATAGTCCCTGCAGTTTGCTCAGTGGTTCGATGACATAGAAAATGGCTGCCTTATAATTTTTGAGAATTCGAAACTCAACCTAAGGGCTCCCCATAAACACCCTCATTTATGAGATGGGTTTTCTCTGGTTTCAGTAGGGACAGGAGCCAAGATAAACCACCGGCCTCTCTCTGTCACCCGCAGTGCTATAGGGACGGCCCCTTGGAGGAACAACAGCAGGTTCTACAGGGAACTATCCCCCATCAGTGAGCATCTCCCATCAGTGAGCGTCCCCTGTCAGTGAGTGTCCCCTGTCAGTGAGTGTCCCCCATCAGTGAGTGTCCCATCAATGAGTGTCCCCTTGTCAGTGAGCGTCCCCTGTCAGTGAGTGTCCCCGTCAGTGAGCGTCCCCTCATCAGTGTGCGTCCCCTGTCAGTGAGCATCCCCCGTCAGTGAGTGTCCCCCATCAGTGAGCATCCCCTGTCAGTGAGCGTCCCCTCGTCAGTGAGCGTCCCCCGTCAGTGAGTGTCCCTGTCAGTGAGTGTCCCCCATCAGTGAGCGTCCCCTCGTCAGTGAGCATCCCCTGTCAGTGAGTGTCCCTGTCATTGAGCATCCCTCATCAGTGAGCATCCCCTGTCAGTGAGCGTCCCCTTGTCAGTGAGCGTCCCCCGTCAGTGAGTGTCCCCGTCAGTGAGTGTCCCCTGTCAGTGAGCGTCCCCCGTTAGTGAGCGTCCCCCATCAGTGAGTGTCCCCGTCAGTGAGTGTCCCCATCAGTGAGTGTCCCCCATCAGTGAGCGTCCCCTCGTCAGTAAGCGTCCCCCGTCAGTGAGCGTCCCCCGTCAGTGAGTGTCCCCGTCAGTGAGTGTCCCCCATCAGTGAGCGTCCCCTCGTCAGTGAGCGTCCCCCGTCAGTGAGCGTCCCCGTCAGTGAGCGTCCCCTCATCAGTGAGCGTCCCCGTCAGTGAGTGTCCCCGTCAGTGAGTGTCCCCGTCAGTGAGTGTCCCCTCATCAGTGAGCATCCCCTCATCAGTGAGTGTCCCCCGTCAGTGAGCGTCCCCTCGTCAGTGAGCGTCCCCTTGTCAGTGAGCGTCCCCCATTAGTGAGCGTCCCCCGTCAGTGAGTGTCCCCGTCAGTGAGCGTCCTCTCATCAGTGAGTGTCCCCCGTCAGTGAGGACCCCCCTGTCAAGGAGTGCCCCCCCGTCAGTGAGCATCCCCCATCAGTGAGTGTCCCCCGTCAGTGAGCGTCCCCTCGTCAGTGAGCGTCCCCTTGTCAGTGAGCGTCCCCCGTTAGTGAGCGTCCCCCGTCAGTGAGTGTCCCCGTCAGTGAGCGTCCTCTCATCAGTGAGTGTCCCCCGTCAGTGAGGACCCCCCTGTCAAGGAGTGCCCCCCATCAGTGAGCATCCCCCATCAGCGGGTGTCCCCTGTCAGTGAGCACCCACACTGTCACCTGCCTGCAGTGACCCCGGGTGATGCTCTCTCCCTCCCACCACTGCGTCAAGGGAACAAGGCTCTGGGGTTCCTCATCCTCCGTACCTTGGCGGAGACTTGGATTTCTTTCTATGGTATCCACTGACTAGTATTTCTAGTAATTTCTTCCAGAAATTTCTTGACATGTCTGGTTCCATTCTAGCTTTGGGTGGGTTTATTTTTTTTAAGTTATGGGCTAGAGATACAGGCAACCGTAAGCCTCCTTATCCTCCCCCCCACCCCCAACATCTCTCTGGGTCCTACGGAGGGGTGTGTGGTGACCGACTGACTCTGCAGCCACAAATCACGTGTGACACTGACAGCAGTGAGAGGAAGCCTTCATTTGCTCTAAGCACCATCGAAACATCTGATGGTCTCAGACCATGAGGAGGCTTATCTTATGTCTTTGCGGTTGTTAAGTAAAAATAGAGACCGTATTATTGTCTGTGTTTGGCAAAATGCCTTACTTACCATGCTTTATAAATAAAAACATCAGTAATGGTGCAGAGGGATCACTAAATGTCTTCTGAATCCTCGTCTCTCCCCGAGTTGCAAGTTGGCTCTCATCCTCTACTCTTCCCGCCCACCTGTGATGTTAGTGGTGTTAGAATGAGTTATTTTAGTCTTACACACGCAACGCGTATCACGTACTCCTCGTATACCCACCGTATTTCTATCTACCTCTTAAGGATGATTTTTTTATTTGCACTTTAGAGAGTCGGAGATACTATCATCACCCCTCCATGAGTTTCCGAGAGGTTAGCAAACTTACCAAACTTTGCCTAATTAAGAAGCGCCAGAAACAGGGTTTGAACTTGGGTCTGTCTGGCTCCGTAGTCTGCTTTTCACTGAAGCACTTGGCTGCTCTGATGGTCGGGGGCATCAGGCTGGATGACTTAGATGACTCCAGTCTTCCCCGGACTGGCTGCTTACAGGGAGCGGTCTCCAACGAGGTGAACGTTGCCTTTTTGGACATCACGGTCATTGCTGATAAATGCGACCCTCATAAGCCTTGTCGCTTCACCATTCACCTTGCTGGTGGGTTCTGTGAGCACCAGCCACGTGCCACATGCCTAGCATCGCGTGGGCACAGGGTGTCGGGCCCACGCAAGTGGTTTCATCCATTCATTAAGACATGGACATAGACAGAATATATACATTTGACGATAGAAGAAAGCAAAAGAGAAAAATACCAAGATGGCTCAGATGCAACTGTGGTTTTAGCATTTGAAAGTGAAGGTAAATTTTCACGTTTCCCTTTTACTGGAGTCAGACAATGACAAACGTGAATTCTGGGGGTGATGGAGGTTTCTGCTTTTGCAAAGAGTGGATTCGTGGGGAGTCACGACCAGGTGAGCTGGTGTGGAAAACCTTCGAGACTGTCTCTGTCCTCCCTTGATGCAGTCCTGCTCCTTCCTGGGGTGATGGCGAGCAGGACTTCTCAGTGCCTTTATCCAAGTAAACCCAGGGGCCCCACACTGTGCTAAAACAGCTCGGTCTACTTCTCGAAGCCTGTCCCCGTCCAACCCCCAAGCTTGTGCCAGATCGTAAGCTCCTGTGAAACGAGGGGTAGCAGGACACTGGTTTATTTTCTGTTTTCATTCCTGCCTCCTCCCCTTCTTAGTTTTCTCATCCTCTCTGTAAGTAACTTCTTGCTGGAAAAGTGGGAGGAGACAAAAAGGACCGGGTGCCTCTTGCCTTGTCCCCGCTCGTCAGGCGGAAGCCTTTCCTGCGATGATGTTCCCGCCGCACGGGAGCAGCGGGTCAGGTGCACGCGTGTCAAGAAAGGAAGGGGAGAGAACAAGAGAGTGTCATCAACCGACAAAGGAATAATGACAGTGCCTCCTTGAAAAATATCGCGAGACGAGGAAGCACATACTTGAAATGCTTGCCTCCGTTCCTAGTTTGCGCGTCGAGAGACCCGGACGCGGCCACACCTGGCGCTCACTACCAGTCTGAGCCTTGCACTTAACCTTGTGCTCACCCACACCCTCCCTGTGTGCTCCCTGTTTGGTGTGAGTGCTAGAATTGCCCCCAGGGCTGGTCTCTCCCTCTTTCTCACTTCTGTCTTTTACTGTCAACTCCGAGGGCTAAGCCGCATCGCTCCTGCGGGCCGCTCATCCCCTAAGCTGGCCTGGGGCGGCCCGTCCCTGTCCCCAGACTCTGATTCCCGCTTGTCGTGACAACGCCTTCCCAGATGGGAACGAGGTTCTGGGGGGAGCCCAGCCGGAGACAGAACCTGAGACACAGCCCCGGCGGCCTGCAGAAAACGGTTTTACATGATTTGTGGGGGCAAAACGCAACTCTTGGCTTTCACCGGATGCCGCGGGAGGGGCCTGGTGCAGATCCCCAAGATTCGCCGGCTAATGCCGAGCACGAGTCGTGGCTGCAGTGTCTTCTCTCGCTCGGCTACACACAGACTTTCCTCTTATTTTTATGGTAGTATTTTTGTGCTTAATATACAAGAATTTGACAAAGCGCTATGGTATAATCATCTACTAATATCCGTTTTACCCCATAAAATTATTACGTCTAGTCTTACAATGTTAAATATGTCACTATTCTGAGAGAGGAACATAAAGCTCAGTTTTTAATAGTAAAACTTCTAACGTGACACGATGTTATCAATCACATTCCCCGTAATATTAAACTTCCCTCGTTTTTCTCTAATTCTGCATTTTTAGCGTAACGGATGGAGGGTAACGCGTCAGCCCTTGTTCCTAATCTCTTGGCAGCGAGCGGCGGAGGGACTTCTAGGCAGAGGCAGGACGACGTGAGTCACACGCGTCCCGCTGCGGATTCACGTGGCAGGTGGATTCCCGGGACTCGGTGCCGGGAGGAGTCAGCCCTGGGCCGGGGAGACCGGGGAGACCGGGGAGCTCTCCGGGGGGGATCCCGGCCCTCCAGGGCCCCTGCCGCAGACCGCTTTCCCGTAAATGCGGACGATCAGAAAAAGGCTCGAGTTAAATTGCGCAGCTTGGGAGAAATCGAGATCTTCCTCTTGGAAGGTTTCGGTTTTCTCTCCGTGGATTTTTATGAACTCCCTGAATATTTTACTTTCAAGGCAGGGTAGCCTGTCGCGCTGGGAGTCATTTTTTGAAGAAGCGTGCTAATATAGCTTACCGCTTCCCACGGTGGCTGCCTCTGTGGTTTCCCCGGAATGTGTAAACCCCAAAAGTGTTTCCCTGTGAGTGTTTAAAACCGTCTGGGTGTGCTTACTCCTTAGGTTTCTTAGGAAAGCGGATCTGTAAAAAGTTGCCTTAAAAAAAAAACAACAACTAATAAGTGGGGGAATGTGTCTTAAAGATCTGCGTGATTGTTTCTGAGGTGAGGACCCTTAGATAATAGAGTTTTAAGACCCGCACCGTGTTTCTGTTTGCATCCTTGGAGGGGAGGCGCCGTCTCGTTCTTCGCGCCAAACTTTTCCGCTCAGTTCGCAGACTCTGCCGTCTCAGGCTCTGGCAACACCGGCTCCTGAAGGAAGTGCTCCTTCTACGCAGGGCTCGGGTGGCTGTGGTCCAGGTGCCACGCTGTCTGACCTGACTGGCTCACCTGGGGCTCACCTGGCCAAGAGAATGTGCTCTCCCTTCCGAAGAACCCTGTGTATCGTCATTGTGTGTTGAGTGTTCCCTGCACACATCCTGGCTGTCCCCATGTCACCCGAATGGCCCCTTCTTAAGTGCGTCTTTAAGGCTTTTATTACAAGCCTGCAGTTCTTGGAGGATTTTTTTTTTTTTTTTTACCAAGAAGTAAGAAGTCGACCACAGTGCTGTAGGAGGGCCCAACGATTTCTCCTCACTCTTTACCAAGAGTCATTTTTTTTGTTGTTGCCAAAGAAAAGCCTCACTCAGTCCAAAGAAAATTTATCATCGGGGGCGCCTGGGTGGCTCGGTCCGTTGAGCGTCCGACGTCAGCCCAGGTCATGATCTCACGGTCAGTGAATTCGAGCCCCGCGTCAGGCTCTCTGCTGACGGCTCGGAGCCTGGAGCTGCTTCGGATTCTGTGTCTCCCTCTCTCTCTGCCCCTCCCCAACTTGTGCTCTCTTTCTCTCTCTCTCTCTCTCTCAAAAATAAACATTAACAAAATTTTTAAAAAAGGAAATTTAGCATTGGTTGCGTATAGCGACCTAGTGATATTTCCCGAAACACCTGTGGTAACTACTAATCTGAACGACCCGCGGCCAAGACGAGGTCTCTCGTTGCCTCTCCGGAGAAGGTGACACTCTGGTTACCAGCCATGCGCCCCAAAGGACGCAAGGAGTCTTCACCCGTGTTTATCGCACACCTGGTAGGTAGAAGTCATACCACTGGAAATGCAGAGATGGGGGTGAAAAACAAGTTACCGCCGTCACGTAAATATGTGCTTCCTGTGTCCGCGGGGAAAGTGCCGGAGAAGGGGTTCGTTTTGCCTTTGGAGGCGGGAGAAGCGAGGGTGACACCCGGGGGGTGACACAGGAGTTTGCAAAACTGTGACAGAGGGGGCGTAGGAGAGGGCAGGAAGAGTGACCTTGGCAAAGCCTTAGGACATCGGGGGAGTGTGGTGCCTGTCGCACCTGTGACTTCCCTACTGAGTGGTAACATTTTATGAGACGCCCTCACAACAACCTCGTGATGTAGGGGCGAGGGGTGCCCATTATGTGGAAGAGACCGTGGCTTTCTTCCTGAGTTACTAGAAGTACGTCACCAGGACTGCACCCCAGGTCGGCTTGACCCCAAAGGGAAATCTAAAATGGGATCCAACTAACTGAGATGATTTGTGGAGCACAGTTGCAGAATATACTATGTGAGCCTCTTCTATGCGGTATTAGTACAATGGTTTAGTCAACTGAAAATTTAGTCGGGTAGAGGATCAGTTCACTTGGATTTACCTCGTATGAAGGAATAAAATGTGTGGGAAGAAACGGCATTGATAGACAATAGGAACTACATGTATGTATATATATCTTGTAAAAATTTTTTTAAATGTTTTATTTATTTTTGAGACAGAGAGAGACAGCGCATGAGCAGGGGAGGGGCGGAGAGAGAGGGGGAGACACAGAATCCGAAGCAGGCTCCAGGCTCCGAGCGGTCAGCACAGAGCCCGACACAGGGCTCGAACCCAAAACCACGAGACCATGGCCTGAGCCGGTCGGACGCTTAACCGACTGAGCCACCCAGGCACCCCTATATTTTTTTTATTTAAAAAATGTTTTTAAGTTTATTTGTTTTGAGAGAGAGAGAGAGCGCACAGGTGGGGTAGGAAGAGAGAGAGGGGGACAGAGAATCCCAAGCAGGCTCAGCACTGTCAGCACAGAGCCAGACGTGGAGCTCGAACTCACAAACCGTGAGATCGTGACCTGAGCTGAAATCGAGTCGGACACGTAACCGACTGAGCCACCCGGGCGCCCCTCTATACGTGTTTTTAAAATAAAAATTCTCATACATACCTACTGGGTTTGTATTGCCTCTGTAGCAAACAGCCACAAACTCGGTGGCCGAAACAACTACAGGTGACCGACCTCCTGTAGTTTTGGAGGTCAGGAGTCTGAAACGGATGTGACAGGCCAAACTCAAGGAACGGACAGGGCTGCGTTCCTTCCAGAGGTTCTAGGAAGGAAACTGTTTCGCTGCCTGTCCAGCTCCGAGGCCCCTACACTCCTTGGCAGGTGGCCCTAGCTACATCCTCTAAGCTGGCTGGTAGCATCTTGTAACCTTGGACCTCTGCTCGTGTCCTCCCACCTCCGACTCTCCTGCCACATTCTCTCCCTGGTAAGGACCCTTGTGATGATTGTGGCCCCACCTGCACAATCCAGGACAGTCTTGCCCCCTTACGGTCCTTAATGTCATCATATCTACGGAGTCCTTTTTGCCACGTAAGGTGACATATTCAAAGGTTCTGGGAATTGGGTTGTGGGCATCTCTGGGGGGTGTGGTTTTCTGTCTACCGCCATATATACACAAATATAGATATGTATATAAATACAGTACATGTAAATATGATTCATGCCTATTATAGATGCTTTGAATGTATTTCACATGTACACACATTGACACCTGTGGATTACCTGTTATTTTTTGCCCTTACGATTTTTCGACTTAAAGACACTTTTTTTTGTATAATGTCGTAGAGTCCCTCACGCTTTTCGTTAGGATCTAACTTAGGCACAACAATGTGGGGAGACAAATCAGGGCCTGGGAAGCCTGCTGTCCATCATCTTGGGCAAATTGAAGTTCTCTGGGTCTCGTTGTTTCCTGATGGTAGGAGGAGGGCATTGGGTTTAGATCAGCACGTGGATTTCTTGCAACCCTGGTTTTCTAAATCTGTGCTGCGTGTCTGTTCACAATCCGATCACAACCCACTCAACCTTCAGGGACGGATTTCAATTATGACCCTGGTTTGGATTGTCGGTACAGTGCCGATCGTCCAGTCCTGTTTTTGCTGGTCTTGGGTTCGTTCTCCTATTGCGGCTTCTAATGGCGTGCACCCCACTCACCTCAAAGCCCCTGCACCTGTGCATCCCTGTGATCTAAACCCATGAACCCCTTTCCCTCCGCGTCCGCCGCGCACACGCGATATGACTGAGCAGGCTTCAGTGGCTGACCTTCTGGACGTCTGATGGGGCGTTTCCTCCCCATTCTCTTGCCCAAACACTTTGAGACGGGTACCGTCCATTTATTAGAAGCCTGCCTGGCATGAGGTGAGCTCTTTGTGGCCACAAAAGAAAGCAGAGTTAATTGGCCAGCATGGGAATCTACAACAATCCCCCTTAGAGTCTGCTCAGGAAAACTAGTCCAGTCGACGAGTCCAAGACACAACTACTGCTGAGGCTGGAAATACAATTTGGGTAGAAGAGTTATATTCATGACTCTCATTGTGCATTTTATGGGCTAAAGGAGCATCCAGTAGAGTTATTTCGTGGAACTCTCAAAGGTCTATTTTATATCTTCTATGCACAAAAAGCCAATGAAAGAGGGACAGAGAGGTTTCAGAGAACAGACAGTGTTTATATCATCGTTTTGAACTTCAGCACCATGGCGACTTTCTTGCTAGCTGTGAGTGGTTTTTAGAGGTGAGGGAAGAAGATAGCGTTTGGGGAAAAGGGTTCATTTGGGTACAATAGCGTAACTGTTATCACTGTGGTCACATCTGCTGGGCAGACATCTGAGGGCACACGAACGAGGGGGAGACGGCCCTTCTGCTGCTCGTCCAGCTCGCTGCCACCGCATCCCCCAAATCACGTTGGTCTGCACTTAATTTTTAAAGTCAGCTTGGCACATGTCTCCACGGCAGGGCAGTTCCTGCCTGGGCATTTTTGTCGTAGGATTGGAGCCTGGTCTTTGATGGGGAATATTTTGAATGGGAGACAAAGTATGGGGATAGAATTTCCGTCTGTATACACAAGATTTCTTCCAGTGAAGTCAGCCAAAAGCAACATGGAACCCCTGCTAAATCATCTTAATGAGTTCAGTGTTGTGTGTGGCTGTGTTTTGTGAAGCAGATGCATTTGTATCTGTTTCTGAAGCTGTCAGAGGTCAGTCCAGCAAGTATTCCTGGGGAAGGGAAAAATGCACGTGCATAAAACGCAACTGGACCTCTTTCCCTCTGTGGTGAGGAGGGTTTGTCAAGACGACGCTATGCTGCCGGGTTGAATTTGTTCCTGGGGCTTGTTCGTACCCGGAGCTCTAGCTGCGGGTGTGAAATAAATAACTGCTCCCTTCTTACATCGGCACCCGGGCACCTTTATCAAATCCACGTGCTGCCCAGCCCAGAATGAGCCACTTTTCCTCTGAAATCGAGAGAATTAAACCCGCCGGATGAGGGAGACGGTTGGACTGGATCCCAGCTTTCCACCCCGTCTCTGCTGTTAGCAGGAGGGAGGTGGCCTCACGGAGCAGAGGCGGCTGTCAAGGTGCCCGAGCCGCTGGCGGGCCTGAGAGAGCAAGCTGGCCCCGTGTTCAGCTCCCAGCTCCGCTGCCGCGGGGGACACTCAGTGACCACGTTCCGGTCGTCGGGGGCCCCCTTCCCCCGCGACCCCACCCCCGGCGGCCTGGCTGGGGCTCTGCGCGCACCTGCTTCTTCTCTCTCCTTCGCCTCTGTAACGTCTCCGTCCAGATAGACTCTACTGACCAAGCTGGAGGGGAACCATGAGAGACTCTTAAACACAGAGAACAGACTGAGGGTTGCTGGAGGGGCGGTGGGTGGGGGATGGGCTAGATGGGGGATGGGGACTAAGGAGGGCACCTGTTGGGATGAGCGTGGGTGTCGTCCAGAAGCGATGAATCGCGGGGTCCTACCCCTGAAACCAATACTACGCTGTATGTTAACTAACCTGAATTGAAATAAATCCATGGGGAATAAAAATAAATTAATTTGTGGAAAAAAAAAAGGAAAAAAAACCCCAAAGTTTGACCTGTGCCTCTCCAAGTGGTGTTTGGACCTTAACAGAGCGGGCAGCGGCTCTCGGGCTGCAGTCCAGCAGGCCAGCCTATTCTGATGACCTCACGCTATGCAGGATTTGTGGCTTCTGCGTGTGCTCTTTCCCTTCCAGACATCGCGTTCACAGCATGTTTCTTTTCTGGAGGTTTGGGTTGTTCCGGAAAGGTTTATAGAGCGCTCAGCCGCCGCTAATGTGTGTTGTGAGATCTACAGGTGGCGGTGGGAACAATGTCCAGTTCGCTGGAGCTTTACTTGTTTGCTCAGATATTTATTGTTTCTCTTTGCGCGGAAATTTTTGACTTTGGCGGATGCTGTGACTCCCCACAGGAATCGAGATGTGCCTTGGGGTAGAAAATCCCAAACAGGAGATAATCCTCCAGCCGTCACATCTGCTTTGGGAATGCATGTTTTAATAGGCCCGTGAAGACGACCAAACAAATAACCAAGCTGGGGATGGCAGGTCTGTTTCTGAAAGTGATGTGAATAGAGCTTTTTCATTTTCTCTTCTCATTCAGACGTTATGTGTTGCCCCCTTCATGCCTGGGGCAGCATTAAACTCTTTTGGATCGGATCTTTCTCAGAAGACGTGGTCCACCAGGAGGCCGTCACCTCCTTGGCCCTGGTCATCACAACTGAGTGCAGGGCATGACGACTGATGGAGAAGAGAGGAAGTACACATCTTTAATAAGCTCATGGTCAACAGAGTGGGGTCAGACCCACGTTCAAATCCCTTTCTTGCCACCACCAACCTACTCATGATTTTTGACAAGTTACTTTCCCCTTTCTGACCCTCGGGGTCCCTAGGTGAGAATAGAATTCCCAGCCCTAAAGAAGTAAAGAGTAAGTAAGCATTAAGCAATATGGCGGTCATAACTTGGGTAACCCCAATATCGGCATTCGGCGAGGGCTTAGCAAATGAGAGCTGCTAACTTCACTCTGCAAACCAACTTCCCGACTGTGACAAATACACAGAAGTTGGGGGGAAAAGTCTGAATGCTTCTTATTCCAAAGTGAAGATTCGTTTCCAAGAAGATTTGTATTGTTTCAATCTTACTTGTTTCTCTAACCAAGCTAAAAAATACCTTGTTTTTCTAGACGCTGGGGTGAAAGGACTACTTTTTAAAATATTCTTTTAACTAATAAAGTGCAGAGATGATATTCTTTCTGCTTCGAAGAGTTGAAGTGTAATGTGATATTGTTATTTGCTGTCACAGGAATTTTGAAAACGTAGATATATTAGGTGCCTATACTTTTTACTTTTATATTAGGTGCTTATACTTTTTGGGTGGACCGTCAGTCAGAAAGATGGAATGAGTTTTTGAGAAAAGAGAAGAACAGAATTGGAAAATGGGGCATAAAAAGGAATTTTAGGTGAAGGAGTGAAGGCAGGTTGTGGGTAACGACCTGAAGAATAGAGTGAGAGAAATACCGTTAGGCATGTCAACACCCCTGCGTTTGGAAGGGGGTGTAAGTCGGGTGGAGGCTTGTAAATGTTCACAGGGTATACCTACTTTTGGTCTCCAGCCTCTTGTTGCACACCTGTGAGCCTGTCCTTTTATGCCTGGGAAGATTGACTAGGGTCACGGCAGGCAGCTTGAAACCCTAGAAGTGAAAAATACAGCTCTTTCTTCATCGAACACCTACAGATTTTAAATGATGCTCCCCAAGTTTCAGCTGGGGATTACGATAAGCGAGAGAAAGGCTTTTCTGAAATTGGAAGTTACGCTAGACGTGTGCACACGCAACTTCCCGAGGGTGCGGGTGCCGTTTTTGGAAGAAAATAACAAGAGCGCACCTGTCTTTTCAGAACCACGGTGCAGCTCTGAGTATCAGATTCTGGGAGATTTGTAAACTCTGCTTCTGGAAAGGTACAGTGTATTCCTTGCCCTGCTGAGTGGAAGAATGTAAGGAGGCAGAGGTCTGGATCTTGACAGATCTCTGCCATAGCTCGGGACATCTTTTCTAGGGTTAAATCTGATTTTTAAGAAATCACCCTGGAGACTAACATTGAGTTGATAGATCTTTGCGGGCCACTTTAGGGGCCGTCTTGAACAATCCATCCATTGGCCAAAGCACCGGGCCAGGTGAAGGCTCGATGTGGCCACGTCAGCCAGGAGAACAATGGAATTTAGCAAATTAAAAAAAGAAGGGCTATATTGATCATGCAAAGGGAGTAGGGGTGCTCCCTTATAATGGGAGATCACAGAGTCATGATTGGTGATCCCTTTCTCTAAGGTGATGATGTGGTAATTCAGTGATGTTCTTAAAACTTCCAGTAAATTTCCACCATTTCAAATCCTATGGAGGCCATTAAATCAAGGCTGATTTGGACACGAATATTTCTCTTCTACAGAAACATATAAATGGGATCAGACGGTCAAGGTAGTTCGGGTAAGTGGCAACTATTAATTTTATTGAAAAGACCTCCCTGGATTGATGTTCTTGGTCTGAAAGGCTAGCCCCTCTCTAAAGGGTTAACTGGTGTCCCATTAATGGAAACACTATCACGAGACAAAGTAATGTAGTTTAATGCACCCTGCTTTGAATTCAGAGTTCATGCGGAGTCTAGACTAAAGGCCAAACAAATTTACAGCACCTCATGCATTTCTATGGAGGAGCATTTTTCCTGAAGGATATGTAAATATTGCACTAATCAGGGGTTCTGGAATTCCAAATGCCATAAAAGGTTATGACCCGAAGCCCTGTTAATATATGAGTGAGGGCGTAGACTGAATCCCTTTGAATGACAGCTAACATGGGGTGTTTTGCATGAAAAATAACCTATAATAAATGACCTCTGCTTTTTTCTCTTCAAATCTGTGACAGTAATGAACGGGAAGAGGCAGTTTCCTACACATCTAGCGTTATTTACACCTAAACAGATGAGAGTCTTGCCTGAATGTTGGCTTCCATTCAGGAAGAGGGAAGAGGAGAGGATTTATCGCAGAGAGCCGTCTTTTCTTTTCCATGTTTGGCCTTCCCAATGAGCTCCAAGTAAAAGAGAGAGAAGTACAAACACATGCAAAGTTGTTAAAAGGAGTGTTTCATTTCCTAAAGAATCCATTCCCTTAGAGGGTGTGTATGGAATCTCCTGGAATGCTGATAAAACCCTTCTCCCCCAGAGAGCCCGTGACCTTTAGCCTGTCGGATCTGTGTCTCTCCAGGGGATCGGGATGTTTTAGCAGCTCTGAATCCATGCCAAGAGATTGTATTTTCTTTGGGGCTGCTTTCACAGGCACAGAAAGTTCTGTTATTTTCCCAGATTCCAGCTGGATCAAAAAAGCAACATCTCCCCTGAAATATTAGAGGTCCCCCTCTCCTCCTCCTCCTCCTCCTCCTCCTCCTCCTCCTCCTCCTCCAGTGTGAGGGTGTCTTTCCATATTATGTTCTTTAAATCCCGAATCCCAGCCTGTGTTAGGAAAGGATCTATCCTATTACCTTTTGTTGTTCAAAACCTCTGGCCAGAGCCTTGTTTGCCCTTGCGGGGTTTAAGGCTGTGACCCTGTTCCAACGTTTTGGGGGTGTCTCAAGGTGCCTGGCCGGATGTTTCTTTACAGAATTAAAATCAGACCCCTACCCATGATAGCCCTTTGAATTTTTTTTTTCCATGATTTCTCTCCAAATCTAATGTTTGTACTAATTGAGGATTTTCGGACGCTGGTCTGACTCTGCATGTCCGTTGTCCTGTCACACACTGTCCGCGTTGCTGGCGGGTCTGTGACGGCTCCTCGGGTCTGCCCGCTTTCTGACGCTGAGGTCTGTCGCACGCTTTGCCCCCACACGCGGCTTGTTCCCTTTGAGCCGCCCTTGTACTTGTGAAAACGTTCCCGCTTGAAATTAAACGGCCTTCTTTTATGTATTTAGGAAAACATGCTGTATGGTTTTCCTTGCCTGAAACGTCCCCTCCAGGCACAGAGCTGTGACTCTGTTTGAAGGAGACTGTATCGGAGTTGACAGTGATGGGGCGCTGGGGGCGTGGGCGGTGATGTGACTTTGGATTTGGATTTCAACCGTGACCTAAGATCTGGGGGAGGGGCAGGAAGGGCCGCAGGACGGTGGGCAGAGGCCCCACGGCCGGACTCCCCCCGGGTGCCACCTCTGAGGTCCTGGCACTTGCCTCGGCAGTGTCCCTTCCTGGCCCAGAGGCCCCTCCGCCCCTTCCTGGCCCACCGGCCCTCCCCTGACTGTGCCCGCCTAGAGTCATCTCATTACCTGAGGGAGAACTGTCTCCAACTCCACCTGCTGCAGAGTGAGGTCCCGCCCTCATAGCACAAACCGGCATCCGTCGTGCTCCTGGCCTGCCCTCCTGGACCAGGCTCCCTCTGCCCTGCCCGGTGAAATCCGGGATCCAGCTGTGCCCGTCGGTGCCACAGCCCGAGATGCCGTCCTGTTGGCCTGTACAGTCTGTTGTTCCTTCCACTAACAGGAAAAGTCTTCAAAAGCCGAGACAAATGCCAGCATGTCTGCAGGAGCCAGGGTGGCACTGTGGCCTGACCCCATCTCCAGATCCCTAACCCAGCTCTGATGCCGACCCCGAGTTGTGGCCCTGACCGCCCACGGCACGTGGGTTACATGTTTCCAGCTCTCTTTGCATGTTGTCAGTCTGGGGGGTCAGGGAATCCGTGTTATTCGTATTTATATCTTTGATGGCTGGCCCGGGGCCAGGACCCCATCAGTGCCCGTCTGAAGAAGGAAGAAAAGTCTACTTCACGGGACAATGGACTGCCAAGGGTCGTCAATGTCCCCTCTTCCGTGGAGGCTTGGGAGGAGTCAGGAACATGCTCTTTCGAGGCTCGAGTTCGCTTCAGGCCCAGTCTCAAGGATCGCGCACTGGTCAGTCTTGCAAATAGCTTTCCATCGTTTATAGAAAGGCACCTGCTCATGGAAAATCTGCAGGCCCATTCTAGGTGAACACAGGCGGTGCTGAGGCAGCGGTGACACCACAGAGCACCTGGGACCCCCAGAGTCCCCACGTCTCCAGTGCTGGTCATTTGCACGGCATCCCCAGCGGCCAGCCCCCGAGAGCACCTCGCCTGCAGTCATGCCAGGTGCCGGTGCCATCCTGGGGGGCTCAGCCGATGGCACGACAGTGCTCGGGGCTCCAGGCAAGCAGGGGCCCCACCCCGGACACCTGCTGGAGTGCTAGAAGGCCGGAGAAGCAGACGAGGCTTCCTTCTAGGACCGTCTCTGGAACAGTGGAGCCGAGCTGCCCAGCAAGGGAATCTGTACTCCAGCCAGATCCAGTCGATCTCCAGAACGACTCCAGTTTTGCCACAGTCTGCAGCCCAGAAAGTCACCACCGTGGCTCTTCCCCAGGGCCGCAGCGTCCGGTCACCCAGACACAGGAGAGGCGCTCTCAGCACTGTTGGCTGTGGAAGCGGCTGAACCCGCCAGCCGAGTGGGCTAGCGGCTTAGCAGCCCGTGCAGAGTACTGCAGGGATGCAGGGTTAGCCACAACGCTGGCCATCCTGCAGCATCCGCCATAACATACATCGTCCTGCCCTGCATCCCACTCTGGATCCCCACCCCTCCCGGGAGCCGTGCATTCCTCTGGAAAAGCGTGCCCTGGAGATGTCAAGAGCCTGAGCCACGTATGAGTGGGTAACGAGCCAGGAGCAAGCACGTCTTTCCCGAGGGCTAAAAGGCTGGGCTTGAGACAGCATCTTGGAAGGAACTGAAACTCAATCCCACCTTGATCTTTGGTTGGAATGGCCCTGAGCTAGAGGGGGATGTGCTTTGTAGCATCGGCGTGCTAACGTCCCAGGCGAACGGTGGGGGGCAGTTCTTGTAGGATTTTAAGCGAGCATCTGTGGCTCTGGGCGTGGCCAGGAAGAAGCCGTATATGCCACCGGACTGGACATGCTGTGCTGAGAATCACTTGCCCTCAGCCTTCCTTCCTGTTGAGATGCCTCTCGTTCAATGGTAGTCTGTGCTGACTACTGTCTTCAGCCCTGCCCTTTGGGTGTTTCCTCAACCCCTAGTCCATTCCCAGGGACATATCTTACTCCAGAACCTGTCTCTTCCCATTTGTCTGTGACCCGAACTGGGCCATCCAACCATGTCCTGAAAAAAGATACTCAAAAAAAGTCTCAAAATTACCAGTTTTGGAGCAACACAGATTACCCTGAAAATAAAACAAATGTGAGACAACTGGACGATTGAAGAGCACGTTTCATTTCCTTGGGCCTGACGGCCTGATTTTATTGCCCTTTAGCCTTATTTTTCCTTCGGCTTATCTGGCTTCCTTCTGCTCTTTGGGCATTAGGTTACCTTTTCATGGCCGGCGGAAGGTTTGTGGTACTCCCACCTTTCAAAGCAAAACTTGGCGGGTTTTCTTTCTGCCCGTTTTTCTCAGCAACCAGATCTCAAAAACGTAAACAGAAACAAACCATTCCCCCTTTCCATTTATTTGAATTTTAGGCTTTGATTCTGAGAACTCAGAAAAATTTCCCAGCACAAACTGGTAGGGTGGGAAAGAAAGTAAATCTCAAAACAAACGCACAGATCACAGGCTCTGTTATCATCTCGGTTTGCACAGAGCAAGATACCGCTGCTTAAATATTTAACTAAACTTTACTTCTTGTAAAGCCATAAGCCGGAATCGTGTTTATCCCTTTGGAGACCGATTGGTTTAAGTACAGGTAAGGAAGGAGAGGGAGGTATTTCCTTTGGTCAGGTTAGGAGTCAGTAACAGAAGTATCTTTATGTTGTCTCTTCCATATTTCAGTGACAGGACTTCTCGGGTAGACATCTGGATGAAAATTTAATAGCCATGTTGGCTTTAGTCATTCCAAACGCATGTCCTCAAGGAGGAGCCAACATCCCATGTCCTGTGAAAGTTCCATGCTCCCTGTCTGGAACCGTGTTCAGATTCAGTGAATGTTTGTAGGGTGACCCTAGCCTGGCTGGCATCAGACTGGGCACCTTGAAGTGGGTGAGGCGTGAACTTCTTGTCCCTATGAAGCTGAATCACTGATTCTTGATACTTTATGTGGTGAAAAATAGTTGTCATCAAACTCATGCTAAGAAAATGTTTGCATCCTGATTTACCCTCAGTCTTTCAGAGTGAACTAATCTTTGTTTTTTATTCTATTGAAAAGAAATTTTTAATATTTGTTTATTTATTTATTAGTTTATTTTTTAATGTTTATTGTTTTGAGAGAGAGAGAGAGAGAGCGTGAGTGTGGGGGAGGGGCAGAGAGAGAGAGGGAGACTCAGAATCTGAAGCAGACTCCAGGCTCCGAGCTGTCAGCACAGAGCCCAACGTGGGACTCGAACCCATGAGCTGTGAGATCATGACCTGAGCTGAAGTCAGATGCTCAGCCAACTGAGCCCTTCAGGTGCCCCTATTTGTTCTATTTTTAAGTTTATTTGGATTCATTGGTTGAGAATCATGATATGTAATATTCCAAACTTGCATATTTGGAGCTATTAAAAATTTTAAATTGAGACTCTGTGTTTTGAGACAATAAATTACAATCAAATTCTATGACTGCACATGGATAATTTTTCTGTGGGCTTTACATAGTACAGTCTTTGTCCCAGCCTGAGTTCTTGTCATCCAGCATACTTGGAATGTATGTGCTGGAATAATGCAAGCCAACTTTGCTATTAGCTTGAATAAAACTTCATTTTGATGGTAAATCTGCTACAAAACCAGTATAATACAATCTCAGGACAAATAATTTGGGATTATGCACATGGATCTTTTTAACTGTTTGAAGAATCCATGAACTGATCAAATATATTGGCTTGGTAAATTCTTTTTGCATAAGAAATTTAGAATATTCTGTCCAAACAATCCATTTCTTCTCCAGTGCTCATATTTGTTTTATTATGTTGCCCTGTTCCTCCTTAATTCAAATATGCATATAGTTTATTTTCTTATAACTTAAACAAGTAATAAGAGGAGGAGGAGATAATAGATGTTTCAGATTTGTATTTTCCCTTTAACCCTTTCTTTCCTATAATCGTGTCTACTTATGTTGTGATGCTGGACGTCCTCAGTTATATGAACAAAATGCTAAATGGTCAGTTGGAAAGAAACTTTATCTTGGTCACTCAGGTTTGCTAAAGTTATCCTCCAGGGCCAGAAGCAAACTATGATTTTATTCAGAGATGCAAAAGTCCCTCCCTATACACCTCTAGTCAAATTTGGATTGGGGTGACAAAATAACTTCTGACTGAGAACCACTGACTTAGATCAAGGGAAAATGACGTGTCTGACATGACGTGTTTCAGGTGAGCCCATCTTCAGCTGGGACACCAGAATAAAGAAGAGAGTTTGAGCAGAGATCAGTGGAACCACAGTAGAGCCACTGTGGCATGTGACATAAGCAATAAATAAATAAATACATAAATACATAAATAAATAGATAAATAAATAAATAAACAAACCATTGTCGTTGTAAGCCACCGAGAACTTTGGGGTTGTTTGTTATGAAGAATGACCCACAAGAGCTGACTGATGCAAGTTGTCAGCACAGGCCCAAGGCACATGCTGTCTCCATGAGTCAGAGGACAGAGTCAACTCTATAGAATTAAGTGGTTTTCAATGGGGGAGGCAAAGAGCGGGACTTCTGGAATGACAGAGTGAGGAACTCCTTAAGTTTGTTTGTGGTGGACAGGACAATGTCTCCCAGAGATGTTTGTGTCCCAGTGCCTAGAGTCTGAATATGTTACTTTGCATGGTGAAAGGGACTTTGCAGGTGTGATTAAGTCATCTTCAAGTGAAGATCAAAGGGCCACCAGCCAAGCAGTATGGGTAGCCTCAAGAAGCTGGAAGAGGCAAGAAAACAGATGATCCCCTAGAGCCTCCAGAATAAAGGCAGCCCTGCATTTATCTTGATTTTAGCCCTGTAAGACTGATTTCAGACTTTGGGTTTCCAGAACTATGATAATATATTTGCATGGTTTTAAGCCACGACATTTGTGGCAAATTGTTATAGCAGCAATGGGAAAGTAATATACCACTCCTCCAAAAGAGTAAGAAAAATACAGGCAAAGTTGTTAAAACCAACTTTTCTAGAACTCCAGAAGTTAAACAAAAGCTTGCAAAAATCTAAGAAGGATAATTGAAGAAAAGCTACTGAGACTCCAGATGGTGTGGTTTGTGGTAGTTTCACATGGTCTACTCCCAGAAGACTCCCAGCCTCTGTAGTAGCCTTGAACACCAGCAGCCTTCCAACCATGACTGCTGTGGAAACCGTCAGCCTTACAGCTACTGAATGCAGATGAACACATTCGGAATTCAAAAAGCTCCACCCCCAGAGCATTGTCACCACATGACCAGCTTCCTGGAAGAGCCACATTGACAGGTTGTAATTGGACTTGACTCAGAGCTCACTCTACTAGAAAAGCTCTGTCCCCAGGGCGTTTGTTGAAAACAATCAGCTGTAACTGTTTAATGACATAGTTGCCTAAGGCTGTGTTATCATTTAGTGCAAACAAGAGCCTGGCCAAAAATCTGAAAGGAAGATATGGAGAATGAAATGTCCAAAGAAGACTTTGAAGAACTCTGCTCTGTTCTTGGTTAGCTGCAAGGACACGTGCATATGCAGGGCTGTGTGCACAGACAGGAAAGACCTGAGAAGGACCCCGTCTTTCACCGCTGAATGACCTAGAATTCAAAGGGAAGCAGGAAGTGAAGGCTAATGCAGGTTTAATGCACCCTAAGTATTGAAGTTATGCCCCAAGATACACGGAGCTCTTTGTCAAAAGGTGAAAGATTTTTTGGATTAACGCATGTAAAGAAATCTCACCAATCATTAGCTGGCTACTAGAGATACCCGTAAATATAAAATAAATATATATAATACATAAACATACAAGTAGAACGTAAAAGATGGAATATACATTATATGTATTTATCAAAATAAGCTGCAATGGCCATATTAATATCAGAAAAAAATAGACTTTGAAACAACTTCATTGGTCACATACTGCAAAGAATAAAGATTTTGAAGAATTAAATCTATCCTGATGAACTGTCCAGGTGCAGTTGAAAGTATGTGTAGATTATAGTTGTTGAGTGGCTAATAGTTATCTAATTGTCCAGTAAGTTACTCAGAGAATGGTGTCAGAAGCTCCAACTCTGATTGTATGAGAGTCTATATTTCCATTTAGTTCTGCCGGTTTTTGCTTCAAGTATTTTGAAGCTCTTTTACTGGTGTATGCATGTTTAGGGTTGTTTTGTCTTCCAGAGAGTCAATTATTTTATCATTATGAAATAACTCCCTCTTGATCTCTGATAATACTTGTTTCAAAGTCCAGTTTTATCTGATATTAATAGGGCCATTGTAGCTTATTTTGATACATACATAAATATTCCATTTTTTACTTTCAACTTGTATGTTTATTTTTTAAAAATTTTTTAATGTTTGTTTATTTTTGAGAGAGAGAGAGAGACAGACAGAGTGTGAGCTGGGGAAGGGCAGAGAGGGAGACACAGAATCTGAAGCAGGCTCCAGCTCCGAGCTGTCAGCACAGAACCTGACATGGGGCTCGAACTCACAAACCATAAGATCATGACCTGAGCTGAAGTGGGACACAACCAACTGAGCCACCCAGGTGCCCCATCAACTTGTATGTTTATGTTTTATATTTCTTTCTATATTTACAGGTATCTCTAGTAGCCAGCATACAGTTGGGTCTTACATTTTTTTTTTATCAAGTCTCAGAATCTCTGCCTTTTACTGGGAGTGGTAATCCATTTACATTCAGTGTAATTACTAATACAATATAGTCTAGGTTAACTCTTCTGTTTCTGGTTTTCTGGTTTTGTTTCCCCTTTATTCCTCCATTCCTGTCTTATTTTGGGTTATTCAAATATTCTTTTAGGACTCGTGCAACTCTCCATTTGGCTTTTTGACTATTACACTATATCATCTATCAGTGGTGGCTGTAGAAATTACAGTGCATCTTTAATAACATGCTTAGTGTCGATATTGTATTATTTTATGTAATAGATAAGAAATTTACAACAGTATACTACTCTTCCTCTCATCCTTGGTGCTATTGTTCTTAGATACATTACAACTGCACATGTCATTATCTCTACAATCTTTGCTATAATATTTACTTTAAATAGTCATATGTCTTAAGTTAATTAAGAGAAATATGTTCAAAATTATTTTCTGCAAATTCCAACATCTAAGTCATCTATCTTGGAGTTAGTTTTTATTGACCATTTTTTCCCTTGACTATGGTCAATTTTTTATTTTTTATTTTTCATACTTGTCTACTAATTTTTTATTTTGTACTAAGACTGTGGATTGCAGAGATCCTGTGTTTCATATATTTCTTTGAAGACTATTCCAGCAGTCAACTAACCTGACTAGATTCAAATTCCAAACCCTGTTTTCTCTCCGATGGGCATCAGCTAAAATCTCCCCTTTTTACTTTGTTTTCCATTGATTCTCCTGGAGTTTCCCCTTTGCATTTGTAAATCAGGAATCAGCTGAGAGTTTGGGCAGACTTTGTATTCAGATTTGGGGCTGTCCATCAGCACTTCCTCCTTTCTGTTTCCTTCCTTCACTTTCCGGCAATCTGGCAGCCCCAAATTTTGTACTCCGACTTCTCGTGCCAGTAATTCTTGGCTTTCTGTTTGAGTCTCAGCTGCTTCCTTTCCCTCAGTTGTGTGTGTGCTGTCAACAAAAAGTCACATAATCACACATATCACTCCATGTGGTTCCCCTCCTTCAAAGACCAACTCCTATCTAGTTTATGCATTTTTGATCACTCCTTAAGTAGTTAATTTATATATATATATTTTTAACTTTATTTTTTATTTTTTAAAATTTACATTCAAATTAGTATATAGTGAAGCAATACTTTCAGTAGATTCCTTAATGCCCCTTACCCATTTAGCCCATCCCCCCCTCCCACAACCCCTCCAGTAACCCTCTGTTTGTTCTCCATATTTATGAGTCTCTTCTGTTTTGTCCCCCTCCCTGTTTTTAGATTATTTTTGTTTCCCTTCCCTTATGTTCTTCTGTTTTGCCTCTTAAAGTCCTCATATGAATGAAGTCATATGATTTGTGTCTTTCTCTGACTAATTTCACTGCGCATAATACCCTCCAGTTCCATCCACGTAGTTGCAAATGGCAAGATTTCATCCTTTTTGATTCCCGAGTAAGACTCCATTGTATATATATCACATCTTCTTTATCCATTCATCCATCAATGGACATTTGGGCTCTTTCCATACTTTGGCTATTGTTGACAGTGCTGCTGTAAACATGGGGGTGCATGTGTCCCTTTGAAACAGCACACCTGGATCCCTTGGATAAACACCTAGTAGTGCAATTGCTGGGTCGTAGGGTAGTTCTATTTTTATTTTTTGAGGAACCTCCATACTATTTTCCAGAGTGGCTGCACCAGCTTGCATTCCTACCAACAATGCAAAAGAGATCCTCTTTCTCTGCATCCTCGCCAATATCTGTTGTTGCCTGAGTTGTTAATGTTAGCCATTCTGACAGGTTTAAGGTGGTATCTCATTGTGGTTTTGATTTGTATTTCCTTGATGATGAGTGACGTTGAGCATTTTTTCATGTGTCAGTTGGCCATCTGGACGTCTTCTTTAGAGAAGTGTCTATTCATGTCTTTTGCCCATTTCTTCACTGGATTATTTGTTTTTGGGATGTTGAGTTTGATAAGTTCTTTATAGATTTTGGATACTAAGCCTTTATCTGATATGTCACTTGCAAATATCTTCTCCCATTCCATTGGTTGCCTTTTAGTTTTGCTGATTGTTTCCTTCGCTGTGCAGAAGCTTTTTATTTTGATGAGGTCCCAGTAGTTCATTTTTGCTTTTGTTTCCCTTGCCTCCGGAGACGTGTTGAGTAAGAAATTGCGGCGGGCAAGATCAGAGAGGTTTTTGCCTGCTTTCTCCTCGAGGATTTTGATGGCTTCCTGTCTTACATTGAGGTCTTTCATCCACTTTGAGTTTATTTTTGTGTATAGTGTAAGAAAGTGGTCCAGGTTCATTCTTCTGCATGTCGCTGTCCAGTTTTCCCAGCACCACTTGCTGAAGAGACTGTCTTTATTGCATTGGATATTCTTTCCTGCTTTGTCAAAGATTAGTTGCCCATATGTTTGTGGGTCCATTTTTGGGTTCTCTATTCTATTCCATTGATCTGAGTGTCTGTTATTGTGCCAGTACCATACTATCTTGATGATTACAGCTTTGTAGTATAGCTTGAAGTCTGGGATTGTGATGCCTCCTGCTTTGGTTTTCTTTTTCAAGATTGCTTTGGCTATTTGGGGTCTTTTCTGGTTCCATACAAATTTTAGGATTATTTGTTCTAGCTCTGTGAAGAATGCTGGTGTTACTTTGATAGGGATCACGTTGAATATGTAGATTGCTTTGGGCAGTATCGACATTTTAACAATATTTGTTCTTCCTATCCAGGAGCGTGGAATCTTTTTCCATTTCTTTGTATCTTCTTCAATTTCTTTCATAGGCTTTCTATAGTTTTCAGTGTATAGATTTTTCACCTCTTTGGTTAGATGTATTCCTAGGTATTTTATGGTTTTTCGTGCAACTGTAAATGGGATTGATTCCTTGATTTCTCTTTATGTTGCTTCGTTTTTGGTGTATAGGAATGCAACCGATTTCTGTGCATTGATTGATTTTATATCCTGCAACTTTGCTGAATTCATGAATCAGTTCTAGCAGTTTTTTGGTAGAATCTTTTGGGTTTTCCATATAGAGTATCATGTCATCTGCAAACAGTGGAAGTTTGACCTCCTCCTGGCCAATTTGGATGCCTTTTATATCTTTGTGTTGTCTGATTGCAGAGGCTAAGACTTCCAATACTATGTTGAATAACAGTGGCGAGAGTGGACATCCCTGTCTTGTTCCTGACCTTAGGGAGAAAGCTCTCAGTTTTTCCCCATTGAGGATGATATTAGCGTTGGGTCACTCATATATGGCTTTTATCATCTCGAGGTATGATCCTTCTATCCCTACTTTCTTGAGGGTTTTTATCAAGAAAGGATGCTGTGTTTTGTCAGATGCTTTCTCTGCATCTATTGAGAGGATCATATGGTTCTTGTCCTTTCTTTTATTGATGTGATGAATCACGTTAATTGTTTTGTGGATATTGAACCAGGCCTCCATCCCAGGTATAAATCCCACTTAGTAGTGGGGAATAATTTTTTAAATGTATTTTTGGATCCGGTTGGCTAATATCTTGTTGAGGATTTTTGCATCCATGTTCATCAGGGAAACTGGTGTATAGTTTTCCTTTTTAGTGGGGTCTCTGTCTGGTTTTGGAATCAGGGTAAAGCTGGCTTCATAGAAAGAATTTGGAAGTTTTCCTTCCATTTCTAGTTTTTGGAATAGTTTCAAGAGAATAGGTGTTAACTCTTCCTTAAATGTTTGGTAGAATTCCCTTGGAAAGCCATCTGGCCCTGGACTCTTGTTTTTTGGCATATTTTTGATTACTAATTCGATTTCCTTACTGGTTATGGGTCTGTTCAAATTTTCTATTTCTTCCTGTTTCAGTTTTGGTAGTGTATATGTTTCTAGGAATTTGTCCATTTCTTCCAGATTGCCCATTTTGTTGGCATATAATTGCTCATAATATTCTCTCATTATTGTTTTTATTTCTGTTGTGTTGGTTGTGATCTCTCCTCTTTCATTCTTAATTTTACTTATTTTGGTCCTTTCATTTTCCTTCTTGATCAAACTGGCTAGTGGTTTATCAAATTTGTTAATTCTTTCAAAGAACCAGCTTCTGGTTTCATTGATCTGTTCTACTGTTTTTTCGGTTTCGATAGCAGTAACTTCTGCTCTAATCTTTGTTATTTCCTGTCTTCTGCTGGTTTCGGGTTTTATTTGCTGTTCTTTTTCCAGTTCCTTAAGGCATAAGGTTAGGTTGTGTATCTGAGATCTTTCTTCCTTCTTTAGGAAGGCCTGAATTGCTATATACTTTCCTCTTATGACCACCTTTGCTGCATCCCAGAGGTTTTGGGTTGTGGTGCTATCATTTTCATTGACTTCCATATACTTTTTAATTTCTTCTTTAACTGCTTGGTTAGCCCATTCATTCTTTAGTAGGATGTTCTTCAGTCTCCAAGTATTTGTTAACTTTCCAAATTTTCTCTTGTGGTTGATTTCGAGTTTCATAGCATTGTGGTCTGGAAATATGCACGATATGATCTCGATCTTTTCGTACTTACTTAGGGCTGATTTGTGTCCCAGTATATGGTCTATTCTGGAGAATGTTCCATGTGCACTGGAGAAGAATGTATATTCTGCTGCTTTAGGATGAAATGTTCTGAATATATCTGTTAAGTCCATCTGGTCCAATGTGTCATCCAAAGCAACTGTTTCCTTGTTGATTTTTTTATTAGATGATCTGTCCATTGCTGTGAGTGGGGTGTTGAAGTTTCCTACTATCATTGTATTGCTATAGATGAGTTTCTTTATTTTTGTGATTAATTGATTTATATATTTGGGTGCTTTCACATTTGGCGCATAAGTGCTTACAATTGTTAGGTCTCCTTGGTCTATAGACCCCTTGATTATGATATAATGCCCTTCTGCATCTCTTGATACAGTCTTTATTTTAATGTCTAGATAGTCTGATATAAGTATGGCTACTCCGGCTTTCTTTTGTTGACCATTAGCATGATAGATGGTTCTCCATCCCCTTATTTTCAATCTGTAGGTGTCTTTAGGTCTAAAGTGGGTCTCTTGTAAACAGCATATAGATGGGTCTTGTTTTCTTATCCATTCTGTTACCCTATGTCTTTTGATTGGAGCATTGAGTCCATTGATGTTTAGAGTAAGTACTGAAAGATAGGAATTTATTGCCATTATGATGTTTATAGAGTTGGAGTTTCTGGTGGTGTTCTCTGCTCCTTTCTAATCTTTTGTTGCTATATATATATATATATATATATATATATATATATATATATTTTTTTTTTTTTTTTTTTTTTTTTTTTTTTTTTTTTTTTCATCTTTTCTCCCCTCAGAGAGTCCCCCTTAAAATTTCTTGCAGGGCTGGTGTAGTGGTCACAAACTCCTTTAATTTTTGTTTGTCTGGGAAACTTTTTATCTCTCCTTCTATTTTGAATGACAGCCTTGATGGGTAAAGAATTCTTGGCTGCATATTTTACTGATTCAGCGCACTGAATATATCCTGCCACTCCTTTCTGGTCTGCCAAGTTTCTGTGGATAGGTCTGCTTCAAACATGATCTCTCTTCCTTTGTAGGTTAGGGACTTTTTTTTTTTACCTTGCTGCTTTCATGATTCTCTCCTTGCCTCAGTATTTTGTGAATTTGACTATGATATGCCTTGTTGATGGTCAGTTTTTGTTGAATCTACTGGGGGCCCTCTGTGCTTCCTGGATTTTGATGTCTGTGTCTTTCCCCAGGTTAGGAAAGTTTTCCGCTATGATTTGCTCACTTAACCCTTCTAACCCTATTTCTCTCTCTTCCTCCTCTGGGACCCCTATGATTCTGATGTTGTTCCTTTTTAATGAGTCACTGATTTCTCTAATTCTTAAATCGTGCTCTTTTGCCTTAATCTCCCTCTTTTTTTCTGCTTCGTTATTCTCTATAAGTTTGTCCTCTATATCGCTCAGTTTCTGTTCTGCCTCATCCATTCTTGCCACCGCTGCATCCATCCGTGATTGCAGCTCAGTGATAGCATTTTTAACTTCATTCTGGCTATTTTTTACTTCTTTTATCTCTGCAGAAAGGGATTCTAATCTATTTTTGACTCCAGCTTGTATTCTTATTATCGTGATTCTAAATTCTGGTTCAGACATCTTGCTCATGTCTGTGTTGGTTAAATCCCTGGCTGTCGTTACTTTGTGCTCTTTCTTTTGGGGTGAATTCCTTCATTTTGTCATTTTGAAGGGAGAACAGGAATTAATTAGGTAGAAAAGTTGAAATTTAAAAAATTAAAATAAAAAAATTAAAATTAAAAATTAAACACACATACACACACACACAAACCGAATAGATGATGCTAGATCCTAGGTGTATTTTGGTCTGGGTGTAGAAAGTGGTTTGACAGATTAGGGAAACAAACAAACAAAAAAGGTGGGGGGGCGGAGAGAAAAAAAAGGAAATCGTTGGAGAATTTGAAAAACTGAATACACTAAAGTAGACTAAAATACACAAAAGTAGAGAATATAGTAGAAAAAAATTATAGAAAAATATTTTTAATAAGAATGAAAAAGAAATGAATTTTTTCGTTTTCTGTATTTAAGAAAAAAGAACCGAAAAAGAGAAAAAAGATTAAAAAAAAGAAAAAAAGAAAAGACAAAAAAAGAAATCGTTTGAAAATTTGAAAAGGTGAATACACTGTAGTAGACTGAAATAAAATGATGGGAGTAAGATAGAATTTGAAAAAGTTTACATAAAAGCAAAAAATATAGTAATAAAAGTTAAATAAAAAGATTTTAAAAGAAATTGAAAGTAAAAATGAAGTTTTTCTCTTTCTGCATTCAAGAAAAAGAAAAGAAATGAAAAAGAAAAAAAAAGACAAAAAGGAAATTGAAAATTTGAACAGGTGAGTACACTGAAGTAGATAAAATAAAATGATGGAAGTAAAGCAGAATTTGAAAAAATTTACACAAAAGTAAAAAATATAGTAAGAAAAATTAAAGACAGATATTTTTGATAACAATCAAAAATAAAAATGAGTTTTTTCTCTTTCTGTATTCAAGAAAAAGAAAAGAATTGTAAAAGAGAAAAAGGAAAAAGAGAAAGAGAAAAAATTAAATAGATGAACCTACTAACAGATTGAAGTAGGACTGAAATTGCTTCGTTTTCCCCTAGAGGTCGGTCCATGTAGCTCTTTAGAGTCCGTAGATTAAGCCGGCGGTGAGGTTTGTGTTCTTGAAGAGCGAAGTTGGCCCAGTTGGGCGGGGCTCGGTGTCACGGCTCCGCTCTCCCCTAGATGGCGCTGCCAGCCTCCTGGGGCGGATTCTTGCCGCGCTCGTAGGTGCCCGGGCGTGCGCATGCGTGGGAGCGGTGAAAAATGGCGCCGGCCAGCCACCCAGTCCGTCCTCCGGATCAGCAGTCGTGCACCGGTCCTCCGTCTTCAGCTCTCATCCACTCCCCGCTTTTCCACTCTCGGTGACCAGGCCCCAGGCAGTACCTCTCTCCTGAGGTTTGGCTCAGGTGCGGCTGTTTTCCCCGGCCCCTTGCTTCCCAAGGACCGTGGCTTTGACCCGTTCCGCCCCTCTGCGGGAGGGTCTCTCCGAGCAGTGGCCGAATGAGCAATGGCCGAATGTCGGCTGCACCCAGGAACGTCCGCTGGACCCTGCTGCTGCCGGTGCCCCGAGACTGCGGTCAGGTGCCAGCCCGCCCCAGAAAAAGTTCATGAGACGGTGTAGCAGCAGCGTTTCAGGGATTGTGGAAAATCACAACACACGCCTGGCACCAGGCTTCACCCTCCACGACCTTGTTCCAGCACCAGTGAACGTGGCCATCTTCTGGGGTCTGCCGGGTCCAGGTGGCTTCAACAGTCTCTACCAAATGTCCTTCCAGCACTGGAACCGCTTTTCCCCGTGTGGCCCGAAAACCTCCCGGACCCCACTCTGTTCCTGGGGATTCGCCCTTCCCACCAGAGCACCGCCAGGTAGGGAGCTGCGGAGTTGCAGCCTTTGCGCTCCCCTTGTTTGCAGTCTTAATGGAAGTGAAACCCTCTCCTTTCTCCTTTCTCCCTTTTTAGTTTAGTCCCTGCAGCTGTTTCCAATTTTCTACTTTATCTCCAGCTGCTTTTGGGGAGGGGTGCTTTGCCCATATTCTCCCCTCCCGCTCCCATCTCTCTCCTCTCTCCGCTTGCAAAAGCACCTCCCTTCCTGCGCCTTCTCGCTCCCCAAGTTCACTTCTCTGCACCGCGTACCTGCTGAATTCTGTGGTTCAGGTTGTGCAGATTGTTGTGTTAATCTTCCAATCGGTTTTCTAGGTGTGTAGGATGGTTTAGTGTTGGTCTGGCTGGATTTCACGGACGCGCGACACACAAAAAGCGTCCATGCTGTTCCACCATCTTGGCCCCCCCCAATTTTTATATTTTTTAAGAGTGGATGTTTCTTATATGTAGGAGGTTAGTCTAATATAAGCTATAGTGTTGTTACCAACAGTGGAATTTATAATCTCATTTTGTTTTACATTTTCCTTATTATTGGTAATAGTGAGCATATTTTCCTGAATTTTGTGCCATTTGGACTTCTCTTATGTAAACTTATTTCTATCAGTGGCTTTTTGTGTGGCTTTTTCTCATTGATTTGAAAGAGCTCCTTGTATTTTGTGGATATTGATATTGTTTAGTCTGTTTTAACTTAGTAAATACTGTCTTTCACTTTATTTTACTTTTATTTATAGTGTTGTTCCTTCTATATAAAATTATAGAAATGGAGAACGTCTTGTGATCTTTTCCTTCACAGCTTGTGTTAATGTTTGGTTAATGAAATATCCCAAGCTGGGATTATAAAAATATTATCGTATCTCACATTAATATAAGAAAGTCATCCTGAATTTACTGTGAGAAGTGAGACTGAGCCATAACTCAATTTTTCCCATAAAGATAGACAGTTGTTCTAGTGAGTTTGTGAATAGTTAATGTTTCCTCACTGATTTTGAACATTTATCATCTATTTCATTTTTCCAGATAAAACTTCTATTTCTGGGTTCTATTTCTTCTGTGGTCAGTTCTTCCCACAACATAACATTTTTCAATTACTGTGCTATATTATGTTTTTATTACCTGCTGAGGCAAGTTACCTTTTATTGGTCACTTTCAATCCAATAGTTGTTTTGTGCATTTCCTCTCTTAGATGTACTTTGGAGTCAGCTAACCAGATTTAACTAAATTATCTTGGAATATCAATTGGGATTTTTATGGGATTTATTAATTTATTTTAGGAAACACAACATATTGAAACATTGAGTCCTCTCATCAAAAATGATTTTCCGTTCATGTATATATATTTTTATGTCTGTCAGTAAAGTTTATATATTTTTTAAATGTTGGTATTGCGCATTTCCTATTATGACCATTCCTGGGAATTTATAGTTTCTGTTGCATTAAGAAATTAACCTTCTTGAGGAGGGCACCTGTTGGGATGAGCGCAGGGTATTGTATGGAAACCAATATGACAATAAATTTCATAAAAAAAGAGAAAGTAACCTTCCTTTTATTTAAATTTTTTGTTTTATTTTGCTAGTATACGTTCACTTTTGTACTATAATCTAGCAGGACCAAATCATCGACAATTTTGATTTATCATTCGGATTTACTAAGAAGGCAACTGTCAGTTTGTCTTTCTTTCTCTGTATCTCTCTTCTTTTCTACTTCACTACATTAACTGAGAAGCAGTGTTGAATAATGACAGCAATGGTGTCTGTCATGTTCTGATTTTAATGGCCAGTGGGGTGTGTGGGTTTAAATAGAACTTTTGCTTTTTTACTCTGTATACTTATGCATTGTTATATACTGAATTAAAACTTCTGGGGATGGTGCCCAGGAAGTGCATTTTTCAGGACCACCTTCAAGTGATTGTAACATCCAGCTAGTTTGCGAATCAAAACAAAGAGATGTAAAATTAGAACTGATAGCAGCTTGGCTCCAGTTTCCTTGACTTTTTTCTGGTTTTCAACAAATATTCACTTTGAGCAATTGGAGAAAAGAAGAGAAACACACGCGCGCGCGCACACACACACACACACACACACACACTTTCTCTAGGAAAGGTCGAGGTAAGTAAGCGGAGACACCTCCTCTTAGAAATAATGTTACACATTTCTGATTCATACACAGTAATTCACACTATTATCAATGTGTGGTCCTCCCTCGGGTCATAGCTAATTTGGGCATTTGCCTGCCAAAGTGCGTAGGGCCACCTGTGTCCACGATTAGGCAAAAAAAAGGCTTACCAGTTGTGACCTGGCACTCATCCTCAGTTTCTTTGTAAAATGGGATCAAAACGGACTCATTTGTAAGATCCTTGAGAATTAATGATGGAAGTAACTATAGAATAAGGATGTAGGAGGCTTTGGGAATGATGTTTTTGCTTATGTATAAACACAGGGAGGTGAATTAACTTTCCTTCTGTATCTTGACCCCAAATAGCACAGATGTTTTCCTGTAAATAATCTCTCACAGGTGCAATTATTTACATATCTGCTTCTGCTATTTGAAGGGTGTGTACACAAACAGTTATTTGTAGAAAATGGAAATCGACTCTTCATTAATACAGTGCCGATTTCCTAAAGTTCTTTTCTCGGAGTCGAGAAAATAGTGTTCACTCTACCTACTTCAAAGGCTCACGGGCTATGGCATGAGAGCTCCTTATGAGTGACAACTGGGTGAAGAGTTCGAGAATAACCCGAGGTGACCTCTTGAGCTTGTGAACTGGCTGGGATCGTCGCGAGGTTTTCCCATAATCATAAAAGATCTTGAGAAATGGAACAAATAAGCAAATGAACAAAAAACTATTAGTAAAAAAAAAAAAAAAAAAAGGAGACACAGGAAAATAATTATGGAAATACCGCGCTTTAGTAAGATGGGGAACGTGCCACCAAGGGAAGTTAGAGAACACGCCTCTCCAAGGCTCCTTTGAAAGTACAGTAATAACTTCACGTGTATCTGGGATCGTTGGCCGACTTGTAGCGTAGTCCTACAGGGACAGGAGGCCCAGAGGCACACTGACCGATTCTGTGAGCATTTAACTCATTCCAGTCCATGTGGGTTTGTGCGAAAAGCCCCCAGAGCGGCCGCACTTTTGAGGGCTACACTGCAGAGCTCCACGGCGGCCACGCTCCGCTGCCTGTAGCCACTTCGTTTTCTCTGGCCCTCTTTCTATTCTCTGGCTGTCATCCTTGGGAGAAATCCCCGAAGCGGTGCTAACATTTGCTCTTGATGATAAGGCCAGCCGGCCTTTGGGTGCCTTCCAGTGATCCCCGGGCTGTGGGGAGGGGTGCGGAGAGTGGCACCCTGGCCAATGCTTTCACAAAGGCAGCGAATTTGGTATGGAGACCGTGTCTCCCAGTTTTTACCAGCCCGGGAGTAAAACCAGTCATGTGTACAGTGGCAAACAATGGTGCTCTGTGCCCGCCTGTGTCTGAGACTCCTACGCTTCTGGAAGGTCCTGTCAGTTGGCGGGGTGGATGGGGCAGGCTGGCCTCTGCTTTGAGGTCTTCGTTCCTTGCCAGGCAGGTGCTCTGCTTCGTCCTTTCCCCTTTGGGCCCCGATCTGTTTTCTTTTTCAGACTGCCGTTGCTTCTGCCGCACGTCAGGATGGTTGCTGCTCAACCTGGCCCGGTCGAGACGAGGCTAAGGTGCAGCCCGACGGAAAGTGGACTCTGTAGACGTACAGGAAATGCGCTCGCTGTCTCGTCTGGGTCACTTCGACCTCCTCCCGTTCCTAATGGACTGAGGTGTCTCTGGGTTTTGCTGACTTGAAACCTTGCTCTCCTTGCTTCTCGGTGCCAAATTGTCCTGAACAGAAAGGTGACGAGGCAAGATCTGTGGAACATTCATTTTCTGTCGGAAATCTGTCCATTCCGAGAAATTTTATGAGCGTCCCGATAAACACCATATCCAACAGAGACGGGCAGTTTCGGTCTTTGAAGTGACACCATATTTTAGTGGGATGTCCCTGCCCTGCCTTTGTCTAATTGCCGGTTTGACCTGGAGTGAGTGGGCCTGTCCGCGCGCGCACAAGGTCTGGCCTTCCCTACGTATTTCAGACGTGCGCACGGGGAGAGGGAGAGGACATCTTCCTCTGAGCATGTCCTTGTCCAGCGATGCGTTTTTTTAATAGAGGCCAACCTCATAAAACAAAATCAGTTATTTTATTTATTATTTTTTTAAATTTTTATTCATTTATTTTGGGAGAGAGAGAGAGAGAGATTGAGAGATTGAGAGCAGGGGAGGAGTAGAGAGAGAATCACAAGCAGGGTCCATACTGTCAGCGCAGAGCCTGATGCAGGGGTCAGTGCAGAGCCTGACGCAGGTCTCCATCTCAGGAACCATGAGATCAAGACCTGAGCCGAGATCAAGAGTCGGTCGCTTAACTGACTGAGCCGCCAGGTGCCCCTAAAATTAATTATTTTAAAGTGAACAATTCAGTGGCATTTAGTATGTTCATGATGTTGTACAACCACTACCCCTCTCATCCAAAAACAATTTTATCGCCTCAAAAGGATTCCTGATGCCCATTAAGCAGTCTTTCTCTCTTCCTGCCTACCTGCAAACCAGGAACTAGTAGTCTTTTTTTTTTTAAATCTCCATGGATTTACTTATTCTGGATATTTTGTATAAAATGGAATCATACAATCTGTGGCTTTTTGTCTCTGACGTTTTTAATTTGGCATAATATTTTCAAGGACCATTCATGTTTTAGCATAAATAAGTATTTCATCCTTCTTTAAGGGGTAATGCAGTCCCATTGCATGGATATACTACAGTTTGTCTATCCATTCAGCCATAGATGTACATTTGTGCTGTTTGCACCTTTGGAGATTGTGAGTTGTGATGCTGTGTGTGTGCAGGGACTTGTTTGAGTACCTGCTTTCGGTTCTTTGAGATATACACCTAGGATCAAGTGATACGTTTCGAATAATTCCTTGGGTGAGAAGAGTTTGGCCTGATGCTTTCTATGTCTGTGATGAAAGGAAGCCCCTCCACCCACCGTCACAGGTTTCTGATGTGTCGTTGAACCTTGGCCAAGTGAGGGTGGGTGGGAGGCACCAGCGGCCATTTGGTAGCTTATGCTCACCTTGCCCACTTCAACAGTGGGACCCTGGGGTAGGTATGCCGTGGAGGGGTTTTGCCGATGTGATTGAGGTCCCTCGGCAGTTAAATTTAAGTAAAGGAGATTATCCTGGTGGGCTTGGCTGGACCAGTGGAAGTGATTTACGGAAGGCTCAGGCATTCCTTGAGCCAGACTCCAAAAAGGAGGTTTACACCTGTCATTCCTTTGTTGGATGAGCCCTTCCTAACTGCCTGCCCTACAGATTTTGGACCTGTGTGTCCAGCTCCGCAATCCACAATCATGTCAGGGAATTCTTGTCATAAATTTCTCACCTCTCTCTTTCTTCCCTGTGTCTCTCGCTCTCGTTCTATCATCTATCTATCATCCCTCTATCTATGTATCTATCTATCCATCAATGAAACTATCATCTATCTATTTATCTAGCTACCTACTTACCTATCCATCCGTTTATCTCTTCCACTGGTTCTGTTTTTCTAGGTGAATCCTGAGTGATACTGAACAACAACTCAGACTCTTCCTTAAAGTTTGGCTGAGCATCTTCCCATAGGCCAGGCAGGTGATGAGAATGGGTGAATGTTTCAGGTGGCGACTGAAGCCAACATAACAACTTGGACCAAATATAGGTCTTACCACCTGCTGCTCGTAGGGAATGGAGCTTAAGATTTTTCAGGAAAATATAGAAACAGACTTATGGATAATTTTTTAATGCTGAAAACTAATTGGAGCTCCTTAAAAACCGGGCCGAGACTACTTTTCCCTGTTGAGTACAACGCAAAACACTACATGGAAAGCACACACGAGAAGACACGGAAGGGAGACGGGAGAAGGCGCACTGGCTCGGGACTGTGGGCCCAAGGAAGGATACGATGGTATACTCTCTGGTTTTCCTTTCTCCTCATGTATCCCAGACTCGGAGCTGAAGAAGCTTGTAACCTGGAGACACCATGTCGCAGCAAAATAGGCCCCAGGAGAAGCGCTGTCCATAGCCAAAGGGGCAGGAGAGAGGCAGCAGGTAAACCAGACAACTCTAGACGATGCCTGCTGCACCCCAGCCAAACACCGTGGCCAACGGTCCTGCGCCCCTTTCCCTCCACCAGGAGAGGCCTAGTCGGGTGCCCAAGTGTCTGCATCGGCCAGGCTGTAAGGAAAGCCCCCCAAATCCTGCCGAGTGGGATGACATATCAGTAGAGACCACATTAGAGCCCGGACTCCCAGACCCACTACGGTCTGAATTGTGTCCCCCAAATGCATACGTTGGAGCCTTTGGAGGGCCTTTAGGGAGATGATTAAGATGAAACAAGTCGTAGGATGGAGTCTTGATCCGATAAGATTGGTGACTTTATAAGAAGAGGAGAAAAGGACATCTCTGTCTCTCCCCTGCAAGTATGAGCGCCAAGGAAGGGCCGTGTGGGGACACAGTGAGAAGACCACCACCTGCAACACACGGAGAGACTTCTCACTGGGCAATGCCCACCATCTTGACTTGTGGCATCCAGACCCGTGAGAAAGTCACATCTGGTATTTAAGCTGCTCAGGGTATGGTAACTTGGCGTGGCAACCCGAGCCAAGACAGCCCCTGTCACGTATCAGGTGGCAACAAGGTGCCCCGCATTCGCCATGGTTTGGTGTCAGAGCTGCCTAATGGAGAGACAAGACATTCGTCGCTGCCCCGGGGTAACGGGGCCACCCCTCGAATGGTGTCTGCTAGGCACAGCAGCTCCTCCCTGCCAGGGAGGTATGGGTCCAGGCGTCCCGGAACTAGCCCCCCACGACCCGGCAGTGATGACTCTCACCCTTGGGTGCCCACCCAGTGCAGTTGAGCGACCTGCACTGCTGCCCCCTTCTGGAAGTGATGAGGCGGTGAAGCAGTGTCAAAGGAACCCGCTAAAACCCAAGGTCGAGGTAAGATCGTGGCCCTTCTAACGTATGACCAAAATGTCCAGTCTTCAGATGAAAATCACTCGTCACACCAAGAATCAGGGAGATGTCAAAGGGAATGAAAAAACCTAGTCAATAGATGCCAACACCAAATGACAGAGACGTTAGAATTAGCTAAAAAAGATTTCCAAGAAAGCCTCCACAAAATTATGTCAAGAAGCTACTATGTACACACTTGCGACAAAGGAAAAAAATAGGAAGTCTGAGGAAAAGAACTAGAGACTCTCCGCCATGAAATAGAAAGTCTTAGCAAAATACTAGACGATGTAAGGGAACAGATGGAGGTTTTCAAACTGAAGGATACCGTCAGCACGATAAACAACTGGATGGATGGGCGTGACAGGATGAAGGGACAGGGGTGGGATCTGTGAGCTGGAAGTAAACTCCACAGCGAGGAAACAGACAATCCATTTAGAAAACGGGCAAAAGTCATGAACAGACATTTCGCCCAAGAGGATATACAGATGGCAGAGAAATACCTGAAAAGATGTTTAGCGTCACGAGCCACCGGGGAGGTACAAGTTAAAACCCAACGAAATATTCACATTTATCATAATGATCAAAATTAAAAAAAATAGCGTCAACGTCAAATTCTGGTGCAGATGTGAAGAAACTGGGTCTTTCATACATTGCTGACTGGCGTGTAAAAAGGGTGCAGCCAGTTTGGGAGAGAATTTGGCAGCTGTTTAAAAAGTAAAGCACGCTTACCCTACGATCCAAAAATCACACTTCTCACACTTACCTCAGAGAAGTGAAACTTATTTTCACATGAACACCGGATGTGGATGTTCAAAGTAGCTTTATTATTTCATAGTAACCCCAAACTGGGGACATCCCGGATGTCCCTCGGCGGGGTGAGCGGTTTAGCAAGCTTTGCTCCATCCACACCAAGAAACGCTCTTCTGCGACAAAATGGAATTTTGCTGGTAGAACAGCCTGGAGGGATCTCCAGAGAATTACGCTGAGTCAAAACACCAATCCTAAAAGTGACATACAGTTTGCTTTCATTTACACAACACTTTTGGTCTGCTAAAATGACGTAAATGGAGAACAGATGAATGGTTATGGGAAATGGAGCTGGAACGGTGAGGGACTGGCTGTACCAGGGCCACTTGAAGGACCCGGGTGGGGCGGACATGTGAGATGCGTGACTGAATCAGTGCCACTGTCCTCATTGTGCTATTGCAAGATCATTTGATGAGAGGTCACCACTGGGGACACAGGGTAAATGGTACCTGGGATCTGTGTTGTTTCTTGCAACTGCATGCACATTTACAGTTAACCTCGAAATGAGAAGTATAATTGAAAACAATAACAACAAAGAGATTGGTATGTGAGTTTGCAGGATTCGTCATAGGAGGTCTGAGGCCCCTTCTCCTAACACACAGAGTGTCCAGCACAGGGACGGTAGTCTCTGGATGCCAGAGTCCTTAAACTAACTGGGCAGTCCTTTCTGGTTGCTGATGGACATCTCGAAAGCCCTTCATCGTTGCAGGTGATGAACATTCCTCATCAGTAGGAAATGGGAGAGAGTGAAGACGTGTGTGTGTGTGTGTGTTTAATGTTTATTCTTGAGAGAGAGAGAGAGAGAGAGAGCGAGCATGAGTGAGCAGGGGAGGGGCAGAGAAAGAAGGAAACACAGAATCTGAAGCAGACTCCAGGCTCCAAGCTGTCAGCACAGAGCCCGACGTGGAGCTCGAACTCACGAACTGAGATCATGACCTGAGTCGAAGTCGGACGCTCAATCAACTGAGCCACCCAGGCGCCCCGACTTATCTGTGTTTCTCTAAACTGTCAAATCCTTTCCTGGGATTCTCTTTCCTTCACAAAACCTAATTTGGCCCTCACAGTGGAAGCACCAGGTAGGGATGTGTAGCCATCACAGAGCTATTCTAAAACGCACCTGGTCACCCCAGGCTCACCTCTGCGAGGCCACGTATAAAAGGCAGCATGGGAAATTCTGAGCTGTCTTGACAGATGGACCCCACCATTTTCAACACATCCACACGACAAAGTGCGTGAGCAGGGAGACTGAGCTCTTTGGGGCTCTGATATGATGGTTTCACAAGATCAAGAACCTTTCAGAGACTTTTTTTTTTTTGGTTACTGTTCCAATGAGCTAATTATAGGACATCAAGTCAACTGGCAGTATCTTCATGACTTACAGACTTAGCATGATTTAGCAGGTGACAGTTTTGGAAATACAGTATTAACCATGAATCATATCTCAGCTTTTAAAAACAGTGTTTCTCACATTATGGGACAACATAGATTTCTTTATGCCCAGTGATCATCTGTTTATTTAGTCCCCATTTTTTTTTAGATACTTAAACCATGCTCTTCTGACCCAAGGTCTTATACATATGCATCTACAGTCTTAGGTAACATTTTAGCTTTTGGAAAATAGTCATCCCTTATTGAAACAAGAAAAAAAGGAAAGGAAGTCTCAAAAAACAAAGACTTTATCTTGTATTCATGCTCTTGTGATATTTGGCACTGAGAGAAATGACTTCTAGGTTCTGCGCGAAGGGTCTTTATAGGAAAAATTTCCTAAAGTCAGAGCTGTGCTCCCTGCATAGAGAAATGAGATATTTTTGCCTTTTTATTTTGATCACTTCCCTACGGTGATTCCGTATTTGCTGTGCTTATAGGTCAGTTCCATTTTCAAGGAAGTTATCCTCCTGCACATGGTAGATCTCAGAAAAGTCTTGTTTTTGCCCGGTTATTTTCACTACTTTTTATTATTGCCTTTCTATGGATGGTGAATCAGTTAAATTGTCCTCAAATTTAGCCTAGACTTAGATGTTCATGCTGAAAAATGTACGCACTGAGTAAGTAATGCTTACGATGAACTGTTTCCTATATGCCTACATCCTCTTTCTTTTTTTAATGCAAAAGTTTATATTCTGTGCAATAGTTTCCTTATTTTCAGATTTTAGTGTTTCATTAATTTAATCCACCATGCAAAAATTTTCATCTACAAATTTTCCTCCTTCTTGGACCAAACTTATTGGAGCTGAAGTGCCATTTTCTCTCCCCTCCCACAGAACTCGTCACGTCGAGAGATGCTAACAAGACATGACTGAGGAAGGGTGCACAGGTGTATTACGTGGGCTCAGATTGGCAACTCTCTGATACACAGAACACAGGCGCGCACACTCGCGCACACACATACACACAGAGCCAGGCCTGATCAAAGACTTCCATTTGGTTGAACTTGGCAATGATTTTGAAATGTTGACAACTGTCAAATTAAGATCACCCAAGCCATTTCACAGGCTCAAATTTGGATGCGGGTCTCAGAACAGAAGGAGATAGCTACTGGCTACCGCCCAAGTGACTTCACCATCTATCATTCGGTTAGCGGTGCTTTATGAAACGAAGCAACGGAGGGATGGGGGAGGTCAGCATCCAACTTAGAAATCGTTTCTTTCCACATTTGCCTTGATTTACAGGAAGAAAACACATTAGTCCTTTATTGAAATGTGCAAATAAGGAGCTTGGTGATATTTGTTTAATGTTTCCTTTCATTTCTCCCCTGGCTTCCTGCACGCGCCCTGGGAGAAGCTTCAGCGCCTTCCAATGAGGTGGGGGTGGGGGGATGGGACCGGTGGGGCGTGTTCGTTCGTCTTCAATTCTCTCAAGTGCTGCGTGCTCCGGATTTGGTCCTGGCGATGTGCTCTGCTGCTGTGTTTCATGGTGATGCCTGTCTTCACTGTCAGTCCCGGTTAAAATGTCCACGTTTTCACTGCCTTCCCTTGGTTTTCAGCTTTTCAGGAGCAATGACTGCATCGCCTCGATTTTGGTCAGTATTTTGGCATCCAGGACAGCATTCTGCATCTGGCAGGGGTTCTTAATAAGTGGCACCAGTGCGCTGAGAAGAAGAGAGCATTTTGGTGCATGGGAATGAGAATCTTTTTCTCTTGAGTTGCCATATTTATTGGACTGGATAGCAGAACAGAGACATTTAAATTATTCAACGAAAGCATTCTTGGTAATGTGTTAGTAATCTACCAGCAAATGACTCAGCTACCCTTTGAACGGAATCCTTCTGAACGGATTCAGAAAAGTGACCCTTCTGGCTGCTCGCAGGAGGGTTCTGCTCTTTACTGTTGTTCTTGGCCCCCAAGTTCAATGCCTGGGAAGTTCTCTGACCACACAGTGGGTGCCCGTGAAGGCGCCAGCCGCCCCGGGGGAGAGCCACAGCATGTACTTCCCAAAGCCCTTTTATCCAAGGGAGTAGTTCCAGTTTATTAGTGAATTTATATCCAGGGAGGAGAAGAAACGAAACCCCCAAGTAGCTTCAGGGTCTGTTGTAAATGTGCAGAGCAACCAAGGTCAGAGCTAAAAGCTAGTCTGACGGTACCCTGAACACGCTGCTGCAGAGCTCCGAACAAAAATGGTTGGAACCCCATTTGGGGCCGCTTGGGGTCACGGCCACGGGCCAGCGGGCTGTGGGAACAGAATGCATGAGCATTTCATCAACACATTGGATTATTTGGGGAATTTCTTTTGTGGATGTGGATTAGAATTTATTCGGGTGCTGGGACAATAAAATGGCCACATAATGGGCTAAAAGCGGACCCTTCAATTCAACACCCAATGTTTCTTGCCTATGGGAAACCATAAGTGTGAGAGCACCGAGTGGCTCTTTTGGGGAGGCCCTGGCACACGTCTTGCCCGTGTGTAACTCACAGGGGAATATGCCAGCGCCTCAGCACATAGTAGACTTCTGTGTTGTGTGATTCCCAGATTCCAGGGCATTAATTGAATGTTTTTTAGTGAGAAAAATCTCTGCCTTTTTGTGTCTCAATGCCTTTTGAAACTTGACTAGGAAAGAGAATTCCCTCGAGGCATCAGCTATCAAATTTTCTTTTACCCTCCGTTTGGAGAGCCAACATCTTAGGCCGGTCGTGAAGGTACCAGTATAGAAGGGACGCTCAGCCTGACCCAACCCCTGCCATGCCTTTCTCCCAGACCATCAGGTAGGACAGTGTCAAACATACCCAGAAGCTGGTGTCGATGGCTGTGCAGGTTGCGTACTGCATCATATCGGGAGGTGCTGTCTGCACAGATGGGTGTGACCTCACCCCCTGCCTTGTGCAGTGTGAAACTGAACCACCACAAGTGAGACCCAGGGTAGGGGTGACTCCTCCCCCAGGAGCTCTGGATTTCCTTCTCTTGAGAAACACCAGCTCATACTTCCCTGCCTCCAGAGTATCTGCTGTTGCCAAATAGTGAGGACAAGATTGCCCTTGGGTTGTTGAGAGATAGAATTTGACTGTATGGAAGGGGGGCTAGATCCAGCTAGAAGGGAGGGGAGTTGACTAGTTCTTAATATATCACTAATTACATAATTTGGAGACAAATTCTTGATTTCTCAATTTACTCTATGGAAAAAAATGAGTATGGCGGTATCTCCATGTCTTGCCTTGAAAGATTGTCCTGAAAGTAAATTACGCAATATTTGGAAAAATGCCTGGTGGTGCAAAATTGGTGTGGTCGGGACGGCGCGGTGTAATAATCATCTTTGGAAACAGTGGGTGCCGATGCGGTGCGTTTCACAGATAAGACTTCAAAGATAGTATGTACTCAAAGTAAAACAAATTCATCCGTATTCCGTATCTTGGTGGACTCCAAACAGGAAGTGTGGTTTCTTTAAAACAAATACATTATACCGTTCGCTTTGATTAAATAATGTTCTGTTTCTCACAGAGCCAAGGACTCAAAAAAGTATCCAACCCCAGAATTCCCTGCTTAAAAAAAAAAGCATCTGTTAAATCATTTGAATAAAATGTAAGTGTTGGGAAGAACCCCGGGGGGACATTGGCGTCCCTGGGTCACGCTGCTTGGGAAGCATCCGGCCGCATGTAGCTTCGAGGAGACCCTGTCTAAACTGTCCTGCTGGTGTTTCCTGGAACGTTCTCACTGCAGGGCTTAGAGTTCACAGGTATTGACTTCAGCGACGCTAAGAAAAGAATCCCTTTGTGTGAATTTCACCAAAGGGTAGAACCATAACCGGACAGCAAACAGTCATTCCCCGACTCAGGGGCTCTGGGTGGGAAAGAAGCCGGACGATCTGGACATGGAGAGGCTCATCGAGAGGCCAGGAGAGAAGGTTCCAGGGGGTGCGCTCGTGGAGGCTGGCAGTGGCCGCCCACGCCCCAGCAGGCTCCTCGCGGACATCTGAGTGATGACACGGGCCAGGGCTTGCTGCGGGTGGGTGGACAGCTCGTGTCAGGGCGAAAGCGTGGGGGAGCGCTGTCGCGGGCTCCAGCCACAAGATGTCACCAGCACTGCTCCGTGCCCGCAGGTATCCCGAGCGCGTTGCTCAGAGGGTTAGCCGGTTGCCTTCAATTGTTTACACACGGTCCTACAGTGTCTTTATTGAGGGTGACGACACAGGCTGCTGAGGGGGCTCCTTTCCGTGTCTAAATTCATGCAAATCACAGTGTCATTTGGGAATTCCCTGACACCCTGGAGACGCAGACGGGCACACAAAGATGAGCGGTGTGAACGGGAATTGGCGGGTGGTGACTCGCACCAAGGCGGGGCGGATACACACGCGTGTGTGCAGAGGCCGGTGGCCACAGAGTCTGCCGTGACGCCTTACGTCATTGTTTGGTCGAGAAAACCTGTGCCAGCTTGCCCTCAAATGTTCTGGGTGATTCAGTGGTTACACTGGTTACCAGGGCTGGGCGTCCTGTCCCATCAGAGGGTCACAGATTTGGGGGCTTTGTGATACAGATCCTACATCTCCACTGAAACAGAACAAAAGTCCTTTGGAGAGCCGGAGAGAGCCTTTCCTCCGTCTGGGATGCTGGAACCCTCCGTGCCTCCTACCCTTCTGAGCTCCTTTCTCCGTCCTCTTTCCCGCGGGGTGTTCTGGCTCCAGGAAGGGCAGGCAACTGTGTTTATCTCACACCAGAAGTACCCCTGCTCCACCCGGTTTTCCTGGGGAGTGCAAAGGAGCAATTGTGCGCCATGTCCGAGGGATCTGAGTCTCAGAGGCACGTCCCGGCCCCGACTGTGGCCGCCTCTGTGTGCAGGTGAGCCCGCGGCCGCGTGATGGAAGCGTCGGGGGCCGGAGATCTGTCTTCTCGTTATTTCCTTCCCTCCGCTGTAAATCACACTCCCCTGAAGCAGCAGGATCTTTCACACTTACAACCAGCCCATACTTTTAAGCCCGTCTTTTAAACGGATCACCTTGACAGGGCAGATAAACTTTTGGAAGAAATGGTTGCACGCTTATCTGTATATCTCTTCGGGAAAGGGGGTGACAGTGCTTACATATTTATATGGCAGGCGGGCAAGACATCAGGTACGGTGTCAGGGCACAGAGTAACGTCCTTCCAAATGGGGAGTGGGCTCGGGAGGCGTGGGCAAAGGTGTCCCATAAAATCTTGTCTGTTGAAAGTGTTAAATTTCACAAAGTCATATATTTTGTGAGCTAAATCTCTTGGTGGTATGTTCTTATTAAAATTTACCGTCGGGGTGTGGAATGTTGTGTTTTCTTTTCTGAAGGCTTTGGGGCACCTTGAAGTGACAGTTGTTCAGCGGGACATAAAGCCCCTACGTCAACAGTTATGGGTGGTTCAACGCTAAGTACAAGTTGATTGGGATTCACTTGGAAGGCAGCTCTGCGATGTTAAAAAACCCTAATAGGCAATTTTAGGCCAAACGTACGTTCACTTTGATGGAGGAGATGTCACCTAGTGACTACGCAGCAGGAGTAGAATAAAACACAGAATATATACTAGCACACGGGGTTTCGCTTCGGCATCTTCGGAATTGGACTGTCGGACGTCCTGTCAGTATCTGAGGAGGGCATGATGGGTGAGGGTCGTGCCTCCTGCATTGTCTTGACAGGACTGCTGTCCTCCCCGTGGCCATCGCTGAGCCATTCTGTAGGTCACACCTCACGGGGGTAGAGAGTGCTCTGGTGGCCTCGAAGCTGTCCCCGAAGGATGTAAAGTACAACCAGAGAGAGGGTCGTGTCCCAGATAATGTGATGCTGTCCCCTCTCCAGGCTCGCCCTCTTCCCAAGAGCGGAGGGATAAAGTCGGAAAGGGATTTAGCTTCTCGCCCTGGACTGGATTTCAGTGTTGCCTGAAGTGTGTAAACAGTGACTTCCCTGCAGGTGGGGCCCACAGTCTCATGCTAGCAGACACGGCCTTGCACAGCATGGCCCCAGGCTCCCTTTCCTGTCAGCCCTTGCTGTGGGTTCAGTTGCGTCCCCCAAAGAGACCTGTTGAAGTCCTGACCCCCAGTATCTATAAACGAGAGCTTGCTTGGAAATAGAGGCTCTGCTGATGCAGTCGATGTGATGTGATTGACATTCAACATTGCGTTAATTTCACGTGCACAGCATAATGATTCGATATTCATTGTGAAACAGTTTATTAATTGCACCTCAATTAAATACCTCAATTATATGCCTCAGTCAAAAAAGTAAAATAAAAGTAAAAAAAATCATGAATATATTATATCCCTTAATTACTGTAGATCTTCTTTAACTAGAAAAAAAAAAAAAAAGGAAAGATGTGGTCATCCTTGAGCAGGGGGCTCCTGATCCCGTGACTCGTGTCCTTAGAAGAGGGGAGTTCAGACATTTAGACAGACACAAGGCCCCACCCCCCACCTTCCTCCTCTCTTCCCGCTCTGGCATCACTCCCCTAGAAAGGCCACGCACCCTTCACGCTCTACCCCAACTGCCTGAGCTTCGAAATGGCTGGCGAATTTCTCTTTTCTGGATGTCTGCAGGATACCGAACTTCTCTGGCAGCATCTGTTGTATTTTATTTGCTTGCTTGTTTACCTTTTCTCTACTAGATGTAAAGCTCTTTGAGGGCAGAGTATATACATTTTCTTTTTTCAGTCGTCTTCGAAGTGGATGGCCAAGCTTGCGTGCAGGAGGCCATCCAAATATCATTAAATCAAAACAAATGGTTTAATTCTAGATTGACACGCTATTTTGAAATTGCTAATTCCTAAGATTCTTCCAGGATTCATCAAACCTCTGCCCAGTTCCAGGCTCCCTTCTACTTGGCTCGCACCGGGCAGCAGCGGGAACGGACCATCTGGCATGGCCCTGGGATGCGGCACGTGCGGAATTTGTTAAACGTGGGAGTGCGTTTATGCTAATATGACTATCATCCCCACCCTCAAAGAGCTCACAGTCTGGGAGGGAGGGAGTAACCAGATGTGCAGTGGGTCAGCGGACCCGGCGCGTGCAGCGATAACCGCACGCACGGAGTCTTGACGGCCCAGAGCTGGACTCGGCTTGGCCCCGGGGAATGTCACGAAGCAGAGTCTGGAGCCGAGGTCCCCGAGACCGGGCCGGGGAGGAGATGAGGAGGCGTCACAGGGCGCGGAAGGAAGGGAGGGTGCTGTGGACCCAAGCCCGGGCACTTTCCGATGTGTCTTCTGCCCTAAAACAACATTTTTAATTTCTCGTGTATTTATTTGAGTCGACTGATGTTGGACACAGTTGGGTTGTTGGACACGAGACAGTATTAACAGCACCGAGGGCAGATGATGAACTTGGATCGTTTCGCTAAATACTCACACAGATAAAATATAGGTATAGTTTATAGGGCATTGTGAGGAACGGTTTCAAAATCAAATTCCTATTGACCGCTGCGGAAGATCTACCCACGTTCCTCTTTTAGGCCCACAGTATGAATCGGAGGGACCTCTCCTGGCCGAGAGCAAAATAATCACGATAATGATAATACGGGTGATAGTGGTAATGCCACAAGCATTTGAGAAGCACTTGAATGTGCCAGGCATTGGTTTAAGCGCTTTCCGTAAATTATTCCCTTTCATTCACACACGCTTTTAGGCAGGTAGTATTTTAATTTTTGTTTAATTTGATTTTATTCAAATTTAATTAATTAAATTAATTAAATCAAATTAAGCTTTAATTTAATTTATATTAAAAAATTAAATTTTACCGTTTTAATTGGCACGCATCTTCAGACAGGTAGTATCCGTGCCCCCATTTCATAGATGAGGAACCTGGGGCGGATGCGCCTTGCCCATGGCCACGCAGCCGTGATTTCCTGCTCCCTGGGGACAAGGCTCAGCTGTCCTCAAGGGTCACGGCAGCCGCATGTCAGAGGGAACAGCCCATCTGGGGGCCGATAACCCTGCTTTTGAATTCTGGCTCATGTCTAGGTGTGCAGTTTTGGGCAATTTGCTATAATTTCGGCCTCTGTAACGGGAGGACGGTGCAGGCACCCCCCCCAGGCTGGTGGGAACGAGGAAGAAGAGAAGGCATACCAGATGCCTGTGGGGGACACTGCTTCCCAGCAGGTGCCCGAAGCACGTCGTTCACAAGTAACCACTCAGAACACAGCTTGGTGTGGGCTCTCGGTCAAGTCTACTTTGAAATCCTTTATAAGACAATGCAGTAAAAAGAATGTAGAGTCTTGGAGCGCCTGGGTGGCTCAGTCGGTTAAGCGTCTGACTTCGGCTCAGGTCATGATCTCGTGGTCTGTGAGTTCTAGCCCCACGTCGGGCTCTGTGCTGACAGCTCAGAGCTGTGTCTCTGTCTCTCTCTCTGTCCCTCCCCCACTCATGCTCTGTCTCTCCCTCTGTCAAAGTAAATAAACATTAAAACAAATGATTAAAAAAAAAGAATGTAGAGTCTGGACACAAAGGCCACATTCTAGTTTTTGGTTCACAGCAGCCGGGCCACCTAGTTACCTCTGTGTAGCAGGTGCCGAGAGGACTAACCACACTGGGTTGTCTGAATGACTCAGGTGAGTGGGGGAGCCCAACCCCAGGGGGACTCACAGGGACTCTAACTAAATAGCAACTGTTTGTTGCTTTGTGTTTATACCACACTTTTCTGTAGCATCCCTTTGGGGTAAGTGGGGAGGATGCTGGGATTCCCATGGTAGCTGATAACAGACGTTTCCCCCAAATCTCCTCACAGGAAACGGTGTTTACCCTTTAACTGTGCCGACTGGTTTTCGGAGCTTATTTCTTCAGGGGGCCCGTTATTTTCCTTGGTTTATGGTGCTTGGGGCCTTTGGATGCAAAAGTGTGGACACATGTTCACTGGGGGTCCAGGACACAACCATCTGCTGGATCTGAACCGTCTGACCACCAAGGTTCCCCTTCCAGGACCCCCTTCTTTAGTTCACCTTCATGGCCAACTTCCACATGGCATTCACTGGCTCTCATTTTTAATAGTATGGATGTACCTACCATATTTTGGGCAGTTTATTATATAGCATTATTTCTTTCTCTAATGGTTCAATTAGATGGTTGTTTGGTTTCTCTATTGAGAACGGTCTTTTGCTTCGTGTGTGTGTGTGTGTGTGTGTGTGTGTGTGTGTGTATTTTGAGAGAGAGAGGGAGAGAGAGAGTGCGAGCAGGGGAGAGGGGCAGGGAGAGAGAAGGAGAGAGAGGACCTCAAGCAGGCTCAGTGCAGAGCCTGATGTAGGGATTGAACTCACCAACCTCGAGATCATGACCTGAGCCAAAATCAACAGTCAGACGCTTAACTGACTGAGTCCCCCAAGTGCCCCCATCTTTTGCTTTGTTTTATGGACAGGGATGGTGCCCCGTATTTCTGTGTGGTTAGCCCACTTTGACCTATAACAGGTTCTTACCGTAAACATTTTTCAGTTACAACCTGGGGCGCACACTGGGACTTTGCTCTTGCCCAGCGTGCTGGGCCTTCCCAAGGCGGGTGGAGGTTTCATGAGATGTTTGGATGTTCAGTGAAGTAGGCTGATGAACAAGGATCTAAGACATTTCACAGTGGAGCCATTTTCACAGAGACCAAAATCAAGCATGCCTTAGCAGCAACGTAGTCAACATTTGAAGAAGTTAGATCCCAGTGAATTCTGGGTCCTCCGAAGCCACTTTTAGGTGAAGACGACGTTGCAAGTGAGTGCCTTACGTGGTGTTGGGGAGAAGGACTTAGCGAGGGGCTGTGCAGCTCTCCTCTGAGGCCGGGACACCACCTGAACTGGCCACAAACCCTTTGCAAAGATTATTACTCTCCCCAGTTCCTTAACGTCCTTGCCCGAACCCTTCCAGCCTGGACGTCTGCAGTGCAGAGTAGATTTCCTTTATCGATAAAAATACAGCATGCAACCAGGTAGGGAAGTCCTAATAATATGGGTGTGGTCTCTCCCTCTCCCTGCCCGCCTTTCCTCTTCCTTTTTGTGCAGGTTCCGTTAGGCTGGGGAAGTAGCCAGCACCCGGGAGCCTCACGGCAAGACGCTCGCGAGGGGCCCTCCTGGCCCGTTGTGGCCCCGGTCCTTCCACACCGGGCCCACGTCCCCCGTGCCCAGACTGTGCGCCCGCCCGGGAGTGGGCTGGCCGCAGGCCACATCTTCCCATTTCCCGGCTGCCAGGTGCCTGGGCGGTGGCCCTGCCTGACTGCGGCCCCCGGGCCAGCTTCCTCCACGGGGTTTCACGGGATCCGTGCTTTAAATGCAACGGGGAGGAAGTGGGAGCAGCTTCTCTTCTTGGAAAACTCCCTTCCCACCCCCCCCCACCCCCCCACGGCACAGCTATCACCCCTCGGTCTCCCTAATGGAGCTTCGGAGGGAGATCAAAGTCTCCCAGATAAGTGTTCTTTAGCACAATGTTCCTGACACTCCGTTCTGTAAACAGGTTTTTTTCTGTTTCTGGGTAAAGGACGTATAAACATGCCGAGTGAGATGGATGGACTGTCACTTGCCTCTTTCGTTTCCTCCTGTCTGACTCCGTGAGTGTGCGGCTCGGGCCCCACCAAACCCGGCCCGGAAGGAAACACACGAACGGAAATGTCAGAGGCGAGGCCCAGTAACGCCACTGTGCCCACCTCCCTTGTCGGTGGAAGGAGGTCTTGGTCCCTTCCTCCGTGGGTCATTTTTGTGAGGTGATGCCCGCATGGGGTCCTTCCCCCCACTGTCCCTCCTGCCGGACCAGGAACGGCGTCCCCGGTGGCCGGCGTCTCTCGGAAAAAAGAAAACCCGCAACAAACAGAAACCCAGAACAAAAAGGGGATCGAGGCCTCTGCCGGCTTCTCGTACGGTTTCTCCACAAACACGGGCTCACCAGCCGCACGTGTCTAAGAGACCAGAGAGCACCGTTTCGCACCTTGAGGATGGGCTTTTCGGCTCTTCCCCCCTTTTCCGGCTAATTGGAAACAGATTCTGATTAGTGCCGGTGACTGAGGATTTTGCCTCCTGGGCGTCTGGGGCTGCAGAGCTCCGGCAGGGGTTCACTGTGGCACCGGGGCCTGCCCGCAGCCCTGGCAGCTGCCTCCACGGCTGCCCGAGGGCACGTGCTTTAGATCTGTAACATAGCAGGGAGCTTCCTTGGGCTTGGGCGAAATGGCTGTTTCGGGGACATGGGGCCCGAGGCACGGATGTTGGTTTCCACCTCTGTGTTTGGAGCAGGTGTGCACATGGTGTGATGGGAAGGGTTTCTGGAGGCGACTGGTTTCCTGATCTCCAGCCCCCCACCCCCGCCAAAGCCCTGTTTGTCCCGGTCCCCGCCCGCTCCACAGCCGTGTGTACTTTGCTCTGTCAATCCTGGGCCGGTCATTTGCAAGCTGGAAGTGGAAGACGTAGGGGGAGCTCCCGTTAGGGAAAGGGGTGGGGGAGGGGGCTTACTGAACCCCCCGTGGATGGGCCCACACCCGCGCCGTCTCCTCCGGGACGCCCACCCCCTTCTCTGCCCTGACGGTTTTGCGTCTTGGACGTGGGCCATCGGCAGCCGCCGAGACAGGATCGGCTGCTGGGGGAGATGGACTGGACCCGACGCCCGTCAGCCCGTCAGCCCGTCAGCCTTCACCCCACGACAGTCCCCTGGTTTTCTTGAGTTTCCTTCGTCCTGAGGGCTTAGAAAGAGATGCTTCCAGCGGGCACTTGGCTCTTCCGCCTGCTAACCGGCGAGAGGCCCTGATGTGCGTGTGGCCTGCACGGCCCTTTTGCGGGGCTGCGTCCTACCCCACGTGGGCCCGAAATCCCTCAGTGACACACACCCCCTTCCTCACTTGTACGTGTGTCCTGCGGCCCAGCCGCCGGGCTGGAAGCAGAAGAGCCTCCCTCTGCCTGCCGGCACGCAGGTTTTTCAGGTGCTTCAAACTCGTTCCTGCTTCCTCTAGACCCGGGCACTTGATTTGTGCCAGATCTGATCCACTCACTCCTGCACGGAAGGCCTGGTTCTGCTATTTTGCATGAAAATTTTTCATTCAAAAAAAAAAAAAAACTCCAAAGAGCAAAGCTGCTGAGTGAGCAAAGGGCCGATCGGCCTCTCCGCGCTGGGCCTCCCTGCAGACCAGCTCGCGGCCCTAAGAAAAATGAGTCGCTGGTCTCAGCTCAGTCCCTAATGAACAGTAGTAGATCACATCACAGAAACTGGACACACATAATTTGGCATCATTGACAGCAGCCTCCTCACCAAAGCTCAGTGCTTTCATGGCTGAACTAATGTGAAGCTTGGAAGTATCTTTGACCTTACGGAGCCGGCGGTGGGGGCGGTGGCTGGCGGAGGAGGGCGGGACCCTGGGCTGCTTGTGTCTGGGGCCCGCAGGGGTGGGGTCCCCCGGGGGACGGGGCCCTGACCCCCTGGCGCATCTGGGGAGGGCAGGCATTCCATTGCCAGCACCCCAAAGGGTCCCCTCCCCGCGGACCGGGCCACTGGGACAAACGATCATAAATCAGGGCCGTCCTGATGAAACCAGGCATGGACGGCGAGTGAGTTAATTGTGGCACCGATACACTCATTTTTGCGATGACTTTCAAACACCAGTTGTGATGGGAAACAGCTGTTAGATCCGGGGGAAAAAAAATAAAAGGCAAGGAAGAAAAGAGGAGAGCTCGGAATTGGAAATCATAATAATGTCTGTCTTCGCCCTCCCCCTCCACAAAGGCTGGGAGCCCTCCCATTCTCCCCGAGACAATCGCACGCCGCGGGGGGCCGGAGGAGGCGCGCACAGCAAGTTCAAGTGCAGGGGGAGAGGACGGGGCAGAAGAAAGGATCCCTTCTCTTCATGTGGGGGAAATGGCATGTTTAAAATAGGTTAGGGATTCAGGTTAAAAGCGGGAGAAGCCACACAGAATAGGAGCAGAGACGCAGTAAATGGTGCAGACGAGACAGCGCGTACGGGGAGCGGGGCTTGTCGGGGATCTTCATCTGAGGAGGCGATAACCTGGATAATTAGAGTGTTTTGAACGTTTCAGATAAGACCGAGGAGGAATCGCTGGCATTTGCCCCTGAGTCTGGCCGACTTCTGTGCCGGCCCCGGGGCTGGTCGGGGTGGGTCTGGCAGTGTTGGGGAGGACGGGCCCCCCTTCCTCTTGTTCCCTGTCCTTGTCCTCCTTCCCCAGGACCAGGCCGTATGGTCCGAGCCTCATGAGAGGGGAGAGCTCAGAGCCAGCCAGAGAAGTCCTCCTCTCCCGGCGTTTCCTGGACGCCGGCTTGTTCTCCAGAAATGTTTATTTACATCATGTAACAAGACGGTTTTTCAATCTATAACGCCTGTGTCATTACGTAATGGGTCTCGCATGGTGTTGCCCATCGTGGAGAAACAGAGAGTCCTCTGCCAACCCGTGCCTGCACACAGGCGGCTTCCCAGGCTCCTCGGGCGGGGGGGGGGGGGGGCTGTGCCCGAGACCCCCACCTCCACAGAGCCTCTTAGGTTGCCTCTGCTTCTCGGGGTCCTTGAACTCCGTGGAACTCAGGATGGCTGGAGACCCTTTGTTCAGCCTGGGGCAAGTAGTTTTAAGAGTTCCCCTGCCCCCTTTTTTATTCCAGCAGGGTGCCTGCGACTTGATCCCTTACTTTCCGATCTGACACAAGGAACACCAACCAGAGTGTTAAGGGTGTACAGTTAAGTGAGACCACAGATCAGCTCCCTTGTGGCTCCCTGTTTGTGAGCACTGAGGTTCCTGTCCCCACTCCCACTTGCCCAAGAGGGACCAGGCCCTTGGAGACCCCGCTGTGCCCCTGTCTGTGGGGTCAGGGTTCACAGGGGGCTTCTAGAGTTTTCTGGATCCGAGCTGTGGCAGGTGTGGGGTATACATGACGGAGTGCCTTCTCCCACCTTATGATGCTCTGTGCCCCTCCCCTTGCTCCAACCAGCCCCTGCGAAATGCCCAGAATTGCAGAAACAGGGCTGGTTTTCTGTCCTTCTGACCAGGGATGCGCCCCGATGGTGACCCGTGAAGACATCTGAGCCCTGAGAGGTCTCCATCCTTCCCAAACAGCACTCAGCAAACGCTTCCAGGAGTCGTTCCCCATCAAGTTAGAGAGCGGGCCGTTCCAGCCACCTGTCTGCCTGGGAGGCTTCATCCCAAATGGGCACAACAGAGGGTGGGAAGGAAGACGCTTGCTTTTGCTTTTGCTTTTTTAGAACTCTCCCGGCTTTCCGCAGGGACTAGCCCCTCAGCAGGCCGTGACAGCCCTTAATAGACTTCTAGATGTGAGCACAGGAGGAAAATCCAGATTCTTTATTCTAAGATCTCCGATGTGTACCTGCTTTTTAAATTCCTTAAATTTTTTTTTAAAGTTTATTTATTTATTTCAGATTGAGAGAGAGAGTGTGAGCAGGGGAGGGGCAGAGAGAGGGAGAGAGAATCCCAAGCAGGCTCCGCACTGTCAGCACAGACCTGACACGGGGCTCGAACTCACGAACCGTGAGATCATGACCTGAACCGAAACCAAGAGCTGGACGCTTAACCAACTGAACCACCCAGATGCCCCTTAATTTTCTTCTAAACAAGCGTCCTGGCCGTCTGCAGCTGTGGTTCACAAAACCCCCTGTACCCTCACCTGGAACGTAGGCCCCGAGAGGAAGATCGTGTCAGCCTTGCTTACGGCGGGCTCTGGGGTGCCCTGCCTGTCCTGCTGGGTCGGGGCAGGCGCTGTGCCACGGGAGGGGCTACTCACATGCATTTCTCCGTTCAGGTTTCAGTTTCCCTGGCTCTCAAATTGCCCCTTCCTGCCTGAAATACAACGACTCATAAAATTGAGAAAAAATCGTGGGATCTGAGCAGAACTGGTGGGAAGGAGGTAGCCGCTCCAACTTCTGCAAGCTGAGATCAAAGTTGAGGGCGCTTGGGATAGATGTCCTCACGGTCAGAAATCGGGGTGAGCCCCACGGTAGCCCAGAAGGTACTCTGCTGAGTGGCGTCGGCCTGAACTTCGTATTGTGCACACTGCTGCCCCTGTCATTAGTGGGGTGTTAGAAGCATGACTTAGGGGCCGTGCAGACGCATTTGCGACACCCTCAAGGGGGCACAGGCTGTGGAGAGCACCCTGGGCACAGAATCCCCTCCCCGGGTGTGCCATGTGGAACCGCCTTCAGCATCCCCCCTCCCCTCCCGTGCTTCCTCTGGGTCTGTGACTCCTTTATTCTGCTGTCGGGGAAAGAACCCATGTGGTCACTTTGCCAAACGCTCAGACGCTTGTTGGTGACTGAAGGTTCGATTTCCTTACATGTGGGCTAGACCACAACTCGAGTAAACATCAGGAGAGAAGGTGGGGGCCTTAAAAATATTAATTCTTAGGGAGTTATTTCAAGTACCGGACTTCCAGTTTCCACCCCCTTCTTTCGAAGTGAGACAGCAGTGGGGTTCTGTGTTGTGTCATAAACAGGCGAGCAAGTGTCCCTCTTGAACCTGGACGCCGGTCGGGAGCGGCTTCTGCGGGCCCACGTTTATGCTTGTGATGGGTGCCGGGCAGGCAGCTGCACTGAGAGTTTCTGCTCCGGCCCCTCTGTGACCTCAACCTGCCCGGCCAGCCGGCCACCTCAGCCGGGCGGGCGGGGGGGTTTGCTCTTACAGGGATCCCCTCGGCAAGAAGCAGCAGCCTCAGCACGAGAGGTTTCCACACTTGGGGGGTGGGTGTGTGCGCGCAAATATTTTTTTTTTCAACAGGCAGTCACTTGGGGGACCGGACCATGAAAATAGCCCTGTTAGAAAGCACTGTGCCTGCAGATAGAACTTCCTATTCAAATCAGGGCAAAAGGCAGAGGGATCATGAGGCGAAATGAGCCGTGTGTGTGTGTGTGTGTGTGTGTGTGTGTGTGTGTGTTTCCTGAATAAATGAATCAGAGATGCGGCGGGGCTGGCCCTCCTCTGTCCCGGGTCTCTGGATCATTTCAGAGGGTTAATGCAGCAGAGGCGGAGGGGAGGCCGGAGAGGGTTCCCAGCTGATCTGCCGGGCGCTGCGTGCATTAACCCCCTCCTGCCCGAGCCGCCAGCCGTGGCCGGGCGCTGGCGGGCACCAGGAAGGGGTGGGATTCCCTCACGAGACGCATAATCGTATACATTCTGCTCCGCGGTGGCCGCCAAGCTGTATCACTGCCCGTGTGACACGGCCATCTTCTCCCGGGAGCCGCTGGAGACCTCAGGGTGCGGAGCCAGCTCTCTGGGATGATCGCAGATGAATTCTCCGCAGAGGGAGGCAGATGACCCGTGGAGATCTGTCACTCGTGGCTCTTTGAAGTTTTCTCCTGCTTTCTCCCACGGCGCCGGGAAGCCAAGCTTTGCCACGTCCTCCTGCGCACACACGCGATGTTCTGCGGTGGTTGTCAGATGCTTGCGACGTGGAAAGAGATGGAATTTTCCCGACAGAGTCCCACTGGAGATTCCCTAGGAATTTGCACTTCTTACCTGTCTGTCCGTTTATCTGACTGGATATAAACTAAAAAGCCCACTCCTTGAAGCTCATTTCTTGCTGTGCCTTCCATCTGGCACATTAGCCCCAAACTATCAGTTACCACAATTATAGAGTGAAATAACACAGTATACAAAGGTGTGTATTTACTATTTCCCAGGGCAAAGACGAAAGTTTTATGGTGCTAATTTCACTTGCCCTATTCTTTTTTTTTTTCTTCTCTAACTTGAAGGATCATTGGCCTCTCTAGTAGCTAGGTTTTGCTGACCGTATGTTTTGAAACTCTCATTCCAAAAGCACTTTCTCCCTAGCTTCACAAATGTACCAACCATTTGCTGCAAGCCAGAAGGCTGCACACCTGATGACACCGAGCCCCCGTCTCCTGAGGGTCACAGCCGCCTGTGTGTTTGTGCAGAGCCTGATTTCTAGAATAGATTCCATCTCTGGTGATAGGGAAGCCACGCAGAATTGCTAAGTTTGTGCAATATCAGGAGGCAGAATAACGAACAGCTTCATCGTTGTCTCAAACCTGCCGGTCTATGTGCGTGTGTGAGGATGGCCTCACTCAGACCCATCACCGGCCCCGGACGACACCCGAGAGCCCAGACCCTATGCGGCCTCAAAGTAGCTCATGTTATTTTTATCAAATGCACAGATAACTAAGAGGCTACTCTGGCAAAATATCCCAGTGTCCATTTGTGTTTCAAATGTGAGAAGGGCTCAGGCAGGTGGAGAAACACGAAATAAGCAGGTGGGACAATTCAAGAAAGATCTCATTTGATTTCCCCCAAAGCCCAAACTAGAGAAATCGCTCTGCATCTGTGCCAACATCCCGGAAGCTGGTAAATCCACACCGTCCCTGAGACATCTTTCCACGCAGAGACAAATCTGCTCCATCCTTCCTTCCTTCCTTCCTCTCTTTCTTTCTTTCTTTCTTTCTTTCTTTCTTTCTTTCTTTCTTTCTTTCTGGAATTTTTAAAGCAAGTGACCATTTTCTTATCCACGTTTCAAATGTCCAACCTCTTCATAAATAAAAGGAAATAGAATTCTGAAGATAGAGAGGGAAACTGCAATGGAAGTGTCCAATTTCATGCGGTGGCTTCTTGGGCAGGAACAAGGGTAATTTGACCACGGCTTCAATTTCTGAGGCATTTTTAGCACATGCATTTGGTACACATACATGGCAGCTAGACTGACAAGACAGACCCCTGATTGCTCCTAAGGGTCAATAAAACACACACCATGAAGGATTTACACAACAGACAGTAATGGCTTCTTTGGAACTGTTATGGTCTATTGGGTCAATAATAATCCACTTTTTAAAGAGTGCCAAAATATGAATTTACACAGCAGACTGTAATGGCTCCTGATCTATCAGGTAAATTATATGAATTCTTGGAATTTATATACGTGCCATAGCGCACGGATACCTATCACAATGTGCTGTTGTGTGAAGCATTCCATGTAGACTGATACACAGGTTCTTTCCCAATTGCTGATAAAAATGATGTATTGCCACTCAGGAAATGGGAATATTTGTTGACGTTCGGAAGTTTAATGCCACAATTTATATTTCACATTTAATTCACTGTATTTTGGTAAAGATTCTATATTACTTACATCAACATAAACTCTGTTTCCCCCCAAATGGAGTTATTTGCAATTCAAACTATGTTTAAAATACCCCGATCACACGATTTCGGGGTGGGCTGCCACATAATATTTAATTTGTGACACGTTTACCGGCGAGGGTCTATTCTACGTATTCACAGTTTCTATTTTCTTCCGTGACATGAAAATAGACATTCTCAAGTACACCGTGCTGCAGCTGCACTTAACAAAGATGCTCGGATCTTTCCAGCAGGTGGAGGCAGACCGCAAGAAGCCCTACAAGAAAGAGCCCAAAATATTTTTTCCCCCAGCAAGCCCTGACATTTAGAGGAAAACAAAATATCTACAAAAGAGGGAAATTAAATGAACAGTGTCCAACAGGAATGGTGGTGCGACATAGTTTCACCTAATAAAGAATCTGGAGCAAAGATATTTCAGAGCCCCTCCTTCCTATAAACATTCTTCTCTCCTGGCTTTCGTTCTGTTCCAGTTGGAAATTTTTCCAGAAGAAAAGCCTGGTGAATTATTTAATAAATAAAATCCTTTAAGGCAACCACGTTCAAAGATATCGCCTCAAATTCCCTTCAAATACACACAGCAAGAAGTGTGCCACCGGCTGCCGGGGGGACGCGCGTGTAGATGACAGACTGGTGACACGCTCACTCGTGCACCCGTGCTCGTGCACACGGGCTCACGATGAGGAGCTCCAGGCTCACTCTTACCTTGCTTCACTCACTGTGGGTGTGGACGTTCTACTCTTTTGGCTAAAACAGTGATCTCTCTGGTTCTTTTGTGTCTGTGTGTATGTTCCTGCCTGTGCATTAAAGCAGTAAAAAAGAATTTAAAGCGCAGACTAGAGATTCTCTGCCTGTCGATTGGGCTTTTCTTGAGGTAGAGGGATTTCTTTCAAAGACCACTTAACACGTGTCATCCGTGATGGACAAACGACATGGCCGAAAAATGTATGTGCACTTGATTAGAATGGTCGACCTGGAAGGACCTGGATGTTTCTGGGTCCATAGGAAGTTAACAGAATACAGCAAGTTACAGGTCTCACCTTCCTTAGCACAGAACTGAGAGCAGGTGACAACATAGAGATGCCTTGGTCCCCACCCCCCACTCTTTCCCCAGTGTCTATTTCCTGCAAATATCTACCATCTATTGACTAGTTTATCAGGAAGCAGGCATCTCTATCAGTCTATCTTGAATTGTCATCCAACAGAAGATTAAAAGCTGCCTGCCTCCTTGTGATTTTTGGTGTTCGTGTCACAAAGTTTTCAATCAAATTTTAGCGGTGTGCATTTCGCTTACAGAACCCCGAGCACTTATCTTCCCAAAGCAGGGGATTTAGACCATGTTTACCTTGCATAGTTTCAAGATATCTCCCTGCAAACCTGTCCACATTTAGGGCGTCAGATGCTTCCCAAATCTGGCGCGCTCTCTCTCTCTTTCTCACGCTCTCTCATCCCTACACAACGAGGCTTTTGGCTGAACAATGACCAATGAAAAGTATGAATAACAGACAAGTGCCAATTTTCCAAGGAGTTATTCTTGTGCAGCGACCTTGTGTTGTGAGTTTTCAAGACGAAAGAACCACAACTGTGGAAGGCATTGTTCTGAATGGCCTGCTCACCCACAGCCTTCAGGAGGCCCCGGTCACCATGGTTTTCCGCTCAGGCACCGACTGGAACAGAAGGGGAAACGTCAGCTGTGATCTTCTGGCCGCGCCATCGCCCGTGAGGGAGCCGTGGTCTGGGAGGGATCCTAAGACATAAACGCTGGAACTGAGCACAAACAAATCGACACCAAACCAATATTTATCTGCCATTGAACCTACTTGATGCTTCGAGTTCCCAATAAATAGACTGGGAGGATGGATAAGCGGCATCCAGAGACGCCTGCAGGGAGGTTTGTGCACAGTGAAGCCAGTGTGCGCTGGGGAGACGTGCCTCCTGCTGTGCTCGGGCACAATCGCGCGATGGAGACCGTCTACACTCAGCCCGCCCCTACTGGTGTTTTTCATTAAATACTGACTAGTGAAACCTAGCCTGTGGATGGGGTACAGGGTGGGTTTGCGTGTGGCTGGGGGCGTGTGGAGAGGAACCGAGATCCCTACGAAACACCTTGTCCGAGAACGCACCGGGAACGTCCGCCGTGGGATATGCTACTTTTCAGCTCCCGACGTTGTCTTTCTGCACACGTGTGATTCTCATTCAGTGTTTTATAGACACGTGTGCAGGGGCACTCACTGCTGAAAAGCCAAATGGCATCCTCTGCCAACCCTTTGGAATTTTAAAAACCTAAACGATGGCTCACACATGTGACAGTGGATCCCGAGTAGAGGCCAAAGGCCTAACACCATTGCTCTGTGGGTGACTTGGAAACCAGGCCAAGGTTTTATGTGTTGCCTGTGGCCTGCTGTTAGCCTACCACTGATCTTACCCCTTGGAAATTGGCTCTGTTATCTAACCGGGGCTGGGGCCACGCCAAAGCGCTCACGACTCACTCAAAGCACGTGGATCATGGGTTGGAGATGAGGCTGAAGCTTTTGCTCTCTCTTTGGGTTCCTTCTGGTAAAACCAAACCTTGGGTTTCCAGCAGGAGGGAAACACACTTGAAAAGAGGCTTCGCTGACGAGTGGGGCCATCAATGCAGGGTTATTATGCTTTGCTGAGTACACGTTAGGGACCCCATTTTTTTCTTCTACGAAATCAGAACATAGTACAGGTAGAGCTTGAGATTGGGAAAGCCCATCCATGCCTGGACCTTGAGTGCACTGGGCCTGAGCTAGGACTGTTTTTGGCAACGTGATACATAATGTCACCAGGGCGAGCATGACATCAGCTAAAGATCAACCTTCCTGTCATGTTTCTGTTTGTTTTTTTTTTTTAATTTTTTAATGTTCATTCATTTTTGAGAGAGAGAGAGAGAGAGAGAGAGAGAAAGAGAGAGAGCATGAGCAAAGGAGGAATGGAGAGAGAGAGACACACACACAGAATCCAAAGCAGGCTCCAGGCTCCGAGCTGTCAGCACAGAACCCAACGCGGGGCTCGAACTCAAAAACCGCTAGATCATGACCTGAGCTGAAGTCGGACACTTAACTGGCTGAGCCACCCAGGCGCCCCTGAAAACACAGGTTTTGCACAAGATTCCTAGGTGCTTTCCGAAACCCCAAACCCATCGCCGACACATATGATCTCACTGGAATTAGGTTGCCTGACCCATGATACTCAGTGACTTAGACACTGTTTTTAATATCCACCACTCACAAAAACCTAGCACTTAAGAAGAAAAAAACATCTTTATCCCTTTGCTGTTTATGGCCAACTTTGGGAACTCTGAACCATTTAGAGTCCCCACAAAAATATCATTAATTCCATCAAGTTTACACCCATTAAAATTATCGGAGGTGTGAGGAATTAACAGCTCAGTAGAACAAACAGACCCATATGGGGTTACAGGCAAAGCGAAGTAAAATTTCCCATGCGCATTCTCCTTGTGAGTGTTAATACTTTAAACTCCAGAAAATGCCACTATTGGAGCCTGGGGAAGAAACTGAGGGTGGAATGATCTTTGAGGAATGGATTTACCTCTCACTTCTGGTTTCTTTGCAGTGTTTCTTCTCTCTAAATTGCAGAGGCTCTCATATTAACTTGTCTGCAAGAGGTAAATATCTTTATACAGTCTCTAAATTGCATAAAAGGGGTCCTGTTACTAGGAACAGGGTGGTGGTAAATGGTAGGTCTCTGTATCTCACTGCATTTCTAAACCAGATGCAGAAATCAATATTTATTGAATTGATTTGAATATATATTGATTTAACAATTTTTCTACCTGCATGGTATATAGCCAGGGAGATCTCTTGGGGGGGGGTGCGGTGTGTGTGCGTAATATTTTGTTTTGGAAGGCTGCTGTAAAATTTGTTCACTTAATAGGCTTTCGCGTGCTAATAACTGGAGATCTGAAAATCGTAACATACCGTCCCTGCCCTGTAGGATCTCACAGGCTAAATTTTGGGAGTGGCGAGGATAGGCAGTTGGCATGAACACAGGAACGAGGTAATTGAATGACGTGTCACAGTGTAAGGTGTTCGGTGAGATGGATGCCTGAAAAGTCGACAATTATTAGGTTTATCTGGAGGAGCTAACAGAGCAAACGGCATTTGGCTCGCATCTTGTGGGATGAGTCGAAGCGTTGGCCGTGGATGAGAAGAAAGGGGAAATTAGGCATTTTAGACAGAAGGGCCCTTGCTTCAAGTTTGCGAAACGTGCGTTTTCGCCCTGGCGAACTGAACTATTTCTGCCATTTCACTCTGGTGAGAACAATTTTGCTATGTTTGCTCTACGTCTTTCTCCATCAGCAAACCAGAGAGGCTTCCTGGCCAGCACGCGCAGGGGCACCGTCTTCCGAGACTTTTCTGGAAAAGCCAGGCCACCCTGTCCTATTCCACAGCGACAGCGCGTGACACAATGCTACCCGGTGGAGGCCTAGGCATTCCATTAACTGCTCGTGGTCCACACATGGATGGTTTAGGTTAGCTGTTTCTTGGACCAAAATGGCGCAGATTAAAAAATACAGCAAAGCCTCAAGGATTTAGAAATTCATGTTACAAATTACAAACAGTAGCATGCGGAGTCATTAAGAACCGTGTTCTCTACAGTGTGTTTTGTGATATGATGGTTGGAAGTAAAAAAAAAAAAAAACCCTGAAGTTTTATACCCTTCTCCCCATTCATTACATTTGGTGCCTTAAAACACCACATGCAGCATCTCCAAGTTTGGGTTTTCTGCCTGTAAATTTAAGCCAATAATAAACTAATCATACTGGAGTTTGCTGTGCTGTACGTGGTAGGAGGTATGTGAAAGCACTTCAAAAACAAAGAATATTGTCATTAACGTTATCACATCAATAATGACTATTATTATCTGAAATTTCAGGAATGTCAATCCAGAAGTATTTCTTTTTTTATTATTTTTTTTTAATGTTTATTTAGTTTTGAGAGAGAGAGATCGTGAACAGGGGAGGAGCAGAGAGAGAGGGAGACACAGAATCGGAAGCAGGCTCCGGGCTCCGAGCTGTCAGCACAGAGCCTGACGCAGGGCTCGAACTCACGGATCACGAGATCATGACCTGAGTCGAAGTCGGACGCTTAACCGACTGAGCCGCCCAGGCGCCCTAATCCAGAAGTATTTCTTAACTGAAACTGCCAAAACATGGGAGACTTCCTTTTCTATCAAAGTTCTCTAAATTTGATTTACTTTATAAAAGTTATCCATTCACCCAAGTTTGAACGCAGCTATGGAGAAAATGGAGAGAGACTGTAAAATCAAATATGCATATTTTAGACTTTTAAATTTGCAGGGTGTTAGGTTTCGGATTTATCTCTCCAAAGCGGCCTATGGGGATGAGATATTTAGATATGAAAAATAACCTGCGCTCTTTAGGATGTTTGGTGTAACCACACTAATTCCCTACCCAGTTGATCGGGATGCAATGATTTCAGGAAAATGTCAGAGCAGGTGTATGGAAAAGACATTACGGTGTCAAAATGAGATGATACAATGTTAATTTGTCTGCAGAAAGTCCGTGCCTCTGCCAAGACGAAACCAAACCCTGTATCCAGCCATGTTGAATCTTGGCACTCTCGTGCCCAGAGACCTTGAGTGGAAGGCCCCCGCACGCCGGGCGATGTGACAACCCACAGGGAACAAGATTTATCTCCCTCTTCCTGCCTTGGGGCTGAACATAAAGAAGGCAACACTGTTTGAGGAATTAGAGTATTGTAGGAAGGAGTCCAGCCCTCCAGCATTTCCCTAATGCACAGTGTAAGGCAAGCACAAGGAATACCCAAGCCGGGGAGGGAGGGGAGGGGAGGGCGGAGGGAAGTCCCTTTCTTGCAGCCAGTATGGATTAGGGTTTAAGAGTCTGAGGGTCCCGCCTCTCAGTAAATTGGTGTGTTTTTGTGGTGTGAAATGTTCTTGAGTGTTAAAATGTGCTCAACACCTAAGTGACATCTGGGAGTCTGAGTCTGCAGAACAAAGGTGAGCATTAATCCCAGTTTGGATGTTAATTTGGCCTCAATAAAGCATTCCAGTAAAACTAACATTTGAACAGAACCCAGAATTCAAGAAGCAGCCAAGGATATGAAAGGAAAATAATAATTCTAAGTGCTTTGAAATCTATAGCAGTTTGTTTTAAAAAAAAAAGGGGGGGGGCTTTTTTCCCTCCTACCCTTAGATTTTTCACAGCCCTGTTCCCACGTCATCATTTAATATGGCTTGTCTGGAGTTGACCAGCAGTCTTAAAGAATGTCAAGTTTTCACTTTCCATTCAAGAAATAAGGCCCTCCCAGGACCTCCTAAACATTTCTGTTTTCCATCGAACGAGAATTACCATCTGCTGTAATGGGACAAGGGCCTGGCCGGTTTAGGAGACCCGGGTTGACGTGCTGGCTTCTACAGAGACTGACACGAGGAGTCCCTTCTCCGGACCTTGGCCTTTCATCTGTAGATTTGGGGCAGATTGGATGTTGGTTTAGATGACCCCGAAGGATGTCTTCTACGATGTTCCTCAGTTTTACAAGACTCTTCCAAGGCCAGGCATCCACCGGTGACGGGTAAGTGAATGGAGATGTAATCAGCGAATCTTTGAGAAGAAAGCACAGCCAGATTACTAACGCAAAGAAAGATACTAATGCAGAGAAAAGGGTGTTTGTGGAGCTTGTTCCCGATTGTCAGGAAGTGGGCCAAATGTGCTTCTCAGTCCTGGGCTTCCGTTTGGGGAGGGGTGGTCACTAAGTGGACTCCCAGGCCTGTTTTCATGTGCTGTAGGCACGGCACGCACAGGGTCAGAACATTCGTGTTTCCGTCCAGCACTGTGGGTATCCAATTTCCCTATTTACCTGTAGCGTGTTTTCTGGGGGGAGGTATTTCTCATCTGTGTTTTGAGACATATTTATTCTGGCACCGTCCTATATCTCACTGTGTTCCTCCAGTCTGAGTTTTAAATGTGCTCTCGGGAGACTTGGATCCAACGGGTTTCCATCTTATGGTCTCATTCCCTCTCCCTTCCTCCGCAGGTGGAGAGAGTTGATGTGGTGGAGAAATGCCTTTCAATATTTTTAAGTGCAATATTAACTCACGTCGGATATAACAAGTAACAGTGCAATGAACTGAAGTCAGGAACAGCAAAGCCATTAAGAAAATGTGCCATTAGGGAAAGGCCTCGCGTTTCCTATGGAAGAGATTCACCAGGTACATACTGCACACATGCAAGGAAATGATTAAAATGTTTATGGCCCTTCTAATTTTGCTCCTTTTAGGAAGCAGAGGCTTTTGGAGCCAAAAACATTTCCTTAATTCACTTTATTGGTAATGAGATCTAGGTTTTTCATTTTGATGTGATGGAATCTCAATTCAAATATACGTACGTAGTATGTGCACGTAAGTATAATCTATACTAAGAGAGAACCTTCGGAGGGAGCCATCCGCCTCATATAATGTTGGTTCTGTTTTCTCCATTCCGTTTTTTTTTTTTTTTTTTTTTTTTGTTTCGTTTTGGGGCTATATGAAAGCTAAAGCTTTAGTTTCTGTTCAAACCTGAAAAGCACATACCAAATGTTTCCTTATTTATTTTTATGATGTCAGAGGAGAGGGTGCTTTGCCTGTTTTATTTTTATTTTTTTCCTGAAATTTGACATAAGCAACAGTCTATGACTGACGGGTATTTGTTATTGTCAATAAGGAAGTGCTCACCTTGTGGGTTATCTGCCAGCAGAGGCAGCCCCCTGGGTGTCACCACAGTAGGAAGACTTGCTAAACGGTGATGGGAAACATGGTCATTTGGAGGGTGTGGGTGGGATGAGAAGGGACGTGGTGTTTGCTGAAGTAAGCCCTCCGTCGCCGGACTCTACCCTTCCAGCGGGAGTGCCCTGTGGCCCGGGGCACAGGGACCTGGACGCTGGTCTACAGGGAATGATGATCCTCACTCGTACCTGGGACTGGAGATGAGGTTTCCTCCTGGGCTTCGTGACGTCCCACTGTCAGGCAAGGCTGACGACCTACGGGATGGGCCATTGTCCCCCCTTTGTGGGGGAAAGACACAGGAGTATGACGTGGAGTCATTTGCTTGCCCACAGAGGCAGGCTGTGTGTTGGGCCTTTTTTCAAGTCTGAAGGGCATGTGGTATAGGCTGTGACTGTGGCAGGGTTCCATTGTGAACATCTGTCCACCCGCATCCTGCTTTTGGCCATAGCCCTGGGTCCCTGACCTGCTGTGTGGAGTTTCTTAGAAGGTATTTCCCTTTCTCAATATAAAGCAAACAAATACCAATAAAAATACCAGCTACCACCTGCAGAAAACATTTGCAACATATTTTGCAGCCAAAGGGTTAATTTCCTAACGTATAAAAATCCTTAACAGTATCAAGAGAAAAATGGATAGTCCGTGGAAAAAAAAGAAATACAAATGATGGTCAGGGTGCCTGGGTGGCTCAGTTGGTTGTTCATCTGACTCTGAGTTTCGGCTCAGGTCATGATCCCAGGGTTATGGGATCGAGCCCCATGTCCGGTTCCACACTCAGCACGGATCCTGCTTGGGATTTTCTCTCTCTCTCTCTCTCTCTCTCTGTCCTTCTGTCCCTCTCCCCTGCTCTTTCTCTCTCTAAAAAATTTTTAAAAAATGATGGTCAATAAATGTATGAAAAGATGATCAAACTCATTATAACAAAAAAAATGCAAATAAAAAGTGAGGTTTTATTCTTCTTCACTTATTTATTCTACAACAGCTTGATACCTTGGTCTGTGCTGTTAGACACACAAATGTTAATAAAACAAGTGTTATATTTGCTGGCCCAAAGCTGAGATCCCAGAGCACTCCTGTCCAGGACACAAGGGCCATTAGCCATACGTGGCTATTTAAATTTAAAACAAGGGAAATTAAATGAAGTGGAACATGTGGTTCCTCAGTGGAACTAGCCGTGTTTGAAAGAGCCCAGTGGCTGCATGTGGCTGTGGGCGCCATATTGGATGCCACAGTTCTAGAATGCGTGCGTCCTCAAGATAGCTCTCCTGGTCTGCACTGCTCCAGACAGACACACAGACAGACTTAAGGAGGCAGCAAAGCAGTGACATAACTTCAAGGTAGAATCAGTTCCATGACAGAACCTGACAGGAGGCGGAGGCGGGACACATCAGGGGAGGCTTCCTTGCTTAGGTTGGCAGTGAGATGGTGTTTAAGCTGAGATGGGAAAGAAGAGAAGGAGGTGGCCACATTCCAGGAGATGGACAGAGGATCCTCCAGGAGCCTGCATGGACAGGGCTGGGCGCTTGTAAGGAAATGGGACCACCCCAGCATGGCAGAAGCCAGTGAGCGAGGACAGCCTGGGAAGACAGGGGTGGTGGGTAGAATTGTGTCCCCCAGAAGATATGCCCAAGTCCTAACCTCTGGTATGATTGTGACCTTTGTTTTCGGAAGTAGGGTCTTCGCAGATGTCATCAAGTCGGCATGAGGTCATACTGGAATAGGGTGGATTCTAGCAACGACTAGTGTTCTCATAGGAAGGACACCTGGGCACAGACGAGGACACAGGAAAGAAGTTTGCATGACGATGGAGGCAGAGGTTGGGGTGATGTGGCCACAGGCAAGGATTTTCCGGGACTGCCGGTACACAGACCCTGGGAGAGGCAGGAGGTGCCCCTCGAGCCTTCAAAGGGCGGCGGCCCTGCCCACACCTTGATTTCGAAGCTCCAGCCTCCGGGATGGTGGGAGAACACATTTCCGCTGTTCTGTAGAATTTTGTCATGGTGGCCCTGGGGAAACACAGTGGGTGGAGAGAGCCTGCAGGAGTTTGAGGAAGGGAGCGCAGTGGAGAACCAGTTCAGGACCTCAAACAAACCAGTGGGCTGATCCGGTTTATAAGTTTGTGTGTTGAAAAAGGTAGCTTTTACAGCTGGGTGGAGAATGGATGGAAGCAGGAGGCAAGGTTTGTCAGCGTTCAAGACTCGTGTGGCCCCCTTGGTAAGAGACCCATTGCAGGTTTTGATGAGGTCAAAGCAGTGGGGATGGAGACAGGAGGGCATAGGAGAAATAGCTGGGGAATGCAGCCCCATTTGTCTTGAGTCTTGGGGTGGAAGGCTCTTGGTGACCCCCCATCAGGTGATACGGGTAAGTTTAGTGGGGAAAACCAAGTCTGCTTTGGACTTACGAGCTTTGAGGAACTTGAGATATCTAGTTGGATATGTCAAGCTGTAGTATGTATATACGAATCTGGAATTCGGATGAAAGAGGAGGCTTGAGATGTAAATTTGGGAGTTTGAGCCTGTGTCAAAATGTTATTTACATTATTTGAAAAAAATTTTTTTAATGTTTATTTATTTTTGAGAGACAGAGAGAGGCAGAGCATGAGCAGGGGAGGGGGGAGAGAGAGAGAGAGATATGGAATCTGAAGCAGGCTCCAGGCTCTGAGCTGTTTGTTAGCACAGAGCCCGACAAGGGGCTTGAACTCATGAACTGCAAGACCATGACCTGAGCTGAAGTTGGACGCTCAACCTACTGAGCCACCCAGGTGCCCCTATTTACATTCTTTTTTTTTGAAACAAAGTTTATTGGGGCGCCTGGGTGGCTCAGTCGGTTGAGCGGCCGACTTCGGCTCAGGTCCTGATCTCGTGGTCCGTGAGTTCGAGCCCCGCGTCAGGCTCTGTGCTGACCGCTCAGAGCCTGGAGCCTGTTTCAGATTCTGTGTCTCCCTCTCTCTCTGACCCTCCCTCGTTCATGCTCTGTCTCTCTCTGTCTCAAAAATAAATAAAAACATTAAAAAAAAAGTGTATTTATTTATTTTGAGATATATAGAGAGAACCAGCCAGGAAGGGACAGAGAGAGTAGGGGACAGAGGATCCGAAATGGACTCTGTGCTGACAGCAGAGAGTCCGTTGCAGGGCTCAAACTCACAAACCGTGAGATCATGACCTGAGCCAAAGTCGGATGCTTAACCGAATGAGCCCGAATGAGCCACCCAGACATCCCTACGTTCTTGGAAATTAATGCAATGGCTCCATGAGTAGTGTGGAGAGGAGGGGGGACCCAGGACCCAGCCCTTGCAAATCTCCATTGTTGACATCTGAGTCAAGTAGCAGGAGCCAGCAGAGCACAGAGGTGCAGAGAGACAGGGGCAGGAGAGTGGGAAAAAGCACTCTTGATGTGTGATGTGTGATGTGTGATGTGTGATGTGTGATGTGTGATGTGTGATGTGAAGTGATGTGTGGCTGAAGCCAAAGATGAAACTCTGCCAGGAAGCACAACATTATTTTACTTTTTTTTTTTTTTTAATTATTTATTTTGAGAGAGAGAGTGTGTGAGCAGGCGAGGGGCACAGAGAGAGGGAAAGAAAGAATCCCAAGTAAGCTCCACACTGACAGTGTGGAGCCAAACTTGGGGCTCGAACTCATGAACCATGAAATCATGACCTGAGCCGAGATCAAGAGTCAGACGTTTAACCAACTGAGCCACCCAAGCACCCCAACGAGGTTATTTTTCAAATACCCTAATGTCAAAATTTTTAAAATAAATGTTTAAATGTTTATTTTTGAGAGAGAGGGAGAGCACGAGCAGGGGAGGGGCAGAGAGAGAGGGTGACAGAGGATCTGAAGTGGGCTCTGTGCTGACAGCAGAAAGATCCATGTGGGGCTCGAACCCATGGACTGTGAGATCATGACCTGAGCCAAAGTTGGACGCTTAACTGACTGAGCCACCCAGCTGCCCTAATGTCAAAAATTTTAACGCTTGATAAAACCCTGTGTTGGCTAGACTCTTGTGAAATGTGCCTCATACCACTGCTAGGGGCAAAGTCACATGTATATGATGCTCATTTATTCATGGTAGCATTGTTTACAATAATAAAATGCACCAAAGGAAAATTCTACGAGAGAGTGGAGCAGCCTTGACACCCATGGGGAAGAGACTGGAAATAAGATCTGATGCCTCCTCCCCCACATCTGACTAAGATGGAGCCTTGAAAGTAAAGGCTGAGGGGACTAAAAGGAAAGGTCTTTGAGAAAGATCAGTATGAAAACAACAGCAAGGTGTAAATAATACACATAGTATGCTCTCATTTATATTAACAAGATGCAGGCAAAAGCGTGTATTTCACATGCATAAAACTTTTCTGCGAGAAAGTGGAAGAGCCTGTTTCCATTGCTGATGCCTTGGAATGAGTCCCATTTTATTTTTCAAGATTGTTTTAGCTATTGGACTTTAGATCGTGTAGCTATTAGACTCTCTATCTAAAGTTTAGAATAATCTTTACATATTTGCAAAAAAATCTTGCTGGGATTTTGATAGAAATTGTGTTAAATGTGTCTATTAATTAGGGAGAATTGATATCTTTACTCTTGAGTCTTCCAATCCATGAATATGGTATACCTCTCTTTTATTTAGATGTCATGGTGGAGACATGGTGGAAAGGGAATTTTCATTTTATACTTTTACATGTGATTTAATGGTGATAGGTGCATGGGAATTTGGGAAGATGGAACAGAGATGGCCCATGGACTGTTCACCCAGTTTCCCCCACTGGTTACCTCATACCTAATTATAGCACAAAATCAAAATCAGCAAGTAGGCACTGCTAGAATGCAGTGCAGTTCTATGTCATTTTATCACACGTATAAATTCATGCAACCGCCGCCCCAACCAAGAAACAGAACTATTCTGTCCACAAAGACAGTCCCCATGCTTCCTCTCTCTCAGGGTCTCTGCCCTCCTGCCGTCACCATCCCTGAGGGCTGGCAACCACTCATCTCTTTTCTGCCTCTATAATTTTGTCATTTGGGGAATGTTACATCGTGGCACCATACAGCATGTGCCCTTTTGAAGCTGGTTTTTCTCCACTCAGCGTATCACCCTTGAGAGACATCCAGGTTGTTGGCATGTATCCTTGGTCTTCTGGTTTTGCCGAGTCAGCCACCATGGTGTGGCTGTTTGACAGTTTGTTCACCTACAGAGGTAGTTTGCTTATTTCCAGTTCCTGGTTAGTGCCAATAAAGCTGCTATCAACAATTGTGTGCAGGTTTTATGTGGATGCAAGTTTTCAGTTCTCTGGGATGAGTGCCCAGTAGTGCAATGGATTATACAGTAGGTGTATGTTTAACGTTTTAAGAAGCAGCTAAACTATTTTCCAGAGTAGCTGCACCATTTTACATTTCCATCAGTATGTAAGAGGTCATGTTGTTTTCCAGTGTCCCCAGCCCTTGGTGTTGTCACTAATTTTCATTTAAGCTGTTGTCATAGGAATATCATAGTATCTCGTTATGATCTTAATGTGCATGTTTTATTGGCTAGTGATGTGGGACGTCTTTACATGTGCTAGTTGTCATCTGTCTTTCCTACTTGGTGTCATGCCTCTTAATGTCTTTTGCCTGTTTTCTATTTGAATTTTTTTCTAGTGTTGAGTTTTGAAACTTTTTTTTTTTTTAATTCTAGATTATGTCGCTTTTCAAATATATAGTTTGCAAGTATTTCCCCCCAGTCTGTAGCTTGTCTTTTCATCCCTTTCACAGCGTCTTTTGTAGAGAAAGAGTTTTTAATTTTTTTATCCAGCCCAACTTATAGAAAATTTTATTTTATGGTGAGGGTATCATGTCTAAGAATTTGTTGTGAAACCCTAAATCCTGAAGATTTTGTCCTGTTTTCTTCCAAAAGTTTTGTAGCTTTACATTTACATATCAATCGGTTATTTTTTCCATTAATTTTTGTCTAGAGTGTGAGGTTTAGGTGGAGTGGATTTTTTGCCTGTGGATATCAAATTGCTCCTAACCCTTTTGCTATAAAGGCTGTTGCTCTACTAAATTGCGTTTGCACCTTTGTCAAAAATCAGTTTGCACACTTGTAGTGGGTAATTCTGGGTTCTCTATTCTGTTTTATTGATCTGTGTCTGTCCCTTTACCAATACCATCCTGTCACTTGATCATTGTCACTAGATAGTAGGTCTTGATATGATGTACTGTGATTTATCTTATTTTAGTTTTAAAGATTGTTTTAGCTGTTAGACTTTAGAGTTTTAGCTATTAGACTTCCCATCTAAATTTTAGAATAATCTTTGCATATTTGCAAAAAATATTGCTGAGATTTTGATAGAAATTGTTTTAAATGTGTCTACCAATTAGGGGAGAATTGATACTTTTACTGTTGAATCTTCCAATCCATGAATATGGTATGCCTCTATTTTATTTAGGTGTTATTTGAATTCTTTCATCATTGTTTCCTAGGTTTCAGCACAAGTTCTGTGCATATTCCGTACATAAAATACATCTCACTATTTTTTGAATGACTATAAATGTATTTCACTTTTAATTTGCTCCCACATGGTGATTGGTACTACATAGAAATATAGTATATTTTTGTGTGCTACAATCCTCTCTTGAGAACTTACTGAACTTTTACTTGTTGGCTTCAGTAGTTCTTTTTGTACATTCTGTGTGATTTCTACATAGTAAATCTGCAAATAGGGATAGTGTTTCTTATTTTCTAGTCTGCATGCCTGTTATTTTTTTTCCTGCCTTAACTATGTGGCTAGAGCTTACAGTACTATGTTGAACAGAAGTGGGATGAGCAGACATCCTTGCCCTGTTTCCAATCTTATGTAAGAAAGCATTCAGTATCTCACCCTTAAGTATGAGGTCAGCTGTAGGTTTTTTTTAGATGTTTCTTATTAAGTGGAGAAAGTCTCCCTCCATTCCTAGTTCGTATGAGAGTTTTGTCATGAATACATGTTGAATTTTGCCAAATGCTTTCTCTGCATTAATTCATGTGACCATATGATTTTTATTCTTTAGTCTGCTGGGTTATGTTGGTTGATTTTCAAATATTGAGCCTATCTTGCATCCCTCACTTGCTCATCATAGATAAGTTCACATATATGAATTATAATAGTAAAATTCAATAATAAATAATAAAATTGCTGAGTTCTCTTTGCTAATATATTTTTAAAGATTTTTATGTCTATATTCATGAGGCATATCCATCTGTAGTTTCGTTTTTGTACTGTTTTTGTCTGATTTTGGTATTAAGGCGATACCGACATCATAAAATAAATTGGGAAGTATTCCTCTTCTATTTTCTGTAAGAAATTGTGTAGTACTGGTTCTAATTCTCCTTTAAATGTTTGGCAGGCTTCACTAGTGAAGTTATCTGGGTCTGGAGGTATCTTTTCCAACAGTTTTCAAGTAAGAAATTCAACTTCTTTAATAATTGTTGGGCTGCTCAAATGATTTATTTCATTTTGGATAAGCTGTGGTTGTTTGCACTTTTTGAAGAATTAGTCATTTCATTTGAGCTGTCAAATTTATGTTGTAACTTGTTTGTGATATTCCCTTATTCTTTTGATGTCTGCAGGGTCTGTACTGATATCTCCTCTTCCATTCCTAATGTTAGGAATTTAATATAAATAATTTGTTTCTTTTTTTCAATCTTGCTAAAAGTTTGTCATTTTTCTTGATCTTTTTGAGGAACTACCTCATTGTTTTATTGATTTTCTCTATTTTTTTTTAATCTTACTGATTCTGTTCTTGTCTTTATTGTGTCCTTCTCTCTGCTTGATTTGGGTTATTTTGCTCTTTGATTTTCTAGTTTCTTGACAGAGGCATTTAGATTATGGATTTGAGAATTTTCTTCTTTTTGAATGTAAGCATTTAGTATTAGACATTTCCCTTATTTCATTTCTTTAGCTACATCTCACCAATTTGATATATTTTCATTTTCATTCGTTCAATATATTTAAAAAAATTGCCTTGAGACTTTCTCTTTGAGACAAATTATTTATAAATTTTGATTAGTTTCCAAATGTTTCTTGTTTCTGTTGTCACTTTACCAGCTCAAGTGAAGTGTAGGCACCATTTCCCTTTATGTCCTCAGTTGTTCATGATTTATATTGCAATTGTCTTAAGTGTCTTCTCTACATACATTGAGAACCACATTATACAATGCTATCGTTCTTGTTTTAACAGTCATATGTAATTTAGAAAATCAAGAAGAGAAGGAAAGTCTATTGTATTTATCTATATTTTTGCTCCCAAGAAAAGTTGCTTTTTCTTAATTCCGAATATTCCAGGATTCATCTTTTAGGATTTGATTTCTATTTGAGAGCTCCTTCAGCCATTATTTTTGGTTGGTTGGTTGGCAACAAATTCTCTTAGTTTTTCTTCATCTTAAAATACTTGGTTCTCCTTTATTCCCAGCTATAGAATTACAGGTTGACAGTTCTGTTCTTACAGAGCTTGAAAAATGTTGTGGCAATTTCTTCTGGTCTCTTGAGTTTCTTATCATAAATCTGCTATTGTTCTAATTGTTTTTCTCCTTTAGGTAAGATGTCATTTCACTCTTTGCTGCTTCAAGATATTTTTAAAATTAGTTTTCAGGATTTAACTATGATGCATCTTGTCATGGATTCCTTCAGGTTTGGCTTGTTTGTGAGTTTTCTCTGCTTCTTGAATATGTTTGTAGGTTTATGCCTTTTTACAAATATGGAACATTTTCAGTCATTAGCCTTGAAATACTTTTAAAATCCTAACTTTCTCCCCTTCTCAGACTCTGACCCCATGCACATTAGATATTTTGTCACAGCCAACAGGCTCTGGGCACTGTTATTGATTTTTCTTTTCTTTTTAAATCTACATTCTCTCTGTTGTTCAGACTGGATAATTTCTATTGTTTTATCTTCAAGTTCACCGATTCTTTCCTCCTTTTCCATTTTCCTGTTGAGCCTATCCATTCAGCATTTTAGAAAAATTTCAGTTGCTATTGTTTTTTAGTTTCAAAATATTATTTGGTTCTTTATTTTAATGTTCCATTGGTTTGTTGAAACTTTGTATTCTTTACATCTTCCTCAAGCGTGTTTGTAACTTCTCATTGAAGTGTTTTTACGATGACTGCTTTCAAATCTTTGCTAGATAATTCTAAGATCTCTATCATCTCAACGTAGGTGTCTATTAGTTGTATTTTCTCATTGAAATTGAGATCTTCCTGGTTCTCACTATGATGAATGATTATTGATCACAACCTGCACATTTTTTGTATTATGGCATCAGTTGCCGGATCATATTTACCTCTTCTGTTTAGCAGGCCTCATCTGACACTGCTCTGTGATTGCAAGGAAGGGTAGGGATGGAAGTCCACACTCCTCACTAGGCATCTGTTGACATGGGAAGATGGAGAGGACCCACTGTTACTGCCGAATGGGGTGGGGAGCCTTAACTCCCCACTCAACCTTGGCTAATACCACCTGGCTGGGAAGCACTCCCCACTTGGTGATATTGACACCATGGTGGGTAGCCTTGTTCCTACTGTTCATCTCAGGTACCACCCTATGGGGAAAGGGAGGGCTGCCTGTCACCCTAGGACGGGCTGGGAGTCTAGGCTCCCCAGATGGCCTTATTTGGTGACACTGCAGGGGCCAAACGGGATGCCTTGTTACAGTCCAGTGATGGTGGAATTCTAATCCCTCCATTGACCGGCAGGGGTGAGGTGGACCACAGTTTTTTCTGTAGTGTTTGGCTGGAGTAGGATGAGTTTTGTCAATTTTTTTACTCTTATTAAACTGCCCTTTTGTTTTGTGAGAACAGGCTTTTTCTGTCACTAATTTTTTGTCTGTGCCAGTAGGTATTTCTGAGTTCCTGACTCCTCTAGTCTAATATCCAGTGTAGTAGATATGAGACAAAAGATAAATCATCATCATCATCATCATCATCATCATCATACCAGACTAAGTTTTCTTGGGTTCCTCTGGCTGGTCTGCTTGCTCCTCTGTAGTCTTTACTCTTTGCGTTTGTTGTACAGGTAATGTGCAGTTTGTTTTGTAGGTGATTAGCTGTCCTTTCTGAGAGGAACAAGGAAAAGCATGTCTGTTCCATCTTTCTGGAAATATCAGTCTCCAGAATAAAGTTTAAAAGAGTGTGTATGACATCATATTATCTGCTGATCACATTTGTGCTTCCAGGTCACCTCACTGCTGTCCTTGAAGATCTAGAAGGAACCCCCTTCCTCCCTTCCGTCTTCCCCTTCCTTACTTCTCACTCACTGTCCCTCAATTTCCATTGATTTTTTTCTTCAAAAAGGACCTCAAATAGGGGATAGTAAAAGACACTAATGAAACTTAAATTTTTGGGGGGAAGTTAAAAATGTTTGCATTTTTCTAAGTCCTGTGAAATTTCTTATCCCAGATACTGCCCACATTTTGGAAGAATCTGGATTTACAATATAGTTTCTCGGTGTGAGGCTGGAAAGCTTTAAACAAATGGAGAGAAATGTTTGTTTTAGCTCTGCGAAGAATGCCGGTGGTATTTTGATAGGGACCGTATTGAATGTGTAGATTGTTTTGGGTAGTATCGACATTTTAACGATATTTCGTCTTCCAATCCATGAGCATGGAACGTTTTTCCATGTATTTGTGTCTTCTTCAATTTCTTTCATAAGCTTTCTATCATTTTCAGCATACAGATGTTTTACCTCTTTGGTTAGCTTTATTCCTAGGTATTTTATGGTTTTCGGTGTGATTGTGAATGTGATCGATTCCTTGATATCTCTTTCTGCTGCTTCATTATTGGCATATACAGCCAGCAATTGCACTACTAGGTATTTATCCAAGAAATACAAAAATGCTGATTCAATGGGTCACATGCTCGCCAATGTTTATAGCAGCACTACCAACAATAGCCAAATTATGGAAAGAGCCCAAATGTCCATTGACAGATGAATGGATAAAGAAGATTTTATATATATAATGGAATATTACTTGGGGATCAAAAAGAATGCAATCTTTCCATTTGCAACAATGTGGATGGAGCTAGAGTGTTATTATGCTAAACGAAATAAGTCAGTCAGAGAAAGATAAATATCATATGATTTCACTCATGTGGAATTTAAGAAACCAAACATGAACATAGGGGAAAGAAAAGAAAAATAATATAAAAACAGACAGAGAGGCAAACCATAAGAGACTTTTAAATACAGAGAACAAACTGAAGGATGATGGAGAGGAGGAGGTGGGGGCATGGGCTAGACGGGTGATGGGCATTAAGGAGGACACTTGGGATGAGCACTGGGTGTTACATGTAAGTGATGAATCACTCAATTCTATTCCCGAAACCATTATTAAATGATATGTTAACTTGGATTTAAAATAAGAATAAAAAATAAAAAAATAACAATAATGATAAGAAATAAACTAAACTAAAATAAAAATGATTTTAAAAATGGCCAAAAAAACATTGCCAAGAGGAAGTTATGTCAGCCCCGGGTTTACCCCTGGTCATAAGGAAGGTTAGGCAAGGAGGGTTTTGACGAGGGTCCCTCTGTTTTCTCTCCTTCATTCCACAGATTTTCATTCCTTCAGTTGCCTGGTCACTTTATAATTACTTTCCCGGGTTTTCGCTCAAGCTTACATCAGTGCGTCCTCTCTGTCAACAGTGCGCGTACCTTGTGAGGTGTCTTAGCAAGAGGTGGGGAGATGCCCATGTTCTTTTTGGACATAAAGTCCTTCCTCTCTCCCATCAGGTCATGTCACAGCCATGATGGCTGTGGCTGTGGGGACAGCTTGTCCTCTGCCCGCGCATGGGCCCTGCTCTGCATCCACAGTGAAGGCCACGTACGTAGGGTCTACTGCACATCATGAGTTAACCCAGATGCCGAAAGGAGCGTGGCATCACCCGCATCCCGATTTAAGGGACAGTGCAACAATAATGCCACGACCAAGGATAAAGAGCTTCGTGCGAGGGTTGGTCCTCAGCGAAAGTGCTCTCGGATGCAACCAAAACAGAAGCACCCATGGGGGGTGAGTCTGTTGTAGAATGAAGCGCTCTCTTTCACGCAGCCGTTCACGGATTCCTCATCTGTCCAGTTCACAACCTCAAAGACCGTGGAAGCGAGATGGACCAGGAGGGTCTCTGTTGCAGAAGCATGTGTCAAAACAGGAAAACAACTCATGTCGCAGGTTGTTTTCATATTAAGTCATGAGATGCATGATTTTTCATAAATAAAAAAAAACAAAAGAAGAGAAAAAGGAGACCCAACGTAGACCCTGTCGTCTGTCAGGCTGAACTGATGGGGCTTCAGTGTTAATGGTGAAAAGAAGCACATGCTCTGGGTCTTGGGCAGCCCCAGGCCGGGAGGAGCCCTTCCGAGGAGGAAAGGGGGAAGCCACGGAGATGTGACATTGGCCACCTGCGCGAGGCGAGCCGGGTGCACAAAGCCGGCTCGTCCACGAGAGAAGCCAGCCACGGAGCGGAGAAAGCCGCGAGCAGAGGCAGATGTAACCCATCTCCCATAAAGAGCAAGGCCGCAGAAAAATAGTCAACGAGCCTGGTCCTTTTTGTTTGGCTTTGCTGCCATTGACTAGTTGTCTGAAAGTAACCGATTGTGCGGACCCGAGCAGGCGGGAAGCAGGCCAGGGCCCCGAGCCAAGAGCTCCAGGCAACTTATCAAGAAAGGCTTTTCTTTTCTCCTCCTCCCTCGCCTTTGCCTCTTTTTCTTCTTTTTTAAATTCAAGAACATTTTATTTAAAATGAAATTCCCTGTTAAGTTGTACATGGCCTTTTCTTTAAAGATGTAGTATCTCTGAGAATAAAGGAAGGAAGAGAGGAAATTAAAAAAGCAATGAGGGAAGACGTCTGGCGGCTTGGCCTCTCACCAAGTGACCCTTTGATGGACCACATGGGACTCAGAACAGTATGAGCCGACCAGGGAAGTGAGCGATTTATGGGCCTTGTTTGGGCGTTTGATAAGTATCTCTGAACGGTGATGCAGGGAGAGCAACCCTGGGCCCACGATCATTGCAGGATTCCTGTAAATTATTTTAAGATGAGAGAGGCCATCAAGATTAGAGAGTAATAACCCCCAGGCTCAGGATATTTATGTGTGTTTCATTTTAAAAATCAGCGCCACAATGTCCCAATGATCATTAAGCAACCTGTCTGGGTGTCCTTCGAAAGCCAGAGGATTTGTTCCCTGGGGAGGCCGAGACAGTTAGTCATAAGGCGGGAGGTGAGGACCACTGGGCCACATCCCATGCATGAAACATGAGGAACCCCGGAACCTTGGGGATCACCTGGTTCACTCGGAAGTTCTCCTATTGGAAAATCTCTTGGAAGAACCTAAGGGGTTATCCTTTCCATCCCCGGAGCTAAAGTGTAATAGTGGTAAAATGTGCTGGCCCGTTTAGTCAGGTGACAGGCGTAGACTGCAATCTGAGGTCACAAACGAAGGAGAACTTTTTGTTAATTTAGGGCAGGGGTTCCCGACGGAAGGCACATTTGCCCCCACACAGCCTCCCCAAGGACGCTCGGTGGTCACGACGGACACTTGATTGTCACAAGGAGGAGGTGCTTCTCGTATCTAGTGGGGAGAAGCCCGGGACGATGATAGCCTCCTACGACACACAGGACAGACACCACAAGCAAGAATTGTCCCCCTCCACGTGTCAAGAGTGCCAAGGTGGAGAAATCCTGATTTAGGGACTCCTTTGGAGGTCATTGATCTTGCTGTCGAGGACTTAATCTTCCAGGACCACTGAGAAGATTCTGTCTTCAGAATATCTATGTTGGCTCTTTCCAAAGGTCCTGGTTAGCTCTGGTGGTTAAGAAGAACCCACATGAGTTGTTTTATTGTAAAATTACTTTTGTTGCACGGCCAAAGGCTCTTCTCCCAGGAAAGCTACGTGTGAGCTTTATATCCCTGATGGGGCTTCAGAAAATCCTTCATCATAGTTTAAAAGCATCTTTTGATCCCAAGTACAATGGGCTGTTACTACAATTGACCACCTACTGTGATGTTGTATCATTACTGGGATGATCATTTCTTTCTATTTTATTTTATTTTAAAAATGTTTTTGTTTTAAATGTTTATTTATTTTTGAGATAGAGTGAGAGAGAGAGAGAGAAAGAGAGAGATAATGAGTGGGAGAGGGACAGAGAGAGACAGAGAGAGAGAGAGAATCCCAAGCAGACTCTCCATTGTCAGCACAGAGCCTGACCCAGGGCTCGAACTCGTGAATGGTGAGATCATGACCTGAGTGGGAATCAAGCGGCCCGTCGGATGCTTAACCAACTGAGCCACCCAGGCGCCCTCCTTTCTACTTTAAAATATTAATGCTTCTAAATTCCTGTGATCATTATAAAACAACACCTAGATCATCTGGAAAGATCTGCCGACCCGCCCCCTCCAAAATGAAGTCAAGCATAAAGTGGCCTTTGTCCTGCGGGGACCCCGGAGCTGACCCCTGTGCTCCCCACCCTCACGGTCTTAGCGGGTTGGCTCCGTGGACACCCTGGGACGCAGAAGGCGCCTCCCATGCTGTCCCGCAGCTCTGTGGACGACCCCCCGCTGCTGATGGAAGATGCCCGCGCCTGCGCTTGCCAGCTGAGGCAGAAGTGAGGTCGAGGGTCGCAGCGGCTGCCTGCTCTTGTGCAACCTTGATCGACGAAGAACTTTGGGTCTTGTCGATCTTCACACGGGGCTCGGCTCATTAGAAGCCCTCTGCGGATGCGGCCAGGGTGCTGTGTGTTGACCTTCTGCGGTAGGTAGAACCAGCCTTGGCGGCTCTGGTGCGGCCTTCCCGGCAACGGTGCCTTCGGAGGCCGATGGAATTCTTGCACGACTGATGCTTCCATTTTGACACCGGTGTATTGAACTCAGAGAACCTCTCTGATTAGAGAGGGTACGCGTGGATATCGTGCAGGTTGTAAGCCATCAGTTACCCTCACTTTCTTAGCCTTGCGGGTGGATCAGGTGGCCAAGGGGACCCCCTGCTCAGATCCCCTATGCAGACAGCGATCCCCGGGGATGGGTGCATGCCTGTTTGACCTGTTCCGAAGGGCGTTCCCTGGTCCCCAGAGCTGGCTGACTCCCAAGGCCCCGTTCTGGGCAGGCTGGGCCACGCGCACTCCCTCAGGAGCTTCTGGTGTTGGTGACTCAGCCGCTCAGTGGCAGAGAAAGCATCCCGGAAGACACCATGGTCTGACGAAGAGAGGCCACGTGCGGTGCCCTCGGTTATTTGAGTCGGGTAACATACGAATGCCATCGGTGGTATTGAGGAGTGTATGTGTTTGTGTCGTGGGGGAGAGGAACACAGCTAGTGCTGTGAGTCCCTAAGAGAAGGAGATTGCCATGGATGATGCCTGTCATGGAAGGCTTCCCGGAGGTGGTGGATGTGGGCTGGTGTTTGAAGGGACAAAGAATGAGAGAATGATACTAACAATAAAGCTACCAAATGGGGCGCCTGGGTGGCTCAGTTGGTTAAGCGTCTGACTTCGGCTCAGGTCACGATCTCACGGTTCATGGGTTCGAGCCCCGCGTAGGGCTCTGTGTTGACAGCTTCAGATTCTGTGTCTCCCTCTCTCTCTGCCCCTCCCCCACTAGCACTCTGTCTCTCTCTCTCAAAAATAAATAAACCTTAAAAACAAAAAACTATCATTGAGAGCCAACTGTGATCCAGGCACTGTCCTAAATGCTCAGTACGAATAGTTTCGTTTGAGCCTTGTCATTTTTCAAGGTGGGTGCTATCACGATACCCATTTCAGAGGTGAGGAAGCTGGGGCAGAGCAACAGGCAGGGCAGCATTCAGGTGGGGAATACGCATAAGCAGAGCCACCGTGGCGGGACCACGGCTTCGGAAGGAGATTGGTTTTGGAGGCTATCTGGTCTCGATGACCCCGAGGCCTGTTAGGCATAGGCCGCTTGCCTCAAGCCACAAGACGTCCCAGGAGAGCCACAGGGGATGCTCTCGCCAGCCCCCCGGTCCTCTCTGTGTGCGGGAGCAGAGTGTGTTGGCCTGTCCTGTTGGCGCGGAGAGTTCATAAAGGAACAAAGGAGGTCTCTGCATGGAGAGTCTGATCCACCTGGGGTGGGCAATCATGAGTCACAGGATACAGGGGGTACTGAGGCAGGGCTGGGACACACTCGGCCCCCGGGCAGCACTGGGCACTCGGGGTGTATGGAGCGTCAGGAAGACCGCTCACTGGGCCCTGATGGACCCGTTGAAGGAAATGAGTCTTCGCTTCCAATCAGTTCACTGCGGAGAATCGTCATCATAAGGACGGCAGTGAACATGAAAACAAAAACATGGCAGCAACCACATCAATCCAGGTGCTCTGCCTTCGTGACTCGCCCGAGTCATTTTGCGAAGAGTTCGCTGGTTGTTCTAAGTTGGTTTTCGGCAGTGATTCTCCCGGAGATGTCCAGGACCTTGTCTTCCCCGACCCCCCGGTGCTCTGGGAATACCCCGTGTGCTGCCTCCAGGACCTCCAGGCGAGAGGTTCTCAGCATGCGGAGTAAGAGATCGCACTGGTTTGGAGCTCCCAATCCCTACGTGGGGGTGGCCTCGCCATCTGTGACGGGGGGAGCACATCCTCAGGAAGGCTCTGCTTCCTAGCTGGAACAGAGTGGTGCGTTTGGAGGAGAGAAAGAACTGCCCTTTCTGGCTCCAAGAATTCTTGGCTTGGAAAGGAGATCTTTGGGAAGCTGTCCTTCCTCAGAGATGCCTCGGTGACATTGTTTAATTCCCCAGTTAAGCCCCAGAGGTAACTATTAATAAAACCATTTGTGAGGGGAAAATGATCACTAAAGAGGATGAAAAAGCTTCCCTCGGAGGGAAGCCAGTGTTCTGATGCAGGTGTGACCCCTGGCCTCCGTGTCTGCACTTCCTGCCCTGGTGACTCCCCCACAGTCTACACAAGTAACAAATAAGTGGCTGTCAGTCTGGGAGTTTAAACCGTGTGGAACAGGACGTTCCGGTCCGTGAGTATGGGCGCTGTTGGCCAAGGCGGACTTTCATTTGGGGATTGTTGTGTCCAGAGACGAAAAGGTAAAGCCCATTCGTGACAGTGAGTTGACACGAGCTTTAACAGTGTTGAATGTCACTTCTAGGAGGTACAACTCTTGGTTCCCAAACTCTTATGTCAGAAGTAGAAAAATCTTTGTTTTTTGGTAACCTGATTTAACTCCCGATCGCAGCTACCCTTTCTCCGAGAGTGGCAGAAACGTAGTAAGAGCCAGTCAGCCCCTCAGATGCCCCATCCCCTTCCTCCCCTGCATTGCTGGGGTGCTGAGGAAAGCCTCACCGGCCTCTGTGTGTGGCCCCCTGCCCAATCCAGAGGAGCCGTGCTGACCATGGTCCCACCCACGCCGATCTGTACGCAGAACTCGGAATTGTCTCTCTCAGCGCGTGCTCCCTGCTGCCTCTGCTGTTCCTTCCATGGCACTCTATGGTTTGCTTTTCCCACACAGCAGAGGATGGAAATCTCCAGAGACTAGTCATGGGCTTGCTGACCCAGACCACAGATCTCCATCCACAGACGTCCCCTCCACGTCTCGTCCAGCGCTCCGTCCCAGGCGCTGGGGAATCGGGGTCTCACAGACTCCTTCCCGGTTGTGCAGCCTCCCAGGAGCCTGACACCGTGCTCTCTCCTCTTTTCTTCTCTCCCTGTCTTCCTCCTCTCTCCCTGCAAGCCACGAGGTTTTTCCCTAGTCTGAGGATGTGTTGGGGTGGATAGCTGGGGACCCAAGTGCACCTGTCCTGAAAACCTCCTAGTGTCTTGGCCTGCTGGTTTCTTCCTCCAAGGGACTACAGTTCTGGAACGCACGAGTAGGAAGACATTCATAGGTTCTTTCCTTCCTCCTCTGCAAATTCTTTCCCCGAGGAGGCAATAAACACAGAACATATAGGTGCTTGACTGGGGATAAGAACAAAAGGCAGAAAGGAATCAGCAGAGAAAAGAAATACGGCAATAGTTAAAAAAAAATACCATCTTGCCATTGCCAAATGCAGCATTTGGGCATACGATGTATGAGTGAGTGACAGGCGCATGAAGGTTTTGTGGCGACGTGAAGTCCAGCTCTGGTCTTCGCGTCCGCAGGAGATCGATGCAGCGTGTTGGCCAACTTGCCTCCAAGAGACATTGTGTCGGGAAGTGCCAAATGCAAATTTGTTCTCTACCTAGAACGCTTGTTTCAAAGCAATACCCACAGGAAGGGCTGGTTTTTACTTTATATTTTTACCAAAGGGTTTGGTTGTCTGAAATCCTTCAGGTTTGTGCGTCCCCCGCACTCCACCCCAACTCTGGGTCTCTACTAACGTGCACGTGTTTCTGTGCGGAAGGTGAGCTGAATCTTTGCTCAGGATTATAAATTAGGTTTAATATATGTATTTACATTTTTAGGTATATTTTCCATTTGTTATTTCTTTTCTTTTAAGGAGAATACCGAAGGGCATGCCAAATTCAAAGACACAGCACAGAAGCCACTCTGGCGGGACAGGATATCTCTGTGACTTGGACAGACGTCCCTCAAAAAGATTTACAAACTCTGTTTAAGAAACGGGGCCGTTTTCACAGAGAGGAAACTAAACTCTAGGCCAGCATCACTGTAATGACACTGACTCTAGAGGCACCAGAAGCTCTTTTTTGGGGAAAAATCTTACGATAAACCTATCAAAACCGAGCCAGATTTGGCAAACTCCTAACACAAATTTGTTTTCCTTTTCAGATACTCTTTCTGCAAACTTTCTACATCTTGTTGTACCCACTCAGTTCGTTTTTTATTGTGGGCAAAACATACACATAAACCTAAAACGTGCCATTTTTGCCATTTTAAGGTGAATAATTCAATGGCTTTCAGTTCCTTAGTTGTGCCGGACACATTCCAGGCGCTCAAGGGCCACATGGCTAGTGGCAGTGGCACCAGAAGGTGCAGACAGGGGGCCCTGTCGCACAGTGCTGTGCTGGGCGGATCTGGAGTGACTCCCACTCACGACTTTCAGAAGCCCTGAGGCGGTGGTTGAATCTTGAGAGAGACAGGTTGAAGGGTTTGGCAACACCCCTTCTAATTTCTAGGCTCACTGAGAAGCAAAGACTCAATGACAATGTATTTCATGAGACAAAACAAAATTCTGTCTTAGAAAAGAACTACTTTCTATTCATTTTTGCAGGATAAAAATCTTTCATGGGGCATCTGGGTGGCTCAGTTGGTTGAGCGTCAGACTCTTGATTTCGGCTCAGGCCATGGCCCCAGGGTCGTGGGATCGAGCGCGACTTTGGGCTCTGTGCTGAGTGTGGAGACTGCTTCAGATTCTCCTTCTCTCTCGCTCTGCCCCGTCTCCCCAACGTGCTCGTGCTGTCTCTCTCTCTCTCAAAAGACACTAAAAAAAATCTTTCACAATAATGTATTAATTTTGGGATTTATAAACGATGAAATTAGGCTTTTGATTTTTATTTATTTATTTATTTTGAGAGAGAGGGAGTGAGAGCAGGGGAAAAGGAGAGAGAGAGAGACAGAGAGAGACAGAGAGAGAGACAGAGAGAGAGAGAAAATCCCAAGCAGGCTCTGTGCTGTCAGTGCAGAGTCCAAACTGGGGCTTGCTTTTATCAAGTGTGAGAGTCAGGTGCCTAACTGACCGAGCCACCCAAGCACCCTGGCTTTTGAGTTTATCTTACAGGATATGCTCAAATAATTAACATTTTATTATGTTCTAAACATTGTTGTTAAGCACTATTAATGATGTTATACAGTGTCTTTTATGTTAGTATTTGCTTCATAAATTAAGTGTAGAACTTGACATTGGAAAAAAGATTTGTCTTTTCGACAACTCTGATGTTGTTAGAAAATGATAGGTTTCATGTCTGACTTGACTGCCAGGAAGCTCAAATTCAGAATTCGGTTAAGTATCCAACCCCTGACTGCTTGTACATTTATTTACTCATTTTACCTTTTTTAGTTACCTGACTTCTTTCTTAAATGCTTTTTTCAAAATTTTCACATGCATATATATATTTTGCAGTTGTAAGCTCCCTAAAAATATTTTGGGAAGTAGACAAATTATGTATAATAAGGATGCATTAGCATTTATCTCGGAATTATTCAGAAATTCTCAGAATGTTATCTCCTATGTGGTCCTCATATAGAAGCTTGTCGCTCATTAAAAAGAAGTACAGTGAAACCTTGGGTGGCGAGGAACGTGTTCTGTGAGCGTTCCGCAAGACAAGCAAACATTTCTACCACATTTTAACTCGATAAATGAGCCACGTCTCGCAATATGAGTGGTACGTGACACCGAACGTCACACGATCACAACTGAGCCAACGCTTCTTGAAATTTGCTTTGATATACGAGTGCTTTGGGTTACAAGCCTGTTTCCAGAACGGATTATGCTCGCAAGCCAAGGTTGTACTGTATCTGCGTGCTTTTCATGGGCACGGATTCTAGGATGTGATGTAGTCTTTGTAGAAGAAACAGATGCAGCTCCTCATCAACCTCTTGGACCACTTGTCCCGCCCGTGTGTGTGTTGGGGGGGGCTCACACGGGCATCATATACACACTCCGTGGCTGTGCTGGAACTGCCAGCCGTCGTCCTGAGCTCTGGGTCTTTATTTCTCCATAGGCACGTCTTCTCTTACCTTACATGTTTCTATTGTTTTGGTTGTCTTGAAATATTTCCCGCAAAAGTCTTTGAGAGCCCTATTGAGCTCACCGTGACCTTGGGTTATCTGAGAGTGTGTGTGTGGCCCAGGGTGTGGGGCAAGGTGAGCGTTCAGCACCTGGGTGTAAAAACCAGTGAAATGGTTTCATAAAGCAGCAGATAGTCGAGCCAGCAGGACGCATGACTGACGTCCACCCTTCCTTGGGTGTCTGTTACATGCCAGGGATTAGGACAAAGAAGTTCATCGGTACAGTAAGATCCCTGTCGTCAAAAACTTTCTCTGCTGGAGGAAACAGGTGTTGTAATATAACCCAGTCATCTGTTGATGTGACCAGTGTCAGTGTTTTCGTGAGAAAACAGCATGACTCCGAGACTCACTTTGCCACTCAGGGAGCCCACCGTACAAGGGCGAGACACCGAGCCCTGGGCACGTGGGCCATGTGCTGTGCGCTCTGGAGGTCACCCGGGGACAGGCATCACCCATGCCGTCACCCACTTGTGGGTTGGGATGTTGCCACTGGCAGTGAATTCTCGTCCATTGCCTGACCCTGATGCCATTTCCTGAAGACGTCCTTTGTGATGAGGTCTCCACAGAAATGGTGGTGGGGGAGACTTGGCCGCCAGCACTGCTCTAGGGACTCTGGGTTGGAGCACGGCTCCCCCTGTGGGCTAGGTGTCTAGGAAATCTTTCCGGGTTGGGATTGTAGCCGCATTTAAAAAAAATGTTTATTTATTTTTGAGAGGGGGCAGAGAGAGAGGGAGACACGGAATCCTAAGCAGGTTCCAGGCTCCAAGCTGTCAGCACAGAGCCCGATGTGGGGCTTGAGCTCACAAAGTGTGAGATCATGACCTGAGCTGAAGTCACACGCTTAACTGACTGAGCCACTGAGTTGCCCCGGGATTGTAGCAGCATTTTCAAACTACCAGAAGATCAGTCTGTTTTAGGAAAGGGAATCATTCCTTCAAGACAATCCACAAAGCCAACCCCTATTGAGGGCAGTGCACATCGGTGTTTTGATGGGGCCAATGCCCAGACCAGTCACCTGGAAGAAATGGCTGGAACTTGTCTGCAGCCCACCCACCATGCTTCCAGCCCCCTCCTCTCTCCTGGGACAATGTCAGTGCAGGGGATCCATAGGAAGAGACCCGGAGTCGGAGCCTGGGTGTTCTTGCGTATTTTCCCCGACAAACTTCTCTTCACATTGCTGCCTCTGCCTGGCTGGGGAGGGACAGCGTCCATGGCGCTGGGGCCTCTGCCCCCCACTCCTGAATGTGCCTGTCGGGAGGGGTGGTGGGCTTGGCCTTGGCTGGAACAGGTCCAGGACTCGGCCAGCTGAGCCATGTTAAGGGTCCTGAAGCAGCAGAACATCCATCTGCTGTTTTTATGGGTTCTGCTGCTGTTGTTTGTGTTGCGTGGAAATAGTATAATCATTTGGTTTTTTATGCCAGGTATCCTGAGGCTTTTAAAATTATTTTGCAAAGAATGTATGTGGCCCCGAACATGAAGCAAATTTCCCAAACGTGGCCGGTGGCATCAGAACAGGCGAGGGCCGTGTGGTCTGCTCTCTTCTGCGGCCGAGCTGAGCACCAAGAGGGGCTCCTCTCCCAGTGCTGGGAGGAAGCACCTGGAAACAGAGGTGCCGCTGTCCTGGGCTCCCGGGGCGTCTGGCCACTTGTCTCTGGGTTTTTATTGGTTGCAAAGCAATTTTCTTTGTAGACGGAGTTAAAGAAAAGAAACAAAATGTCTGTGGCAGCTCCCGCTAGAAATTGACAGCAGAAAATGGAGCTCAGTGCTCCCGGGGAAAGTGGGTCCGTGTTCCCACTGGCTTGGTCAGAAATGTCTCACTTCAGCCCCTTCAGAAGTTGGCTTCATTCTTCAACCTCATTCTGTCTCCTTTCTCAGGAGGGTGGAATTTGGGTGAGTGGCTGTAAGTTTTCTCTGGTTGACCTGTTGAGCTATCCAGCTTGGGTGTCTGGAAGGGAATATTTGGTTCTTTTCTCATCTGCTCCTCTTCCAATGCTTTGACCTTCTAGAAGCCTCCCCCCATGAAGGGACCAGGAAGCTCCCTTCCTCCTCTGCTACAAACCCCTTGGGGAGTGAGACAATCGGATCTGGAAATCCTGGCCTCTCAGGATGCTTTGCTGTTGTGTCTAATGATTTGCACACAGGTCCTGAAACACCAAATCCATATGTGAACCACTGCTCTGAATTTGCACCAAACTGTGCCGAAATTGGGCTGCACTGTGTGAGAGGCACAGGCGACTTGCTTCCTTCCTGCTGAGGTCAGAACACTGACCTTGAGTCAGGTTTATTGGTAATTATTGCCCAAAGTTTTCAGATGAGAAGAATCAGGTGGGTGCCTGTGAGGTCTATAGAGCCCTGTGCCCAGCTCTGGGACAACCGAGTCTCCAGGGAAGGCACCTGATGATCTGGGGTTTGACAAGCAGCCCAGGAATTCTTGTCCCCAGGGAGGTGTGGGAAGCCTAAGGCAAGCTTGCGTGGGACCCGGGCAAGCTTCCTAGACCCGTGTCCTTCGATTCACAGGGTAAGCGGGGAGACCCCAGGGTGCTTTTCTAGTGGCCACTGCCTTGGAAATGGCTGAGCTGGCGTTCACGTGTTCAGGCTGGAAGACCCAGAACTCATCGAGTTGTTCTTTGCGACATGAGGCTGTAGGTATCGTAGACTTGGCACAACCATAGATGTTGGCTCAGCCTGATTGGCAAGAAAAGACAGTGACTCCCTGTCTCATTGGGCATCTCCAGAGTTGTCTGGCTGTGATAACAGGCTCAGAACAGGGTCAGGGCTTCTGACAGGCAAAGGGGATGTGGGATCAGCAGTTCTGTGACTTTTCAGCCTCGAGGAGAAGCTTGACAGAATGTTACCTGCAGAACAGGTGACGCTTTTTCTGACAATGGCTCTTGTACTGACGTTTCAGGCTCTGGGCTGATGGGAGCGGTGTCTACACTGCACAGACATTCGGGCGAAGACTGGATGGTGGGGAATCACAATGAGGGATTACGACCCCTTGTCTCGGGTGTGCGATCATTTGCTCATGATCTGGCCAGACTTCTTGCTCATTCTTGGTCTCTCCATTTGTAAGCCGTCCACCTACCTCCAGGGTAATTGAGAGGAGCTATTCGCAAAGTGGCTTTAGAGCACTTTCCAAGGAGAGGCTGCGGGAGAATTGCTTCATAATCGTGAAAGTTTTCACTTGAGTGGGTATTGAAAACAAAGGATTGACCTTCCAGAAGAGGAAAACACTCCTAATTTCCTACAAATAGAAACAAATACATTGCTAGTTTGTAGCTGTCAGGGCACTTGCTCGCAGCGGGTGGAGGGTGACGCCATGGAACAGCCACAGATTCATCCTGCCAACCGTTCGAGTTCGAGCAAGTTTGGGAACTCGCCATCAAGGGTGAGGGTGATGACCCTGCCTTCTGACCCATGGACTTGGTTCAAAACAGTCACAGCTGTGAACACCCCTTAGTGAACCCGAGGGCAACAAGCTCTTTAGTGGTGGTGTTTTGCCATAGCCCTTCCTAGAACTCTGGCTGTAGGATGGTTGTAGGATTAATCCACCATGTTGGATGGATGGACGTAAATGCCACAGACACACCAATGTTTTTTGTGTTGGAATTAATTACCATGCTCATCTTCGGACAGAAAGGAGACCCAGTCACTCCTTCCCTTCCTGGGAAGTACCATTCTCTGGTTAAGACCTCTTTGTAACTCAATCAACTGTGGAGGTCTTGTCATTCCCATTTTATGGATGTTAAAACTGAGGCCAGAATATCCAATAACTATGTGGATGACGCAGGAGCGTGACTAGATCCTGAACCTGAGCTGAAGTGTTCCCCACCAAATTATGCTGCCGTTAAGTAACTAATTTCCTAGGTCTTTGGCCAAATGTTTTTCTGGCCAACAAAATCAATTTAGTTCCTAAGAGGAGCTATGGGAAAGAACAGGTGGCCTTGTCTGGCTTTTTTGGATTAAATCTTACACGAGAAAGGATATGCTTTCTTATTTGCTACTGTCAACATGATAAATAAAAGCACCCTATTGGCCACGGACATCAGCAAGTAACTGGAATTGACATTTTATAATTATGAAAATTTAACAATGTTCTGGTGGTAAGAGTGACGCTGATAATATTGATGCGTCATGGTCCGAAGGCACTCACTTTAATGTTTATGTATCCCCAAAACAGAATCATAAATTAAGTGGGCCATCACTGGGTCCTAAGCATTTTTCTAATTTATGTGATTAATAAACAAGTCCTTCATTAACTGGGGTAAAGTCCTAGTTCAGACTTATGGCATCACACAGTCTTCTCTGTACCCCCTTGCAAAGAGCTCTTGAGTAAAATTTTAATCTTTGTTTCTAGCCGACTTTCATTTTTCATCAAAGTGGTAGCATAACTCTAGTATACTGCAAAAAAAAAAAAAAAAAAAAAAGAAAAGAAAAGAAAAGAAAGTCTACCTACCTAGCCCTTAGATATTTTAAAAGAAGGTTTGCAAATAGGTCACACATCTCTTGTAATTACGGTTGTTCATCACCCACACCTAACTTTACCTTTGTCCTGGCTGACTGAGGAACGTCTTACCTGAACAACACATCTTCACAAGGAACCTTTCTGTTTCTGCTGTAATCAAAACTGTGTTTCTGAGTTCACGCGTGCAATCCTGGACCGTTAGTGCGGGGTTGCTGAAGACAGTTTCCACACACGTCATCCTATATTTTTTAGTGGTTATTTCTTTTCAAAATACTGATTAAGATGCTGCTACCCAGGTTGGGGGTGGCCGGCATCCCGGCTCTTGGGGTGTGCATAGGAGAGCGGACCCCTGAGTGGGGTTGATGAGTTTTATCCTCGGCCGGAGTTAATTTAGACACAGACTCTCCCCCTAAACAGATCTGGGGCCCATATACAAGTCAAATCTGCTATTTTTCCTTGGGCAATGATTTATTCCCCTCTTAAATTGGCTGGACCAGTTAGTTTTTTATTTTTATTAAGTCACACTATTCTTAAATGAAACTATTGATTTAAAGTCAGCTTAGTGAGGATTTAATTTGTTTTCACGGGATTAGAGCAGGTAGCATGGGATAATTTTACAATAAAGTGGAACAGAACCATTCCTTCACAGAACCCTCGCCTTTTTTTTTTCCTTGCTAGGCTGCACAGACATTACAAATTTTCGAGTAAATTGTGGAAATACATTCATAAATCAGTCCTAATTCCTCTGCCCGCTTAAGAGTGATTCAAAGGAGTGTTTTCCCATGACCTTGTCCCAGTGTCCTTCCGGTGATGGTCCAAGCACTGGTGCTAAAGTCACACGTGTGCACACGCGTGCACATGCGCACACACAGGAGCCCGCTCTCGGAGGGTCAGTGCATCATTGATTCTACCCTCCACCTTCCTCGCTTTGTCCTGCAACGCCCTGTGCCCCCTCAAGGTCTTATGTCTGCTGCCCGTGAAGGGGGTAGAGGAAGACGGGCTTGGTGGGGGCTCCCCGGTGCTCCCTGTTCTCCCTTCCATTCCTCTCCACGCGTCTGCTCTTGCCTCCCTGGAAGCCAGTCTGCACGTCTGTGAACTCAGATGGCAGGAGGGCAGGTAGGGAAGGGGGATAGGAGCAGCTCTCGTGATGACCTTCAGAACCAACTGACCGAAACTATCCAAACACAGCTAGAAAGGCTTTCTGTTGTTTGTTTTAAGAAGGACAGCCTTGTCACTGCCAGTGTGTTATCTCTGAACTTGGCTGTCACTATCCATTTCAAGAGGAGTCTTTTCTTTCTATTGAAATCAAATAGACTCAGAGTCATTTTCAGATTAATGGCCCTTGGTCTAGAGATTGCTAAACCATTTTGGTCAATCATTCTGAACATTTCCAGTTGTCTCCAGCCCCCTCCCACTGGAGTCGCTGGGACGAGTCTCGCCAAGTGCGAGATGACTGGGTCCACGTGCTGAACCCGTCGCTGCTACCTCGGGTTGCCGGGATCCGCCCCGCCTGGAAACGGTGCATTCTTAATCTTCTTTCTTTGTCCACAGCCTCGACTTCCCAGGGAACAGGAAGCCAGGGTGACTTTTCTCTGGAACTACAGGTGTCCCGTGGAGGACTGCTTGCAGATCGGAGCTGGGGTCCCAGCTCAACAGCTGACCGCCCTTCAGTGATGGGATGAAGGGGGATGTCAGGCTTAGACGGCAGACGCACCAGGGGTTTCTGGGGGTTTGACGTGCTGTGGCTTTCCACTGGATCGCAGAGAGCAGGTAGATTTCTGAGTCATGGGGCAGGAGAAACCAGAGACCCAGTAATGCCCAAGACCCGGGAGTGCAGCCACAGATACATGTGGCCACGTCAGCCTGTAGGACGCCAGGAGGGCCTGTCCCTGGTGAGAATGGAGAACTGCAAAGCTGGCCCAGAGGAAGTTCAGGGCCCAGCCACCAGGAGAGAACACAGCGGCACAGAGCCGCGGTCACCTCGGCGCGAGGAATCCGAGCTGAGCAAGGATTTGTGCAGGTGCTGAAGATTCAGAATCCCTAACGGATTGAAATAAAACCCCGTTTGTTTGCCGAGCAGTCAGAGGAAAGTGTCTCCTTGAAGGTGTCACGAAAGCATAAAGAAGCAGAAGGGAAATGCCAAGAGCTACAGCAGGGGACAGAGCAGCAGGAGCGGAGACAGAGATGGGAAAGCTGCAAGGCCCAGGACTCTTTCCACCAGCAGCGATACGGAGAATTCCAGCATGAGCAGGTGGTGGCTGGGCCAGGGAGGGCAGGAAACCCAAGAAATGGCAGTGCTCGAGAGAACACCCCCAGGGAAGGCCTCACACTGAGACCGGGATCTACCTGTCTGTGTTGCAGAGACAATACCCACATCTAATCAAGGAGAACCTTACAACCCGCACCTCCCTCCCCCCAGAAGGGCAATTCAACAAATAAAGAGAAATGCTTTTTATGCACATATTGAGGAGTTGCATGTGTACGGGAGTGAACGGTTCATTAAAGTGTCTATTGGTCATTCGTGGGGCTTTCTTTTTAATTCTTCATAATCAACGGGTTCATTTTTGAAGTCCATTAACAGAAGTGAGTCAAGAACTGAGAAAGCAGAACAGCTAAATCGTCTACAGTGGTTTTACCCTTAAATCCACCAACTTCCAAACACTTGCCTTAATAACTAAGGATTACCCTCATCAGCCTTGTTGATCTCCGTCCCCGAGCCAGCACGAGTCCATTGTGTGGACTTTGGAAATCCCTATGCTCATGAAGGGAAGGGAGAATGGTGTGGCAATGAACTCTCGGGATCAGTTTTGCCTGTTTGAGGAGGACCTTGCAATTGATCACTGACTCTATTAATTTACACACTAGAAAAATTCCAATACTCTTGAGTCATAACAAAAAACTTGATAGATTGGACTGCAAAATTAAATACTTCTGCTCCGTGGAAGACACTGTTGAGAAAAGAGGTCGAGGCACACGCTGGGCGAGAATATCTTCAACCCACACATCTGGCAGAATATTGGTATTCAGACTAGATTAAAGTCTCTCACAGCTTGATAATAAGAGGAGCATCCCAATAAAAAACGAGCAGAAGATCAGAAGGAGCCTTCCTCAGACAAGATACGGATGGCAAATCAGCACATGAAACAACGTTCGACGTCATCCGCCACTAAGGAAACACAAATTAAACCATCCGCCACTAAGGAAACACAAGTTAAACCATCCGCCACTAAGGAAACACAAGTTAAAGCGGCTAACAAAGCAACAACATGAGGTGCTGGTGAGGATTCAGAATCCCTATGGGGTGACCGGGATTCTCATACCTTGCGGGTAGGAATCCAAAATGGTGCCCCTGCTCTGGAAAACAATTTAACGGACCCTTATAATCTTACTCACCTTCCCACTCCTAGGTATTTATCCAAAGAAATGAAAACATACGTCTGCACAAAAATCTGTATGCTTTGAGTTTGGGAGAACAGAATACCCACCTTTGAGCAATGAATGGCCAGGGATTACAGGAATGTGCGTGTGGAATACATTGGAATACCTGCTCAGGACCCTGAAAAACGAAAAGGATTCACTGCTGATGTGTACAGCATCGGGAAGACTCTCAAATGGATTCTTCTAAGTGAAGGAAGCCAAGTTCAAAAGGCAACATACTCTGATTCCATTTATAGGAAATCTTTGAAAAGACAGACTCACAGAGACATGAGCAGGTCGGTGGTTCCTATAGACCAGGGCTGGGATTAAGGGTGGGATTCAGGGTGATGGAAACGTTCCATGCCTTGATTCTGGTGGTAGTTACAAGGCTGCGTGTGTTTATTGAGATTGATAATTGTCAAACGATACCTCAGTCAAGGTGACTTAACACCGGAAGCAGAAGGAAATCAAGGAACCTTTTAATTTACCTTTAGGAATTTTTTCGGCGCCACTATTTCTGCGTGGTTAAAAAATGGCCGATTTTGTGATAAATTTATACAGTTTCTTCCAAAATACATCTCTTCTAGTCAGGAGCGTGTTTCCTATTACCAATAAAACAATAGCCAACTTATTGAAAGACTTCCATTAGACAGTTCTCGCTTCTGTAAGTCTCCAGGGATATTTTCACCATTACTTTGCAAATTAAAAGAAGGAAGTAAATGTAATGGTTTTGACAAGACAGAGCCTTAAATAACTGGGAATTTCATAGTACCTAGACTCTGTAAGGCCGGAAGCATTACGATTTGTGGCTTTATTGGCTCCCCCTGCCACCCCCCTGCCCCGTTTTTACCACTAAGTTTTTGAGACCGAACCCAACTTTATTCTGTTATCATTTTTTGAAATTGGCTTTTATCTACATAAACCACTTTTAAATATTTTTTTAAAAAAAGAAGTAAAACTAGGTATAATGTTTGCAGGATACAGAGTGCTTTCATATCCATTTGATTTTCGCCAGCTCCTCCAGTGGTGGTAGGTCTAGAATCTTCCTATACTAATTTTCTAGAAGGGGAAGCTGAAGCTCAAAGACGTTCAATCTTTTCCCAGTTAACGAGCAGTGGGGCAAATGCCTAAACCCGGGCCCCTTCGGACCAAATCCCATGTGCTTGTTCCTTATTCTCTGTAGTCAAGGTTTTTAGTGAGTACAGACTCTTACCGCACAAGGCCTGAGGGGCCGAGACAATGATCCTTACCCTAGATTATTGCGCATGGAAATTACAATTTAGAGCTTTCGTCTTACTCTGATGTCAGCAAATGGAAGTCCCGTCCTATTTGAATTTAAAGGTTAACTAACTGGAGTTTATATGTCTGAGAAGAGATATAATGAAGGGTTGGTAATTAGATGAGTGAACAAAAGGAAAACCTGTGTGCGTCTGGTTCTTGGGGAGGTCATGAGACCACAAAGTGCCCATTGTCATCACAGACACCACCAAAACGGTTACTGCCATCAGGGGAAGAAGAAAGAAATCAAATAACCCAAGGCACTTTGTCCAGCTCTTTCAACAGAAGAGCTTTATACCACACAGTGGCTATTATACCCTTTTCCGTTTCTCTGTGCTGCTTTTATAAATAGGATGTGCCTCTCTAGAAAGAGTATAAAGGCAATATACCGCACAGGCCTTTGTGAAGCCAGGTTTCACGAGGGCAGCACGGATGCGAGGCAGACCCCCTCCCTCTGTCACGGCGCCGTCCCAGCTGAGACACCTGCGGAGGGGACACCTGGGGACGGCCACCTTGGCCGTCCTGAAGAAAGGGAATAGACGCAAGGTGACCAGACCCAGAAACCTGGCGGAGGAACCCGAAAAAGCCAACCCGGCTACGATGAGTGATCAGACATGATTCTCTGGCTGGTATTTGGGTCACTGGGTTTCCTACATGTTCCAGTCTCACTTAGCTGGCCTACAGCTCTCTCTCTCTCTCTCCCCGCCCCCCCCACTCTCATTCTTAGGCAACAAAAGATGTTTTCTGTAAACCAAAGGAGCAAGTACAGTTCGCCCGCTCTCTGGCTGATGTACCCATGTGTAACTGTAGGCTTTAATTTTGCTTTGCATTAATCAAACAACAATAAAAGCCATAAAACCCCACTAAGAAGCACTTTAACGTAAGACCCAATGCTAAGCACCCAGGGACCTTCCCTATTGTCCTCTCCAGTGCCCCTGTAAAAGCAAGGAGATAGCGACAGAAAGAAAGAAAAATGGAGCCGTTTTTTTTTTTTTTTTTTCGCATAGAAAGAGAGAGAACGTGTAATAAATTAAGGGTAGTGGGAGTGAAATCGGGCCAGAGGTAAACGACGCTTAATTGTGTGAGCGGCTCTCCCTTCTGTCCCTGCCAGCTGCTATGGTTCCTGCTCCCTTCCTGGTTTAAGACGGAAGCAATGATGGTCGACACGTGCAGACACACAGAAGAACCTATTTGGACTGGCGTGTCAGCTCATCTTTATCAAATGTTGCACAGGTATATTTTGTTGCCATGCTTCATTACCCCAGAATGGCATGCCTGAAATGTTTGTCTCTTCTATAAACCCAATAGCTTTCCCAGCCAGGCACATTTGACAGAGCAATAGACGGGTGTTTCTTTTGCAGGCATGGGTTTGTAAAGGCCGGGCAATTAAGGAGAGAGAGAGAGAGGGGGAGAAGGAGAGAGGAGCGGGGGAGGAAGAGAGGGACGAAGGGAGAGGGAGAGAGGGGAAGGGCGAGAAAGAGGAAGGGGGGAGAGAGAGAGCGAGGGGAATTTATTTAAAAAATTAAATGCGCGCTATGTGCGCGCATTTTCAACGTCTTGAATAAATCAAGAACACATAAAGAGCTGCATAAAATGAACCTGGACTGTGGTTTAGAAAGGGTCACTCCCCTGTGATCGGGAAAAATCGTACGCAGACATCCAGGTGGTTGATTTCAAATACAGAGTCTTGCAAATAATGTGTGTTGGACAAAAGGAGAGAGGACAGGTGTCAGGGAGAAGTCCCGCGACGGGAAACACGACGGCCGTCACCAGAAGTGAAATTTGGTTTCTCGTCCACGTAAGACTCTTGCATCAAAAGCCGCCTGCTATCTTCCTGTAGCCTACTGGAAAATCAATATTTTAATCCTGTGTGATGCAGATTAAGTTCTTGGGAATTAGAACGGGGTAGGCCTATATTTTATGTTTTCCCCCTTAGAGCAACAGTGGTAATGGCTTTTGCAAATCAGAAAAGGAGGCGTGAAGATTTGGCGGAGCAGAGATGCATTCGATTTCTGGCCTCTCCTCTGGGGATGCTATCCCCGGTGGATCCCCCAGGCTGACGCATAGCCCCACGGAAGTGGCCCAGGGCTGTGTCGTTAGGAGCTAACTCAGTGTTCCCGGCAGAACTATTAACCAAGACCCTCACTTGTTACCCGGAAAAGGAGAAAGACGATAATGGATGGGCAGTCCCAACCGGGGGGGGGGGGGGGGGGGGGTCGCGGAAAAAACAAAGTGAACCATGTATTCTTTTTGTAGCGGTTTTTTCTTATCCAGGAAGGATGGTGTACAGCCTTATGTCTCAACAGAAATTCGCAGAACCCTTCATATGCGAGGCAGAGAAGGATAAGCTCTGCCATATCTGCTCTAAGACCATCCAGCCAGGTGCGTTTTAGAGTTCGGAATCTTTTTGATTTTAGAAAGGCAACATAGTGCACGTATATTTTATGTATCTTATTTTATTATTTTTTGTCAGTTTCTAAAATGTCTATTTTTAAGAGAAAGAGAGACAGAGCGTGAGCAGGGGAGGCGCAGAAAGAGAGAGGGAGACACAGAATCGGAAACAGGCTCCAGGCTCTGAGCTGTCAGCCCAGAGCCTGACGCGGGGCTCGAACCCACAGCCTGCGAGATCATGACCTGAGCATGAGTCGGATTTTTCACCGACTGAGCCACCCAGGTGCCCCTGTTTTATGTATTTCACATTAAATAACACTTCTTGAGGAGGCAGGGGCCGTGCTCCAGGGTCAAATGCATGAGTATGGTTGCAACAGAACTTAGGAATCTTCAGTCTAAACGGAATAAATGGAAACTAAATAGTCTCCCGCCAGTTAGAGTTAGGTCAGATTTTGTTGCAAAAGGAGCAATAAAAGGTTTTTCAGTTTTCAAACGTTTTTCGATTTCGTAATTGCAGGTAAGGGATTGAACACCTGTTCCCTTTCAATAGAAAACCGCTCTGGCGTCACTGAAGAGATGTGGCCTCGTGCAGAACCGCCCGACCCCAGGGGCCCGGCAGGCTCCTCACGGAGGGGGGCCAGCGCAGCTCAGCGGGGCCAGGTCACTCGGTGGGTGACGCTCTCACCGAGTGCATCGGGGCAGGACGGGACAGGGAGGCGTTGCTCCGTGGCATGGCGGTGGGACCCAAAATGAATGTTGTCCGTGGTGTCTGGGCTGGGTAAGCTTGTTTCCACTGCTACTTTGATTTGTCCTTGGCCTGCCCGTCTCCTGGGGGGAAACCTACACTTGTCCTCCGGCCCAGGCATTCGGTGCCCAAGAGTGCGGCCGCTCCTTTCCTCCTGGCTCCTGAGGCCACCAGTCACGCACTTGTGGGGGACCACAGCCCGAGCCGCTCACAACAAGGGGCCCTAGCCCCCGTCTGCCGTCGCTGCCTCTGCCCCATGCGAGGCTTCTGCCAGGACCGTCTGCTCCTTCGTGAGCAGTGCGCCCCGACCCGGGCGGTGACGCCGTCTGCGCGGGTGGCCTTGGAAAGGTCGCTTCGCCCCCCCCGCTTTATTGTCCAGGAACGCCCTGTGAGCAGAAGTAGCCTATGGCTACTTTCCCACCCTGGAAAAAAAAAAGTATGTTATATTTTCCTTTTTGAAGAATTGAAAAAGGCTGTGTGTGTGTGTGTGCGTGTGTGTGTGTGTTTAAACCCCCTACAGTGCAAGAGAAGCAACTTTGTGTAATTTACAAACAGTTCTGGATGGTGGCCTAAGTTTAAATTCTGGGCTTTCCATTAAAACTTTCTAAGCGAGTCTATTTATGGCCCAGCAAAGAAGCTCACGTCCCCGACCCCGGCGTGGCACAGGCCGTGCTGGTTGTATGGCAACAGATAACTTGACGGTGTCTTTGTGGGGACACGACTGAATAGGGTTTCACAACAGACTCTTGTCCGGAAGAACTGTCTTGGCGGTCAGGGCGTCGGGGTTTCCCTGGGCTGAGCTCACTGAACGTTCACCCTGAAAGGAGAAGGCAGGTATTTGGTAGAGATGAACCGTGCTTCCGAGGCTCCTAAAGCCCAACGTTTCTTGGCTACTTAATTTTCAAGTCATCTGTATTTACAGAAACAAAGCAGACACGCAGCGTGAGGTCTTAGAGGCCTTCGGTGGGGACAGTGCGGGGGACGCCACCAGTGTGACCAAGCCCTGCCGCCCCCACTCCCCTCCCCGCCCCCCCTGCTTTGCGCCTGGACGCTCCCCGCTCCCGCTCCCGCTCCCGCTCCCGGGTGAGCCATTCGCTCACCTCTGACAGTCAGCGGATCGAGTTCTTTGCGCTCCTGATGGCACCCTCCCCCGCCTCGTCCTGCCCAGCGCCCACCACTCTTCCTCCCTCTCCAAGCCAGCCAGCCAGCCTTGTGAACTCCAAGGGGAGAAGAGGGGAAATGGAGTGCTGTTATTTCATCCGGCAGAAAAAAGAAACACCGCGGAGGTGAATGATCGATATTATTATAAGCGAGGTGTAGCTCAGGGCAGGTGAGCAGTGTGTTAATGAGGCGCCACCTCCTGGTTTCTGACAGATGACTGTCATTGTTCAAACGCGCCGCGGCCTGATTGATGGCTGGGTCACGCTGCCCTGCAGTCGGAGGGAGCGCGCTGTCTTCCCTCTTCCGTTGGTGTCTCTAATCTGCTGACCTGAGAATGACCCAGCAGAGGTGCAGCTGAAATTAACATGCCATTTTCTCTAGTTAAATTAAAAAAAGGGGGAGTGGGGGGCAGAGGAAGGGAGGAAGAGGAAATCTGAAACAGAGAGAATGTATACGGCTCGACAGCAAAACCGCGGATCCTGCAGGAAGTCCCCACGGTGTTTGAGGCTAATACGTTTCTAATCAAGATTGAAAACGTATGTTAATTCTCACTCACGGCGGTCTAGCCCACGTGGAGAGACACTCGGTGGCTTCTCTGAATGCGTGACGGAAGGGGACAGAGCAGCTCTCCAACGGCTGCGTGCCCGCCTCGGTGGGGTCCCCGTCCGGTCCGCAGTCTTCCTCGCTCAGCAGGATCTGTTGGCGGAGAACCCGTCTTTCGGGGGTCACCACTCAGCCTGCACCAAAATCTGCGCCAAAAAGATATTTTTTTTGCACACCGCCCATTAAACTCAAAACGTAGCGAATTGCTAACTATTGGAGCTGGAAGGTCCCAGTAATTTCATTTCGCGCCTGAGTCTCACACCCTACGCTCTGTGAGGTGGTCTGGCTTACGCAGCTAGTTGAAGACAAGTTAGTAGCAAAGCTGGGTGAAGCCAAATTCTTCTAAAGGCTTCCTCTTGATTTTCTTTGGAAAATGGGCTTGCAACGGTCTTTCCCCCGCCTCTGCCCAATTAGAGATGCTCTTTCTCTAACTTGCGGACAACAGTAACCGGTTTTTATTTCTTGATACACATCCTTTCTGGGCAGCTAGTTTAACCCTGTAACAATTGGCTGATTTGTGTGCTTCGGAAGTAAGGAGGATGTCACGGTTTCATTATTTCATTCAACATCCTGAAACTTTTTATATCATCTTGATATAATCTTGACTTGGGAATCTATCTCCCATTGTGAAGGTGTTATCTGGCCTTTATGTGTTCCATCTCAGTATTAATAGCTGAACATGACACTTGGTTTTAGTAGGTGTGAAGGTGGCAGAGACGTCTATCAGAAAAACCTCAGTCTTTGCACCGTCAGGCAGATGGCAAGGCAAACGCTCGGAATGGATCCGTCGGCTACAAGCTACCAGCGAGAAGAGAGAAAACAGTGTGGCTACACTCTGAATGAGCGTGTTCCCCCCACTCGTAAGAGAGAGACGATTATTAGTGGCAGGTTGTGGTGGGCTTACCGTAATAACACTAGATCGCTGGTCTGCGTCCAAACTGACCTACGCGGGGAGTTACCCATTACACGGTAAACTTGGAGACAGTGCAATTTACCAGACCCTACCCCGTTGGAGATGCAAATTACTCAACATGACCTTCACGAAGTCCCAGTCGTTTGGCTTTGGTCTGTGATGGGATCTTGAGGTCTTGCCATATGTTATTTTGGACTTTCTGAGACAGTCCTGACTTCAAGTACTTTAAACATTTTCCAGGGTGTCTGGGTGGCTCAGTCAGCTAAGCATCCAACTTCGGCTCAGGTCATGATCTCACGGTTTGTGGGTTCGAGCCCCGTATTGGGCTCTGTGCTGACAACTCAGAGCCTGGAGCCTGCTTCGGATTTTTATAGCGAGGACTTCTAATGAGATCAAAGGGGTTCTTGTTCACCTGTTTCTTCAGTTCCAGGGAGCATCTCACAGATATTCGTTGGTATCTACTGTGTCTCGGGCAGTTCACCCACATCCACGTTTGGCTGCGTGGGAAGTCTACCTGACCTAATCAAAGACAGGTGAGTGCCTGCATTCTGCGTGTTAGAGCTAAGGAGCGGAGGGCCATGGGGCCCCAGTCTTACCTGGATGGGTCAGTCTCCTTCCTTCCCGATCTGCAGGCACCCTATCTGTAATATCAGCGAGTGGGTGAAAATCTAGAGAATCTTTGTGTGCATTCTATAATTCTGCTCAATATACATCATTCTGCCCCGTGTCAAAAGGGTACAAGAAAGAATTTGTAATTAATGAGCTACTGAAGGCTATCTTGTCCCTTCTGGATTAGAAATACAATCTCAGGTATGGACGTTCAAATTTGTAGCGAATGTTGGGAACGATAGCAAAACTCACCGTGTATGTGAGCTACGCACTTTTGGGCTGGAAGCTGACTTTTTCATTTCTGGGACAAGCCACCTAATCACACGTGGGTTAAAAACCACGGACCAGTGAGGAGAGGACCCGCTCGGTAACAATGAGTGTGCAGGCTCTTCCTGACGGCGTGGCCTTGCTTGCTCACGCTGATCCTTGATGCGTAGGCTCAGAGGAGAAACCTCAAGATACGAGAGAATGAATCTGTCAGACCCATTTTTCTTCTTTTTCTTGAGGGTGAATTTATTTTTCATGTTTTGAAAGGAGTGTGTGACCATGTTCCGACAAAGTCCTTTTTTCCCCTGGAATCATATTTCCATTTTCATTTCTAACAAAGCACATATTTGGGTCTCAGTATCTCATTGGTTCATCTCTCTCTGTCCTAACAATCCTTTGCATTTCAGACTGGATGCCAAAGGAAGAAACGTTGTGAATACGGCTCATAATGATGATGGATTACAACGTGAGGAATCGTGGCCAGCGCGTTGGCCAAATTACCCGAGCCTGCCGTGGTGCTGACTTGGGTCTGAATTACGGAGAAGATGAATTTTGGAAGCTTTTCCGCTCCTAGGACAATGAACAAGCTTTGTTAGTGGACTAGAGAAACACTGTAGGAAACAGTGGTTGCATAGAATCAGAAATATAGCGAAGTGGGGGCTGGTGAGACTTGGGCCCACATCCAGGAGCCCGGAAGCTCGTGCGGACCCAGAAGGGAGTCAGCGGAGGCAGGCGGCCCTCGTGGGGCCCATCCTGTAGGCGCTCCCTCACACTCAGCCTCCCACCCTCCCCGTTCCCCGTGCCGGGACCCTTGACCTCCGCCCGAGGGGTTGCCTGGACCTGCAGAGACCGTGGACTGCCACCAGCTCAGTTCTCAGGGACACTGGATGACTTCTCCCCTCCCGCGTTGCAACTTTTTCATGACTCACCTTGCACCTTTAAACCCTGTCAATCTACTGAAGCCTCCGCCTCCCCTAGACCAGCTCTTGCAACGAACGACCGCTGCCACGGAGAGAGCCGGACACCCTGAGGTGTGCACCTTTGAATATTTGAGCCACGTCCGTCTTGCCTCTGACCACCTTGCAGTGGATGCTTCCCCTCTACGTGCGCTCTAAGCCGGCTCCCCTCACTCCTGGCTTCCAGGAGCAGTCCCCCACCCCCACGCTCTGCCTCCGTTTTGTCTCTTACCTTCCATGGCTTCTTCCTCTTGGCATTTCAGTTTTCTCAAATTCTTTCATCCTGTCAACCCCTCTGCTAGCCGTGCCTTTGCCCTGTTCTTTTACCTCATTCCTCAATACTCTGCCTATCGGTCCTCACCACCCCTGCCCCAACCCAAACATAATTTCTAATGACCAAAACCCAGGACTCTCTACCAACAGGACCTCTCTGAAGAGCCTGCTCTGTTGGCCGCGTCGGGCAGGCTTCCTTGTGATGGAGCCAATGTTACTGTTCTATGTGCCAGATACTGGGCTAGATCTGGAAACCAACAGCAAGAAATTCACAGTCCCACCCTCAAGTGGTTTACTGTTTAACAGCTGGATTCTGACAAGAGGCCAAGAAATTATAATACGGTCTCATGGGGCTGTGGTGGTGGTGATGACCGTATGGGAGAGGGAGACACGTTTGTGGAGTCCTGTTTAGATGGGGGCTGTGCTGAGCCTGCCCATACAGGGGGGCCACTGATTCAAGTCTTTCAACTGTGTCTTAAATTTTTTCAGTTTATGCATCCTGTATATGTTTTGTTAAGTTTATACCTAAGCATTTCATTTTTTCTGGGGGATTGCAAATGGTATTGCGTTTCCAATGTTGATATCCTGGTTCATTGGGAATACATCCAAACATGGTCAACTTCTACGTGTTGAGCTTCTTCCCCAAAACTTGCTGAACTCAACTTTCAGAAGATTTCTTATGTTCTTTGGGATTCTATAGAAGTAATAAAGGAAATAGTGTCGTCTCTAAGTAGGGGTAGTTTTATTTCTTCCCTTCTATTCTGTGTGCTATCTATCTATCTATCTGGCCTTACCAAAGGTGCTAGAATTTCCAGAAGGATGTGCGGTCATCCTTGCCTTGTCTCCAATTTTAAGGGAGAATTATCAAGTCTTGCTTCATTAAGTATAATGTTAGATGCAGATTTTTGGGAGATGTTCTTTATCAAGTTTGGGAGGTAGCCTTGTATTCCTAGTTTTCTGAGAGGTTTTTTTGTTTTGTTTTTAATATCATGAATGGATTCCGTGTGGTCAGAGAACATACTCTGTATTATTTCAATGTCTAAGGTTTGTTTTATGGTCAATCATATAAAGATATGCTCTTTTTTTTCCCCTTGGTAACTGTCCCACGGATATTTGGAAAAAAAATCCTAAAAATGAATATTCTGCTGTTGGGTACAGTGTTCTTTGTATGTTCTGTTGGTCGATTTTTTTTTTTTTTTTTTTTTTTTTTTTTTTTGCTCAGAACTGGATCCATGCTGATTTTCTGTCTAGTAGTCCTATCATTTGTATACAGTGTGGTGTTGAAGTCCTTAACTATAATTGTGGATTTGTCTGTTTCTTCTTTTAGCTCTACCACGGTTGGCTTCATATATTTTGAGGCTCTGTTGTTTGGTCCATGGACAGTTAGGATTATATATCTTCCTGACAGATGGATCCTCTTATCATTATGTAATGTCCTTCTTTCTTCTCTGATAATTTTCTTTGCTCTAAAGTCTACTTTTTCTGGTATTACGATTGTGACTCCTGCTCTTAGGGGATAAAGGTTGGCATGACAAACCTTTTTCCATCCTTTTACTTTTAATCTATCTACGTGTTTGAATTTGTAATGAATTTATTTTAAGCAGCATATCGTTGGGTCCTGTTTTTTTTTTTTTAAGTTTTTTTTTTTTTTTTTTAATGTTTATTTATTTTTGAGACAGAGACAGAGCATGAATGGGGGAGGGGCAGAGAGAGAGGGAGACACAGAATCGGAAGCAGGCTCCAGGCTCTGAGCCATCAGCCCAGAGCCCGACGCGGGGCTCGAACTCACAGACTGTGAGATCGTGACCTGAGCTGAAGTCGGACGCTTAACCGACTGAGCCACCCAGGCGCCCCGGGTCCTGTTTTTTAATCCACTCTGTCCATCTGTGTCTTTTCTTTGGGTATTTAGACCATTACCCTTGAAGTAATTGTTGACATAGTGAGAGTTGGGTCTGCCATTTTATTATTTATTTTCTGTTTCCTTCCTTTGTTTTTGTTCCTCTGTGCCTATTTTCTGTGCCTTCCTGTGGGTTACTTAGGATTCCATCTTGTTTGAAGTGGTTTTGAATGTATTTCTTTGTATAGTTTTCTTGGTGTTTGCTCTGGCTGCTACAATATATGTGTATGACTTACCACCATCAACTGGTGTCAACATTTTACTACTTTGAGTGAAGCATGAACACCTTGCTTCCATGTAGGTCCCTTTGGTTCTACACATGTAGATAAAATTTTCTTGAGTGTCTGATTCTCTTATAATCTTTGTTTCCATCATCACACAGTATTTAGAAAATTCACAAGGAAAAGAATTGTTTATTATATGTCCTCATACTTCTACTCCTTCCTTTGTTCTTTTTTACTTTCTGATGCTCCAAAATTTCTTCTTCCTATTTTGTTTTTTTCTTTTTCATGGTCTCTATGCTTGAAGGATTAACTTTACTCAGGTTTTCAGAGTTGATCGGCTAGGGAGGATTTCTTTTTTTTTTTTCCTTTCACTTAAGAATGTGTTTATTTCTCCTTCATTCTGAAGAATAGTTTTACTGGTTGACAATTCTTTTCTTATAGCACTTGAAAAACCTTGCACTATTTCCTCCTGGCCTCCATAATTTCCACTGAGAAAACCTATTGTCACTTGAATTCCTGTCCCCCTCTAGGTAATATATCATTTCTCCTTAGTGTTCAGTAGCTTAATTATGATTTGACTTAACGTAAATTTCTTTGGAGTTACCCTATTTGGATTTTATTCAGGTTTTTGAATCTGTAGGTTTTTTTTTTTAATGTTTATGTATTTTTGAGAAAGACAGAGAGAGAATGAGAGCGGGTTAGGGGCAGAGAGAGAGGGAGACACAGAATCCGAAGCGGGCTCCAGGCTCTGAGCTGTCAGCACAGAGCCCGACGTGGGGCTCGAACTCATGAGCTGTGATATCATGAACTGAGCCAAAGTCGGACGCTCAACCAACTGAGCCACCCAGGCACCCCGAATCTGTAGGTTTAGGGCATTTGCTAAACTTGAGAAATTTTCATACATTATTTCCTCAAATACTCTTTTAGCCTTGCAGTTTTTTCCCTCACTTTCTGAAAGGATGCGATGTGAATGGTCTTTTATTGGCCCTGTGTGTGGTGTTGGTTCACTTACCGATGTCTGTCTTTCTGTTGCTCAGACTCTGTGTCTGTCTGTCTTTCTGTCACTCGGACTCAGTATGTTTCGCCGATCTGTCCTTCTGTTCACTCGTTCTGTCTTCAACTCTTCTCCATTCTGCTCTTGAACACTCCACTGTCTTAAACGTTTCTGTTACCTTTCAGTTCTAATATTCCCATTTGGTTCTTTTGTATGACTTCTGCTTCTCTGCTGACCTTCCCCTGCTTTTTCATTTGTTTCAGGATATATTGTAATTGCTTAGTGGAGCACTTTCCTGATGGGTACTTTGAAATTCTTGTCAGATAATTCTAACATCTGATTCATCGCAGTGTTTGTATCAGCTGATTGACTTTTCTCATTCAACTTGTGATTGTCTCATTTTTGGTAAGATGGGCAATTTTGTATTGTATCTTGCATATTTTCACTATTATGTTAGGAGCTTCTGAGTCTTTTTAAGTATTTTACATTAGAAGGCAGTCACCCTTTTTAGGGTCTGCATGTACGTTCTGACTTATCTTTGTAGGCTTTGGTTCCAATGACAATTTAGTTTTCATCTCGGTGGTGTCATTTTGGTCTGCTTGGTTTATGTTGTGTTGCTGGGGTTCAGATCGGTTTCTATCAGTGCTGCCTGAGGGAGCAGAAGACAGTTCCCCAGGATGGGCCACCTGGGATTTCTAGGTAGAGGAAGAGTGCCTCTGACCTGTGCAGATAAGAAGGTTTCCCATGTCTGGTCACTTGCTATGGTGGGATGCCCCTTATTCACGCTGCCCCATGTCGGTGAGGGTGAGGGAGGTGAATGAGTGCCTGTCATAAAATAGAAGGGAGAGAATGAATAAAGACATCAGTAGTTATGATGGAGAAGGTACGTCAGAAACCAGATAGACAAACAAGAACCAAGAGACAAAGAGGAAGTTAGGTGAACTGTACATGTTCCATCAACTAGGATAGTCAGGACTAAAGAAATAGCACAGGGTAGGGCAGTCAGATACAAAAATCTAATACTAGACAAATTAAGTTTAGGGGCATCTGGTTGGCTCAGTCGGTTAACTGTTCAACTCTGGCTCAGGTCATGATCTCAAAAACTCGTGAGTTCGAGCCCCACATCGGGCTCTGTGCTGACAGCTCAGATCCTGGAGCCTGTGTCAGATTCTGTGTCTCCCTCTCTCTCTGCCCCTCCCCCACTCATGCTCTGTTTTAGAATATTTTCTTGAGTTTCTTGAAGATAAGAGTTCTAAGTAGCTACCTCAGGTTTGTGTAGACAAGGCCATGTTGGCATTGAGTGAGCATAAAAATAGCACCAGGGAGAAGAAGTTGAGGATTCAAGATTCTGAATCTAAAGCCAGTTTAGTTATGGGGGTAGCCAAAGAGATATACCAACTGTAAATAGCATTGAATCATCAATAACAAATGAAGTTGATCCAGTGTGGTCGGCTTACTAAGTTAGGGGAGTGAATAATATTGGAATATAGGAAAATTTAAACCATTCAGACCTATTCAAGATTAAATGTAGTTTTCATGTAATTAAATATTTGTAGATTGTTTTCAGCAATGCTAGGATTATGTATTGTCTTTTATATAGGCTTTTAAAAAATGTTTATATACATATATACATCTGACTATCTATCTATCTATCTATCTATCTATCTATCATCTATCTATAATCTATCGAAAGAAAGAGGGAGAGGGATAGAAAGAGAGGGAGAAAGAGAATCTCAAGCAGTTTCCATGCTGTAAGCACAGACCTGATGTGGGGCTTGATTCCATGAACCTTGAGATCATGACCTGAGCCAAAATCAAGAGTCAGATACTCAACCGACTGAGCCACCCAGGCGCCCCTTATATAAGCTTCATGAAAACAACTGTACATGCAAACCATCAATATGAAGTACCTAAAGCTGTTCACATCTTTTTTAGGTGTGATTTCCTTGGATTGAGTTTATAGTCAATCCATTCTAGACCATATTTAATTTCAGTAAGTCCTATGTTCACTAAGATATCCATCATGAGATTGGGAATCATAACACTAATTCTCCTGGAAGTTCCTTTGGATTAAATTAATCACACAAAATTCAGATCCCTACAAAGAACAATGACTTTTCTAAGAAAAAAAAAATTGCCTTTAAAGATAATGACCTCAAATTGAAATACTAATATCAGTATTGGCAAAGGTGAAACACAGTGATAGGACTGTAAATAGTTATGTTTCAGGAGGGAAATATACCAGTCTTAAAATAAAATAAAATAAAATAAAATAAAATAAAATAAAATAAAATGAAATAAAACAAAATAAAATAAAATAACAGCCTTAGAAGTCTTCATGTACCATAATACCTTACGAGCTTATTCTAAGGCAAGATTTAGAGATTATTTCAGAAAAAAGTACAGGTACTTTATTGGATAAATTGGAAATTCTGTCCATAGGTTTTCGTGGAAATCTCAAAGTCAGTAGAGAGGCGCCATTCCTTACGTTTGTCCTTGAGTGTCCCTCACGGTCTTACTGGGTACGTGAGACAGTAGAGCAAGTCCTCAGCGTACATGGAATGAGGAGCCCATGGTCTGTGCGGGGCAGCTCGCTGTCTCCAGCTGTCTCTCCTTCCTCCTCTGTTCCCTGTACCTCCTTCTCTTCCTCCACTCATTTCTGTTGTCCTTTTAATCCTTCTTTCTAAATGGTTTCAAACCTGGGCACAGTAAAAATTTAGCAATGCTTGTTGATTTGGGGAAGAATGAAGAGAACTAGTCATAAACTAATTAGGTCCTATGTTAGGGGATCTAAATAGAGTAGCGAGCACATTTCTGCACTTCTGGGGATGTGAATTAAGGAGCATTTACATCTGGGGAAGCCACTGCCCGCGTGAAAAGTCCCTTAAGCTCACCATGCTGAATGTCTCAGGAAGTAAGTGCATGCTAGGTCTGGTGAGTCACACACCCGGGGAAATGTGCTAGCTATGAACATTTTTGCTGGATCAGAAGCGTCCCACAGACTGGCCAGTGATCTGCTGGAACACACAACAAAGGTCTCAAAGGTTGCGTTCTGTGGAGACACTCACGGCTTTGACGTTGGCACACGGAAGTTGCTGTCTGGACAAGGTAGTAAGACGTTTATGCCATTTGGTGGTGGGCGGGTGGTAAGGAATTTGGGCTGAGACTGTGGCCTAAGGAGATCTCTCTCTCTCTCTCAATCTGTCTCTCGTTTTTGTTTTTGTTGTTGTTGTTGTTGTTATTGTTTTGTTTTTCTCTGAAAGTAGGCTGCTGAATCCATTCAGCTGTGTCAAATTATTATTATTTTTAACATTTATTCATCATTGAGAGACAGAGAGACACAGAGCGTGAGCAGGGGAGGGGTAGAGAGAGGGGGAGGCACAGAGTCTGAAACAGGCTCCAGGCTCCGAGCTGTCAGCACAGAGCCTGATGCGGGGCTCGAACCCCCAAACTGCGAGATCATGACTTGAGCTGAAGTTGGTCGCCCAACCAACTGAGCCACCCAGGCGCCCCTCTGTCAAATTATTTTTAAGTAAAAAGCTGCAACATTTGAATTCAACTCAAAAGAGTCTGGGAATTCTGAGTCAAGGCAGGAAATCGTGCAGGAGCTTTGACCTCTGCTGGTAGAGCGGGACCAGGAAGAAACGGCACGCGTAGAGGCAGCGTGGTGAAAGATTGGTGTGCGGTCTACACTGAAGGCACAGGTAACACTACTTGCAGGTAGACGTAGAATCTACTCGACATTGGTTCTGGCCGTTTTACAGAGATGGTTGGGATGGATGCACCAAGGAGCACTTTGTGTCCAGAGGTGACTTGGAGGAACGCGGCTTGTGTTCTTGTCTCACCCGGACATGGGGATTCCAGAATATCACGTGGGGCTATGTTGTAGAATCTGAAGAGTCACCTCTTCTGAACTTCCCTAAGGCGCCAGCACTCTTTTCTGATAATAACATGATAACATGATCATTGTAGGAACTCTGAAATATACAGAAATATACAGCAGAGAGATGAAAATCCCTCATGCCCCGGCGCGATAAATCAAAAACGGTATTTCATGATTTTTTCCCTTTTCCCATGGTTAGTGAGGCTCAGTTTTTCTCATAAGTTTACTAGATGTTTATTTTGCATAGATGTGTGAGGATCGCCTGTTAACAGTTTTCTATTGCGTTTTGTACTCATGTTTTTCTTATTGTTCTGTAATAACTTTAAATATTAGGAACATTCTCTTGGTTCGCCACATGTGTTGTGTTATGTGTGCACACACACATTCACAGACTCTTTTTTTATTTTTTCCCCAGAGAAGCTATTTGACTTTTAGACTCAGTAAAGAATGGGAGCATTGATTTGAGAAAGCTAAATCTGTGAATGAAAGCATATGACATACGATTCGTCAGCCACAACAAGCACGTGCCCGGGCAGACTCGGAATGGGGCTGGGGGTATAACCACATTCTGGGTCTGGGGGATCTGCCTTTCCCGGCTCTTGGGGATGTCACGGTTCCTTATCCAGGGATGCTGTTATCTCTTCCCGAGGCCCGTGGAACCCTCATCTACACGCTCCTCCCGACCCCACTCAGACGCACCTCTGTCCCCACTGCCTTTTGGGATTAGAATGAGGGGTCTGGCATCAAACAGGCGTGGGCTCAAATAGCCTCATCACTCGCTAAGAGCAGGGCATTCACCTGAGGCTTCGATGTCACAATGCTGTGGGGGAAATGCCAACCTCACCGGAGTGACGTCAGAATATATCCATGCACACACATACGTGCAATACGCGCATGCACGTCCACGTACGCATACGCCACAAACACAAATACATACACACATGTACACAGAGATGCGCATATACTCACATGTATATTCACATACACATGTGCACACAGGCAACACATACATATACACATAGATATATGTGCACACGTACGCACACAGATACACACTATATCCACACATATATGGACACATGCATAGACACATATACATGCACACAGGCACATGCACACACACATACACAGACGCCCATATATTCAGGTGTACATTCATATACGCACGTATACACACATAGAACACACATACCTATGTGCATATACACATAAATATACAGGTATACATATGCACACATTACGTGTAGACACACACATACCTGCGTAGACACCTACACATACACACATATACTCATGCACATGCATACACACATACATACGTACACATTTATACACGTGCACACTTATGCACAGGTACGTGCACACACATGCGCAAGAGAGGAAACCACACACACAGCAGGCCTGCAAGTAGGGGGCTCGGCGTAGCGTCCTGCCATCAGAGAGACTAAACGTGCAGCGTCCCAGTTAGATGGTATAGAATCTATTGTTCATTTACCGTTCTTTTACTTACGACCACAGCCTCGCGGGCTGCTCGGGGGACTCGGTGAGCACGCACGATGGCCTGGCCAGCGGCGCTCTGATTCCCCGCTTCCTTGGCAGCCAGGTGTGGCGGCGAGGCCCGTGCTGCATCCGTGGCAGTTCTAGGGGTGAGTTCTGGAGGGTGAGCGGGGACGGGAGCGTCCGGGTAACTGCCCCGCAGGAAGCACACCCCCGCCGGCTGGGCGCCGCTGTCCGCCCTGTCAGGGTCTCTTTGGGGCGTAAGGTAGAGCACGAGCGCACATCGGCAGTAAACGCCTTTAGTGATGCTTTGGGAAATGCAGAGAAGCAAAGTTTCCACCTAATTCTCAAGCCTTCCAAAAGGTGGGAGTTAAAGCCCTTTCTGTTCACACGGGCCGGTGTCTGGCCTCTGTCAGCATGTTCTTGTGCCTGGTCCTCAACGCCTGCCCGCTCCCTGTCCCTTCCAGAAGGATGCCACTACGTCCAATGCTCATTTAAGCCTTTGAATGTCTGCTTGTCCTGGGGGCCACATACTTGCAGGTATGGATTTGCAATGGCTCTTCCAGGACCTGCCCCAGCTAAATGCCCTTTGTGCAGACCCCTCCTCGGACCACCCGCCCCACTTCATGGATGAGAATTGCTCAGAGCATTTCTTGGCATCCGGTGGTGTTTAGTAACTTACTTTATCGTAAAGGAGGGCTCACAGAATAGACGGGCTGGGGGTGGTGGTGGTGCAGGTGGATGGGTCTGATGGCATGTGAGGTCCTTCTCAGCTCTGTCTGTGGGTCTGTGACACAGGCCATTACATCCACGCTGCATTACAGCCACGCAGGTCATAAGTGGTTGGTGATCATGAGTGGAGAGCTCATGCATTAACACCGACTGAAGGAAAGAAAGACACAGCGCTGCCTTCACAAACTTCCTGTCTGATGTCAGCGGTTTCAGAGACACTGGAGCCCACCGATTTCGCTTCTGTGGCATCTTTCTAGATGCACGACAAGATAAGAGGGAAAATATTAAGCTATTTCCCCCATCCTTTTTTTTTTTTGCATCCCCTTCTTCCCTCCCCTCCTGCCGCCCCCCCCCCCACCCCCCCGGTAATCTGATAAACTGATGTGTGAGATAAAATCACATTCTCTTGTCTGGGGTTTGCATTGACCCCCTGCTTATTTGCACTGAAACACTAATAGAACTAATAACTTAAGCCACCACGGACACCCCGCATTTGTCCATTTGTTCTCCCAGGGTGAACATTTGCAAGTGTTTCTAATACCAAACCCAGGACCACGGAGGAACAGTTTTGTGAAATTAGGCACTCAATTCTTTGGCTTGACTTTAAAGGCTACCTGTCAACTCCATCTAGATGTCTGAGGGATTTATTTAAGGCTGCCTGGAGTACAGGGCTTAGAAAGGAGAGCGGTTGATGAAGTACTCGTAACATTTACCAGGAAGTCACAGTTAGGCCGATATGGGAGCGGAATAGACTTTCTTTCTAAGATGCTTATTAGTAACAGCTAAAACAATAGTCGCGGTTGATGGAGTGGGGCTCTGAGTCGGATGCTCACACTCGCTGTCTCACCGCGCACTGACCACAATCTGGGGAGACCGCACTATTTTCGCAGTTTTGCGATGGAGCAAAGCAAGGGTCCAAAAAAGTGAAATGGGTTTCCCCAAACCAAAGGGGGAAGGAGTGCAGAGATGGGATAGAGGGCATCCTCCCTCGTGATTCGATGATTGTTTTTGAAGGAAGAAAAGAACAGGCCTGGGCCTGCCTGGGTCTTCATCGTTCACTTTCGTTTACTATAGACTCCAGGTGCTGAAAAGAAATGGCGGCCAGCACATTTCCCTAAACGAGAATTGGGTAAGTACATGGTGAAATCCAACAGAATTATTGTATTTCAAATAGTTTACCACTACCTGGTGCAGTTAGAGAAAGTAACCCAAATTCAGGCAACAAGGACAAAAGCTATTGAGATTTTGGAACTTCGGATGGCCCTTAGTTCTCCTGTTTGCTAAAATACTATCCTTGTGTGATATCCACTGGTGGTTTCCAAATCAGATATTTGGTATTCATTTACGGTCATTGGCCAACCAAGGACATGCTTTGTTTTCTTCTTGGTCGAAATTTCTCTACAATTCCTTCCTTGCCTAGAAACAATAAAGGAGGATGAGCTTTCTAGCTGCTCACATTGGCAGACAGTCCTGTGGGGGCTTTGCTGTGACAGCCTTCCAGATGGAGTTGGAGGTGGCCCGGAGTCCTGGATGGGGGTCCTGGAGCCACAGAGTTAGCATAAATGAAGTACCAGTGGGACACCAAGCGTATATGAGCCACTGGTGGTAGGAAAAGGTGGGTGTGTTTCCAAAATGACAAAGCTGAGAATATTCACGATATCTCCAGGTGGTGAAGAGTATGAAGGAAGGTGACCATTTCCCACCTTTGAGAACTGTATCCTCTCTTCTGTTGAGACCCTACCCATAATTGTTCATTCTGCTCTGACATACAGATTGGATACTTGGGATCAGTTTTTCTTAGAGCTGTTCATGAAAGTCGGTACAAACCATGTGCATGAGGGATGGCCCTTGGTCTCATTTATCTTGATATTTAATCTCCTACAGGGCATGCTTGTGGGTTGCCTATTATTAGAGAAAACAGCTAGTTATTTTTGGGGGAGCGTGCACCCGTGCAGATAAAAAATTTTGACTGACACGAGGCCAAGTCAAGATACTGTGGCCGAGTGCTCTGGAAAAGCGTGGATTTCTGTGGCAAATGCTTGCTCCATTGAACCAGATGAGGACGACTTGTTTTGGTAAGAAGTAGGAAAATCTGCTGTATTTTAATTTTTGCTTTTGTAGCTGGTTAGTTGGCTTCCTCAGAAAGCCCTCTAGAAATCTCCATGTGATGAAATTTATTTCTATCGAGAAAGGAGTTGGTGTTTCAAACCCAAGACAACAAGATGGCTTATTTTGCAGGAATTTCAATAAAAATGTTTTTCATAGTTGCAAGTGTAAAACCGGGAAACATAACCATCACCGAATAAGTAGGCACTGCACAAAATCCCCACACAGAATGAAAGCGCTAGGTTTTCCTAATTCTTTCCTTCCTTCAAACTCTGCACTCAGCACCTGCGGTGTTTCTCGCTGTGACGAATCTGGTTCCTCTTCCTGCTCCAGACAAAGCCCCGCGTGGGGCTGCTCCCTCGCCCTCCTCCCTGGGCACTAGCCGGGGTCCCTCCTAACCAAGGAAGGGTTGCAGTAATTCAAATCGTATCCTCTCGTTAGATCAATTCTACCCAGTTTGGGTGATGAAAGCCCGTGTTGCAAGAGGAATGGCCGCATTCGAAGGCATAAGCCTGACACGTTCACATTCTTAACATCTTAAATGTCACCCCAGAAATCTCACTAATAAATTGGAACTGTTGTCTTTTGATGCAACTGTAAATCTAGGAAAATCATATGACCTTGTGCAGAAAATGAAATGTCCATTTACAACGGGATTGTAAAGTTTAAATCACTTCCAGCTATTTCTAGTAGAATTTAAAGTAGCCTGTTCAGAACATGCTTACCAAGCCATATGGGTTGGCGCTTCTGGAGATCTTTATTATACACACATCCATCCCTGGGGAGAAGGAACGTTGACAAGAAGCCTTAATTTATTTTTTAGACATTGTTTGTTTCCGTAAGCAGTAGCGGCCTCTCCTTCCTCTTGACTCTTCCTGGTTTACTTTTTCTTAACATCTTGATTTCCGGGATTCATCTATTTTCTTCCACGTCTCTATGTTGAGAAGACAACGCTTGTATAATCAAGACTGTCTTTAGGGAGAGGTCTCTGTAACGCGGACGGCTTTCTTTATCACCCCCGCTCTTTGTTAAAGCAAAATGTTCTGACTGAATTATTAAGCAGCAGAGATGGTACAGGCCAGCCCTCTTCATACTGTGTCATTAATACGTTTTTTACTTAAAAGCGTACGAGAACTCCTGGGGCACCTGATGAAGCATTTGGAAGGATAGTGTTTGAGTCTCTTGGAGAGAGAAGACATATTATTTAAACCAATAATCTCTGCACTTTTTAAAAAAACTCGGCACCAATCCAATGCCATGAAGCTCTATTGAGCACTGTTTTGGTAGATTGACAGAGAAAACAGGCAAACAACAACCCCACAAAACAAACAAACAAACAAACACACACCAAGCAGGTGGCCGCCTTCAAGGATTGTGTCGGTCCAAACTGGAAAGCAGGACCGGCATAGAAGGGAGACATTTCGGGTGTTATTTAATGCCGAGCATCAGGATTTGACATGGATTAGCTCATGTAATCCTCAAGATCCTGTGATGCCGGAACGAGGCTGGTTTCATAGACAGGAAGCAGGGGCCGGGGTCCAAAGCCCTGCGGAAGATCATAGAACTGGAAAGTGGTGGCACTGTCCCCAGGCATGTGAGGGGACCCCCTGGGGTGGGACAGGGCAGAGGCGGGTGGCTCCCTGAGCTCCGCCAGACCCAGACTGTGGGACTCTAAGCCAGGCATTCTCCACAGCGGGGAAAAGTGCAGGGGAGAGGCCATAATTTCTCCACATCAGTATAGTTACCAAAGCTATTAAGTGGTATTTATTCATTTCCTTATTAGGAATCAATTTTACGTGATGCTTATTGGCTGGCTTAAGTTATTGAAGAAGCAAAGGTTTAAAATTCATAGCTTTTGTTTGAGTCATAATGAAGGCGGGCTATTCCTATGCAGAGCGCTTTGCTGGTTTTAGGTGTGGGAGGGTCGTGGCATCCGAGGAAGGAAACAGACCATGGTGGTCACCTATGCGTTTTCTTGCAAACCCATTACAGTCCTTGGTGATCTTTGCAGGAAGCCAGATTTTACAACAATAGGCAAGGTTAAATGGCACAGAGGAAACGGAATATGCTGCCTACTTCTGACAATTTTGCTCTACCGAATGCGTGTGATTTAAATGTGGCTTAATCCAGTTTGCCTTACTCTTACCGTTCTTTGTCAGTGAGATCCCTGTGGTTTGCACTTTCGATCGGCATATCTGTGGGCCAGGAACTGTGGGCTCACAGCTGGAACACAACAATGAACTGTGGAGGAAAGTGAATCTTGGTGTTTCCACTTTTTCCATGATGCTCTGACGTCCCCGTTCAAGCCAGTCAAAGTGAGGGACCTGGGGCACACGAGATCTCAATGTGGCTGCACGTCAGAATCTCCTGGAAGGCTTTAAAAAATGCAGATATGGGGCACCTGGGTGGCTCAGTCAGTTAAGCATCTGACTTCGGCTCAGGTCATGATCTTACAGTCCGTGAGTTCGAGCCCAGCGTCAGCCTCTGTGCTGACAGCCTGGAGCCTGCTTCAGATTCTGTGTCTCCCTCTCTCTCTGCCCCTCCCCTGCTTTCTCGCTCTCTCAAAAATAAATGAACATTAAAATTAAAAAAAATACAGATATATCTGCCCCCCTGCCCCAGATATTTTGTCTTAATTAGCCTCCTCAGATGATTCCAAGATGCACTAGAATTTGAGAATCACTGGTGTGGAAAACAGGGTCCTGGCTTTAAGAAGCTCTTAATTGTAATGCCTTTTATTTGAAACCACCCTTCATTGTTTTATAAAACACAGAAATGGTTATTTTTTTTTAATGAAAATTATTTCTGTTTGTATAAACAGTCCAGCGCATATCTGCAGTAGCTTGTATGCAATTGATTTGAGGGCATAGAATTTGTGAAAATAAACGAAACCAAAAGACATAAAACTTTAAACTCACTTTTGCATCATGTACGTGTGCACAAGCTAGAACAGCTTATTGGGCCACGTCTGAACAACTTTTTTCTTCCTCCGAGCTATCTGGAGAGGCTGTCTTCCGGCACCTTCTCTCCCGGCTTTGAGGCAGTATTGTGTGGAGCGGCCCCGGCTTGCAGGGGCCAGTGTGGGACCTGGAAACCCTTCATCTGGGCACGTGCACCCGCTGCCGGGCATGGGCTGGGAGACCGGACCGGAGGCCTGGCCCACGGGCGCTGGGCACCCCCCCAGCACCCCCGCCCTCATGTTAGAGGTGGCTGCCTGCACGGGGTCTCCTCCTCCAGCTATGGTGGCTTCGCCTACAAGTCCCTTCAATGCATCGTTCTGGGTGATTGGGGGCCACAACAGACACCTGCACGCTGTCTGAGGGTGCAGGGGAGGTGGCGGTCACATCTCCGGTGCGGCCTGTGGCTTGTGCAGGTGGTGTCACCTGTCGGCTCACCGGGGTCCTGGGGGGGCCGCTAGGTTCCTGCTTCCCTGACCGCAAGGGGCCCCTCGTGCAGCCAGCTACGTGCTTGGCCCTCGGGAGAGGCCAGCTCCCCTGCAGAGGCCACCATGACACTGAGGCCCAGTCTGTCCGCGTGGGCTCCCACTGCCCTTTTCTTCCCACCGGGACCTCAAGGCCAGCACACAAGGCGCCAACCACCTAAGCAGCTCACGCAGTCACGCCTGCTCACACCCGCCAGGAATCCTGACTCTAATGTGCGACTCCTGCCTCTCCACCCTGTCCTGTGGCGCCCTGTGTCCCTGAGTCGTGCTGGCTTCCCGGGACGGACGCGGGAAGTGTTGGCCGTCCCTGCTCTTCGGTTGTTTGCGTTTGTTTTGTTTTATTTTCAGAGAAGCGGGTCCTCTTACCCCCGGTACATAGGGATGACAGCTAGTGAATTTTCGTCACGTGAATGAACACATGTTTATTTTGTGAGGCTCAAGGTTCACCATGATTGATCTGATGTTCTGACATCACCTTTGTCAAACAGTATTTTGCTCTTAGGTGTTTCATCTGCATTCCACGGAAAGCTTGGGAGGGTCTCTGAATTGCTTAATTTTCCTCCGAGGGTCTCCCACTTGACTATGGGGAGCTTAGTCGGGGTCCTGTACATCCATCCATCCCTTGTTCCTGTCCTGGGCCACATTCCATCCTCAACCACGCATTACTGAGCGAATCAATATCTGTGCTTGTCACCTGAGTCACAGGGCAGAGAGGAGCCTGGGTGTCCCTCTGACAGTCTCTCCGATCCACAGCCCTTCTGGGGCGGGATGACGTTTTAACCAGCTCGCAAGCCTTATGGTTCCTGCGGTCAAAGCTGCCATTCTCCTCCGACCTCAAAGATGACTCGTCTTTCCGCTCCCCAGATGAACGGGATGAGGAAAATCAAGTAAACACCACTGGAGGTTCCTCTCTTGCGTCTGTGGATGCTCTTTCAGAGCAGGTGCACAGAACCCAGGCCCACCTGCCCGATAGTCCTGACCATTCTCCTTCCTTCCCTCAGGGCGACTTCTCCGTCCAGCCATGCCTGTGGTGTTTAGATGTTCAGTACGTGGGCACTTGGCAGGGGATCTTTGAAGAAGAGCACCATGTAAACCTAAGGAAAGAAATATAAAATGCAACCCCCCTCGCCGGTGAAAGAAGCCAAATCCGGCAGTCGATTTGCTCTTGGATCGTTCTCCAGTCTTTGCTGCTCCCGTCCCATCAAACTCCATTTAAGCCAGTTGGTGCAAATGCACGTGGAAAATAGCGTAAGGCTTATTCCAATGAAGATGTTGCATTCTAGTGAGCTGTTCCCTTTTTTAGAGGTCATATTACAGAAGTGGAAATAACATAGGAAGCCCAGACCCGGTCAAACGTGTTGGTTAAGGGATGGGATAAGGATCGTGACTTAACAGCTCTCAGGGGCTCACTCAAGCAGGGCAAATGTGCCGTAGAGTGTAAGTGTGTGTGCAGGCGGGCGCGTGGGTGTAGGGGCTCTCACCTACGTGCAGGTGGGCACGGGGAAAGCATGCAGAGGGCGTAGCTGGAATCATCTCGCTGGGAGGCTGTGTTTGGATTTGGGTAAGCTTGGAATGCGAAGCTCAGTGACCTATCACCTGGCACGTGGGGACAGAGCCTTCCTGTGGGTGCTTCTCCCAGCTCAGCTGATCCGCGGCAGGCTTGCGCAACACTGGTCCTTATCGTGCCCATCCCCACAGTCACCATAAAATATTTCTCTCAGGACCGATGTCCTCTGAGCTTGGTCAGGAAGGTAAGTGACACTTCGGCACTTTTTGGAGCATCAGGTGTATTACCTCATCCAACCTTCTCGACCTTCTGTGAGTTGGGTTTTATCCACAATTTTAAATTTTATTTTATTACTGTTTTTTAAAAGTGTTTTTAATGTTTATTTATTTTGGGGGAGAGAGAGAGAGAGAGAGAGAGAGAGCGAGAGCACGAGTGGGGGAGGGGCAGAGAGAGAAGGAGACACAGAATCTGAAGCAGGCTCTAGGCTCCAAGCTGTCAGCACAGAGCCCGATGCAGGGCTTGAACTCATGAGCTGTGAGATCATGACCTGAGATGAAGTTGGACGCTCAACTGAACCTCTCAGGGGCCCCCCACAATTTTATACGAAGAGAAACAGATTCCAGAGGTTCAGTGATTTGCTACAGAAACACCCCTAATTAGAGGCATCCAGATCTTCCCGGCCCTAAAATATACATTCTCCACTGTTCGCTGTGCAAAACTTTATGTTCTCAATACCTCTGTTTCCACTTGTTTACAGATACCTGAACTTTATTTTCTATAGTTTATTTATTTATTTTGAGAGAGAGAGAGAGAGAGAGAGAGAGAGAGAGAGTGTTTGCACACACGCACACATAAACAGGGGAGGGGCAGAGAGAGAAGGAGAGAGAGAATCCCAAGCAGGCTCTGCGCTGTCAATGCAGAGCCCCACACACAGGGCTCGGGTCACAAACTATGAGATGACAACTTGAGCCTGAATTAAGAGTCAGACACTTAACCGACTGAGCCACCCGGGTGCCCCTGAACTTTCTTATTAATGACAAGGTCCTTTCATCTCACAAAAATAAAAGGGTTCACATTAAAACACTGAGTATGTTCAAGTGGTGAATAAAATGAAATTTATTTCAGCAAAGACTCATCAAGACTCCTAGAGGTAAATGACTAATTTGGGATATTTGCTGATTTCCACCAGGAGTGGATGCCTTGGTGATGGAGGGCGTGGCATTTCAAAGGGGAAAAGGGCACAGGAAGGAGGTGGCGAAACTCAGACTTTCACATTAGCGACACTCAGCAGAAGCTGTACCCGGCTCCTGTTTTCCTGCCAATTGTCCTAAATAATGGTGCCCTGTAATATTTACATACATTCATGATGATGGTTTTTAATATGGGAGACTCTTTCCTATAGGACTTATCAATGAGGGTGGACACGGTAAGTGGGAGACTCTTTCCTATAGGACTTATCAATGAAGGTCGACACTATAGGCGAGCTTTATGAGTTTTCTCTGTTCTTTGGTGTTACCATTGATTGTCCTGATTATCCTTTCTAGATAACATACTATGTTTTACTTAATTCACACTGTGTCTGCAAAATCCAGCTTCAGACCTAAGATTCTAATTGACCTGAGTAGAGCATAGACCTAAGATTTGGGATATTGAAGCCCTTCTTATGTAGGGGAAACCAAACATTTTGACACTGAAATCCAGTGTGATTCCAAATCAGGAAGACTGGGTATAGGGCCCGCTCCACCCCGACGTCAGGATGGAGAGACTCAGGCACATGCTTCGATCCATGTCATCAGACAGAAGAAGTTGAGTGTAGAAGAGCGTTTGCGACTTGCACTAATCTGTGATCTTCCGCACACTTGTCTCTGAGCTTGAAGCGGGGGTGCGGTTCCTCTAATAACATCCAATAAAGTGAGTTACATTAGAACACTTTTTAGGTGTAAGTATATGAAGAATCGCCTGAAGGAAAGAGTTCTTCGGTGCCCTTATTACATATGGGAGAGGTATTCTCCCGATTCTCACAGGCAGCGTGGCCTGGCTTCACCCACCGAGAGTCCTGGGAGACATGGTGTCTTCTTGGCAGCTTAGGTCCCCTCCTCCCATGGTGGGGGGCCAAGCAAGGCTCCAGGAGAGCAGAGCTGCAGGAGGGCCCAGCTGGGTCTCGGTACACATTCCAGTGCCCTGTGGGAGACAGGCTCCCGGCAGCTGTTGGACGTCACAGCAAGAAGCTTCCACACCCCGCACAGCTGTAGAACTCTTGGGAATTGAGTGTTGAAAACACTTGTTCCCCAGCACGGCCTAGGACAGCCCCAGAGAAAAATGGTCAGAAGTCTTACGCGGTCTGTCCTCTTATTCTTACGGAGCTCCTATGTTTGACTCTAGGATTACATGGCCTGTGGAACAATAAGACACGACGGGCTGAGGAACACCCCGAGACTGCGTTCCATCCCTAGAGGTGAGGCTTCTGGAAAGATGTAACCACCTGCTGGTCAGACACTTTCTAGCTTTCCTACTGGGAGTTTGTTGTGCTGACCTTCATGGAAATGGATGCTCTGATGACTTAAGGTCAGTGTGAAGGTGTGGTCTCCTGCCAGCTCACTCTTCTTGGTAAGGATGGGTCCTTAACAAGAAAACAGCAGTCAGCGAAACTCACCTTTCTATACTTCTGGCACATGTGTGGATGTGGCATCACTCAAAAGTCCCAGTAAATTTTATCTTTAAAATTGGCTGTTTGGGGTGTATTGACAGTTAATGTCAGTTAACCTATATCCTGAATAGACATGAGCTCAGTGGCTCTTGTCATGTCTTGAAATAAACAAAATGGAGGGCATTGGCAGGAACACACCGGGCCATCAACTGACCGTGGGGCCCAGGGAATGCTGCTTTGTGGCCTCACCCGTGGTGAGCACGGGACCCTGGGAGGTACATTTACAGTAACAAAGCAAGTGTTCAGATATTTCAATTTGTCAAGTAAGACCACTAAAGTCCTGAAGGCTTTCCCGGTGGCTTTGCAGAGTTGCACCAAAGGTTTTGGAGGGCCTAGAGTTCTTTAAGAACACGAAGCTGTGTTCCACGGGAAAAGCTGCCGTGAGCCCGTCTCCCACAGGAGGCTTGTGCGCGAAGGGAGCCGAAGCCCCTCTCCCGTCTCCGCGGGGGAGCCACGCACAAGCCTCTGGAGGATGGAATCAGAGGGGGAAATCGTCAACAGGGTTTCCCAGAGCACTCCACGAGGAACTTTAACATTCTGTAAAAGAAGGGTGCCATTGCACTAGAAGCTAAAAGTGGGCTTTTATTCGAAGGGAAAATGGACAAAGGACTTCAGCTCTAATTAAACAAGGGAGCCTCGGTCCAATTACACCCAGGCGGCACCTTCAACCGTCCGTCTGGTACGGGAGGCTTTGCAGGTCTATTGAAATGACTCCAAGAGCTGTCACTAGTCCCTCGAGCATTAGTAATGGCTCTCAGTAACCTGTCAGCCTCCTTTGCTGCTTCTTTCTGTTTAAGCGCGCCTAGGTTTTCTCGGTCATCGGTACTACCCAGCTGGTTCTCATTTCTGGTCTGCCATCCGATGCCTTTCTTCTCCTTAGGACATCTTTCCTTGTCTCCTAGCCTTCCTAAATGCTCCTTATGTTTTGGGACTCCAGGTAGATATTCTTCTTCCAGGAAGCGCTCCTGAACTCTCAGAGTCTGGTATAATTGCCCCTACCACAAACCACCTTTCTCAAAAGAGCTTTTATTATTCTACCTGCCACTGCTTGACCCCCCCAGAGAATAGAAACACACTGAGTGTGGGGACCGTGATATTCCCAGTCACGCCGTGGTCAGACAGCAGACGCTCGTGGCAAGGATGGACTATAATGCTTACCGATTACATTTCCTCCCCCTGAGCGTCAGGAAGTCATATTTGCTTTTGGAGTCGGGTAGGACAAGGTGACTGCTTTCATTCAATGGAGCATGGCCGAAAATTACAGAAGCCCCGTCCAGACTGGCCACCGAAGCGGAGACCACAGAGGCCCGGCGTGTCAGTCCAGACTGGCCACCGAAGTGGAGACACAGAGGCGTGTCAGATGGCAGCATTGTGGGGGAGTGGAGGTGAACCGCCGGGGAGGGCTGTCTGATCCACGCCGGACCCAAGCAAAACCAAAGCTTCCCTTTTCTTTCAAACCTCCGAGGGTTTGGAGGGGCTCGCTTATCGCTGCAGAGGGGGGCCCACCCCGGCCAACATGGCACCTTGAGCGCTACCTGTTATAGAGAGGAGTAAGTGCGTGCTTTGCACCGCCGTTCCTGACAGTGGGTCTGCTTGACCCTCAGGAAAGCATAATGCGTTGTGTCAGAGCGTGGGGCACCTCCTTAAGCCACGGGCTGGTGACGGCAGGGCAACCACGGGAGGCTCCCTGGAAGGGCACACACAGATGGGGCAACGTCCCCAAACTACCCTGATGTGTCCTGCAGGCCACCGTCCAGGTCTCCTCCCGGAGGACTTCCAGTGTCTCTGTCTCCACACCTATTCAAGATCTAGAAGGCACATATGGACCAGGAAGAGTGCCAGGTTGAGGGTCGTGGTCGTGTTGAAAGAACGGCACTGCTGTCTACCGAACGGTGGGGTCCCGGGCCAGCCACGCAGCCTCCTCAAGGCTTGGGAAGGGAGGAAAATGGCGAACAGAGGAAGGCACGTCTGTCAGACGAAGGTGATCATATCTTCCCCGCAGGGCTGACGTGAGGACCAAATCAGGAAATGCCTGTAAAGGTGTTTGGCAAGTAGCGTGTATGGTCAACAAATACTCGATGTTTGTGCAAGCAAGGATCGATATGGATGTGTTTGCTATTTGGAGTCCCATGGTGCTGATTTAGGGCAGAACTTGCAGATTTGATTTTGTTAAAGGTTATCTGTGACTGGATGATTCTCTGGCCATTTCCTGGTGCTCTAACCCAATACCCAGTTCAGGACACTGATGGATGCTTGTGATCTCTTCCGGGACGCTTCAAACAATTCTGGCTTATTGTATGAGACCATGTTAATTTTAATTCAGCATAAAAGTTTAGTGCCAATGAAGGCGATCCTATAAATTGCTTGTTAAAATGCCACACTTCCCCAATTCCATATGTATGACTACATTCCGTTGGCCTACCTACAGGTAATCGTGGCACATCCCTGTGTAACATCAGAAACACATGAAACAAATCATTGCTATTCAAGGAAGGAAGCTTCTGACTATGTCTAAACTTCACAAAAAGTCTTATAAAAAATTTATAGGTAGTAAAACAGAGCAATAGGGTATAGGGTCCTGATGTCCTGATGTCCTGATTATTTTATATGGTACACATGTGGATTCCGACTTATTTTTGAATCTACTTACTGAGATAATTCGCCAAATAGTTTTGTATGGTGGAGTACACGATTAATTGTTTTGTCAAGGAGAAACTCTGTCTTCCTTCCACCACCAGATGGGAGAACCTATTCTAAAGTCGGAGATGATCGAAATAAGGGCTGCTGACGTGTAGATCTTAGCACAGGCGCGCAGACGATGGCAGCCTGGGTGACATGGTTTCTGACTGAATGTCATGAAGTGGTCAGAGGCAGGACATGGGATCCAATGGCCTGAGTTCAAATCCCTTTCCCACCGCTTCTTTGCTGTGCAAGCGTGGGCAAGTCACATGTGTTCTGTTCCTTTTCCTATTATGTGTATAATGGGAACAAGAAGGACCCTTACCTCATGTGATTCTCCTGAGGATCTCCAGTGGGCGAGTGCATGGAACCGTGCACGGACTACGGAAGCATTTTTAGTTACAATTGTTAGTTGTTAGTCACTATTATTCATTCCTCTTCTTTTGTGAACATTAGAATAAACACATCGCTGTGTTCTGCTCAGAACTTCCCAGAAAAGAGCACATGGGCAAGCTTAATGTAGTTCTCCATTTTACTTTGAACTGTGTTTTAGCGGCTTCCATAAAAATACCACCACCATATTGCACCGTAACATAAGACAGTCAAATGCCAATCAGATTTCCACAGTTAGTAGACTATAAAGTTCTCCATTACTCATCTCTTTTCCTTCAAATAAACATATATTTTTATAATTGCTTTATAATTAAACCTAAATGAAATACTTAGCTGACAATGAGAATTCTGTTCTGCTTTTATGAGGCAGTAACTTCCACCCTGATTTGATAAACTTTAATGACGTTTTCCTTTTTCTTTTTTATTTTTTTTAATTTATTTTTTTTAAATTTTTAACGTTTATTTATTGTTGAGAGACAGAGCACGAGCAGGGGAGGGGCCGAGAGATGGAGAGACACAGAATCTGAAGCAGGCTCCAGGCTCTGAGCTGTCAGCACAGAGCCTGACGCGGGGCTTGAACCCACGAACCGTGAGATCATGACCTGAGCCGAAGCCGGATGCTTAACCAACTGAGCCACCCAGGCGCCCCTCCTTTTTCTTTTTTAAAGACAACTATTTATTTATTTATCTATCTATTTATTTATTTATTTATAATTTTTTTTAATGTTTATTTTTGAGAGAGAGAGAGAGAGAGAGTGCAAGCAGGGGAGAGGCAGAGAGAGAGAGAGAGAGAGAGAGAGAGAGAGAGAGGGAGAGAGAAAGAGAGACAGAGAGAGAAAAAGAGAGACAGGGAAACAGAATCCTAAGCAGGCTCCGGGCTCTGAGCTGTCAGCACGGAGCCTGACGCGGGGCTTCAACTCACAACCCATGAGATCATGACCTGAGCCGAAGTCAGCCACTTAACTGACTGAGCCACCCAGGCGTCCCTGAAGACAACTTTTTAGAGCAGTTTTAGGTGAGAAGAAGGTACAGAGACTTACCATGTCCCCCTGTCCCCACACATGCACAGCCTCCCCCAGGATCAATGGCGTCTAGCAGAGTGGGACACCTTTACCAAGGATGAGCCTATACTGAAGCCTCATAATCACCGGAAGTCCATCGTTGACCTTGTAAGTTAACTCTTGGTGTACAGTCAGTCAGGGGGTTTGGACAAACGTATTATGACATATATTCATCATTATACATTATACACGGTATTTTCACTCTCTTAAAAATCCTTAGTACTCTTCTGTTCGTCTCCTCCACTCCTGGAACCCACCCTGACAACCTGATATTCCTGATACCTTTTCCAGAATGCACATGCCCATTTGGTGTGGGCAGTGCTCTGGATTGGGGCCCTTCTGGCGGGTGTGCGGTGATTTTGACCTGCGTGTCCCTGTTGACATAGGACGTGGCGCGTCTATGCATGTGCTTACCTGCCGTCTGCACATCCTCTTTGGTGAGGGGTCTGGGGAGGTCTCTGGCCCTTTCTAAATCAGGTTGTTTCGTATTGTTGAGTTTGAAGGGTTTATTTTGGTGTCTGATGTCTTTCACATATCTTTGTCATTGCAAATATTTTCACCAGTCTGGGGCTTGTCACCTCATTCCCTTGACCTTGCCTTTCACAGAGCAGAGTTTCTAATTTTCACGAACGCCAGGTTATCTGTTTTTTTCAGGGATCGCATCTTTGGTGTTGCCTCTAAAAAGGCATCACTACACCCAAGCTAGGTTTCCTCCTATGTGATCTCCAGCAGTCTTATAGTTTTGCAATTTTTTTATATTTAAGTCCATGTTCCATCCTCCACCAGTTTTTGTGAGGGGTGCAATGTCTGTGTCTAGTCCATTCGTCCTGCATGCGGATGTCCAGCCGCTCCAGCACCGTTTGCCGATGAGGCGATCCTCATGCTGTTGTTCTGCCTTCGTCACAGATCAGGCGAGTACACCCATAGGGGCTGCTTCTGGGCTCTCTGCTCTGTTCCACGGATCTGCTTGTCTATTCATTTACCAGTCATTCGTGCTGCTCAGTCATCATTGATCCAAATGCTCCTCTCTTGCTTGCTCTCTGTCTTCTCTGTCTGATGTTCCCAGATATGCCTGTTATACCTGTTGTGGTTGCTCCCCAGTTCTTGCATACTCATTCCACTCTTTCAGTTTTGTTCTCTCTGCTTTTTGGTTTTCGAGGATTATATTGATACATCCTCTAGCTGAGAGATTCCTTCCTCAACCAGGTCCAGACCACCCATAAGCCCGTTAAAGGCATTCCTTATTTCCGTCACAGGGTTTGTGATCTTTCGTGTCTCTTCCAGGTCCTTCCTAAGGGTTTGCATCTCCCTGATGTTGCGCACCTGTCCTTGCACACTGCCTGCTCCATCCATGAAAGCCCTCAGCATATTCATCATTGTGGCCTTAAATTCCCCGTCTGATAATTCTAGCATCCTTACCACCTCAGTCCTGGGACTTGTTCTGCCTCTTCAAAATCGTTTCCTGCCTTTGGGTGTGCCTCGTGATTTTTTCTTGCTAGCTGAGCATGACGTGCTGGTCAAGGAGCTGCTGTCAGTAGGCCTTCAGTGATGTGGTGATGAGTGTGTGGGGTGTGGGGTGTGCCTCTATAGTTCCAGGATTAGTGCTAATCTTTAGTGAGTCTGCACCTCTGGACTTCAGACTTCACACACACACTTCTGTTTTTCTCTCCCCTTAGTCTGGAGAGAGAGGAAATTGGGTATTTCCCTTCCCAAGGCCGGTTAGGCTCTGATAATTCCCCAGCAGTTTAGTCTATGGGTAACTAGTTTCCCCTGTGCTAAGGCCTGCTTAAGAACAAGAGGGTGCTCTGGTATATTTAAAAATGTTTCCCATCTCCCTCACCCTCTCTGCAGGGAGTGTGAAGAGATTTCTCTCTGATATTTAATGTGAGAACCGGGTGGTAAATCTCACAATATTGACACCTCGTAACTGGATCCCCCCAGACTTTTTACCTCTGAGACGTGGCCGCACCGGAGGTGTCAGTGTAGTAACAGTTCAGGTGCCCCTCATCTGGCACTGGTTCCCAAGGCGGTTTCTCCTGGGAGTCTCTGCTCCTGATAAGTGGTCACTCCCTTGTGGTCTCTCCAGTCTCGGGCAGTCGCTTGCCCTGCGTGCTCCCCTCACCTATGCATCCAAGAAGACTTGTTGATCTTTCTGTCTGTTCAGCTCTTAGTTGTTAGGATGGAGTGACAAGTTCAATGCTCCCTGCACACAGAACCAGAAAATAGAAGCTGACCTCTTGCCTTTTGGAGTGAACATTGACCACCAGAACTACACAGTCTGGTGACAACCTGTGGTTATGGGGTGGCCCTTTAAAACCATACTCAGGGAAAGTGCCTAATACTTGCCAATAATACTGAAGCCCACGTGGTTGGGTATTGAGAAGAGACGGGACTTGAATTAAAGAAGAGGTACACGGCCAGTGGAATTGAATTGAAAAGAAAAATTAATTAAAGAGTCTAGCCAGGGATTTGCAGATTTTAAGGAGAATATCATTAAATATGTGTTTAATGAAAAAAGGGTTTCTAATTATCCTTGGACCATTAGTAATATACATACATATAAATTATTTATACCATATACACTTATCCTACATATAAACGTATATTTTATAAATACATATATATTGAATAATAATTATTATATATATGTATATATATTTATTTATTTATTCTGTATTGTGAAGAGTGAAGGTGGTAGAAAAAGCCCATGGAAAGGAAAAGAAATGGGGCAGCATTATTTCAAATTTTATTTTTAATTTTAGAGAGAGAGAGTGTGTGTATGCAGGGGAGAAGGGCAGAGGAAGAGAGAGAGAGAGAGAGAGAGAGAACCCCAAGCTCAGCATGGAGCCCAACACTGGGCTCTATCCCATGGCCCTGAGATCATGACCTGAACCTAAATCAAGAGTCAGATGCTCAACCAACTGAGCGACCCAGGTGTCCCAGCATTATTTCATTTTTAAAGTAAGCATGAGCAACTAGGCCCATTCTAATTCTTCTGCAGGAAGCCACAGCTCATTACGTACACTAAATTTACACAATATTTCTGTAGACTCATATAGTGTGGGTGTAACAGTGAGTCCTGATGCTCCGAGTGTGCGATGCTGAGGTGCTGTCCACTCCTCACCCAATCCCTTAACTTCAAGAGGCTCTGCAGGGTTTGGTCATTCCTGTTGGTTGACTTACTCTTGTCCATCTTTATCGCATCATGAATCTTTGTCCATTTCTCATCAAGGTCTCTGTCACAACTCACCTGGTTTGAAGTAAAAATGCTGCTCAAGGGGGGCGCCTGGGTGGCTCAGTCAGTTGAGTGTCCAACTCTTGATTTTGGCTCAGGTCATGATCTCGTGTTTCGTGAGATCGAGCCCCGCATCAGACTGTGTGCTGACAGCATGGGGCCTGCTTGGAATTCTCTCTTTCTTTCTTTCTCTCTCTCTCTCTCTCTCTCTCTCTCTCTCTCTCTCTCTCTCTTTCTTTCCCTGCCCCTCCCCACTCTCTCTCATTCTGTCTCTCTCTCAAAATAAATAAACTTAAAAATAAATACTGCTGGACACTTTGCCTGGTAGCTGTGCTGTCTCACATGGAGGTTGTGCTTGCACGAGAGAACCTTCACCACACCCACACGGAATGGCCAGAGAGCGCCGTTCTATCTCAGTGGACTCCCTACCTCAGTAGGACATGACTGCGGATGAATAGGACCTCTGCCCTAATCAACCCAAGACCCCTCGTCGGGAGTTGGGGGATACCCAGCACCCCAGCGTGGCAGCCAGGAAACCACTGAAGCGGCGGGACATTGGCAGGAAGTCTGGTGCCGCGTGGAAGTAAACCCAGCGAACGCAAACACGTGGGTTGAGGGAGACGATAATGTTGCCCCATAATGAAGTACATCTCTCATGAGGGACAGCATTTGTGCTCTGCGTGTCACATATGCACATACAGGGATGGAATCCTAAACATCTGATGGTCGGTGTGGGGTGTAGACAGCTTGGCAGATGTGTTGGCCAGCCTGTCACCTGCTGGTGTCATTATCCAGGGCCTGGTGACGGAACGCGCCTCTGAAGAGCCAGCACTGAGGTACTAACAGCTCATGCACATTGGAATACAAAAGAGGAAATGGTTTATTTATAATTTGCATGAAGCATTTAATAGAAACTCCACTTTGTTAATAACATAAAAGTCTGTCAGAATCGAACTGCTTAAAAATATAAACCTATATGCTATTTTAACAAATAACAGATGATAAGCTTGACGGAATGCAGAATCAAGAAAGTTGACATTGAATCCTTATGGCACAGGGTAGGGCAACAGATCACTTGAAATCGATTAGCTCCGTTAAGCAATGGAGCAAAGAGAAAACAGTGTCATTCAGGACAGTCTTTGACAACATGGTCCTTAAATGGGAAAGAATCCTCAGTGCAGGGTTCCTTTGGAATGATTCTAGTTTTCTTATAACATTTAAGCCAAGCCCAATATGATTTTCTACTTTAAGCTAAGCTAAGACTAATCTGGAGATGATTTGTTGGGTTTTTTAAATATTTGTAGGTTGCCCTGACATTTAGTTAACATTGCTTCCCATTTCGTGTGCTTGCTAGTCAGGGAAACTCTTTAAGGAGCTTCTGGAGGAAGCCTACCCCCAAAAGGCATAATTATTTATCTTTATTTTCCTTTAAGGAAAATTCAATCTCCTGCCCGTACTTTTAGAGCCCCATAGCCAATCTTAACGTTGTGCTTTGGGTGTGACGTGATCTGTGCAATAAAAGGACACCTGAGTTCCGAGGTTATGCTAAGCGTGGCCCGTAGGCGGATGTTTTGTGTGCAGGAGGCATTTTGGGGTAGGTCCCACGGCACTTTCTTTAATCTTAGACAAAAAGGCAAAGAGCCAAGGAAGAATGATGAGTGATTTTCACGTGAAGAACAATACATCAAGAATATCTAAATTAATTTAACAATTACAAGGAATATTCTTGGCCACATCAATTTAAGATATGCTGGCAAGCGGGAAATGATTTCCAATTTATATATGTCATTTCTGATATTTCTTCAGTAGCTAGGAAAAAAAAAAGGGCAAGAATTTTGGATTTCTGTTAAATTGACCCATAATAATTTTTTTTATGGCTTTTTGTGTTTGAATAGTTGGCAAGGGTCGTATAAAGGTCAGAGATTTAACTCAAAAAATGTCCCAGGCTTTTCTCTGAACATAAATAAGCAAGGAAGGAAAGAATAAACAGATGAATAAATAAATTTCAGAAGTCAGCACGGTGCAAAATGTTGTCTAATGATTAATTAATTATGATGAGAAATTGCCATTTATGATAAATTCATTTCATGGGAGAACAGAGTATCGAAGCAAATGATCTGCCACAGGATGAACATAGCAGCTGTGGTTGGTGTTTTGATTTGGCTTCAGAATGAACAGATGTCTTGGATCAGCTTAAATTTGTCTCCTTCATGACAATTTCACCAGAAAGGTGAAAGAGAACCCCTCTGATTTCTGGACCATCGGGTAGGTATTGGTGGCTTAAAGTTTAGATCTCATCCTCTGGTGGTTAATGTGGGTCAGTTTGCCGGAGCTCCATCACAAACTACAACCAGCTGAGTGGTTCAAACACTAGAGATTGATCTTCTCATGGTTCTGGAAGTTAGAAGTTCAAAACTGAGGTGCTGCCTCAGAGGCTGGTTTCTCCAGAGCCCTTTCTCCTTGGCTTGCAGACTGTCCCTGAGTCCTCACGTGGTCCTTCCTCTATGTGTCTGTGTCCTAATCCCCTTTTTTTTATGATACCAGTCATTGGAGCACGGCCCAACTGAATAACCTTGCTTTAACTTAATCACCTCTTTGAAGATCCTTTTTCCAAATAAGGTTAAGTTCTTAGGTACCGAGGATGAGGACTTCATCCATATGAATCCATAATTCATCCATATGAATCCATAATGAATCCAAATTCATCCATATGAATTTCTGGGGAGGGAAAAATTATCCCTGAACACGTTTGAACCATCAAAAAGTAAGACCTGGGGTGCCTGGGTGGCTTAGTCGGTTGAGCGTCCGACTCTTGACTTCGGCTCAGGTCTTGATCCCAGGGTCATGGGATCGAACCCCACTTTGGGTTCCACACTGAACATGGAGCCTGCTTGGGATTCTCTCTCTCCCTCTCTCCGTCCCTCCATCGCTTGTACACAAGCGTGCGTGTGCTCTCTCTCTCTCAAAGTATTTTCCTTTTTTTTAAAAAAAGTAAGACCTATAGTAGAAGTCCAGTCTAGTGGACTATTGTATTTCCTGTTACCACCACCATAGTATTAAGAAGGAACTGGATGTTTATGTTCAAAATCTATTGAAAATATTGCATACAAAAAAGTACAGCATAAGAAATACAGTCAACAATATTGTAACAGCGTTGTATGGAGACACATGGTAACTACACTTACCGTGGTGGGCATTTCGTAATGTATGTAATTGTCAAATCACTATGTTGTACACCCGAAACTAATAAAATATTGTACGTCAACTGCACTTCAATTAAAAATAAGATTTAAGGAAATACACATTTGGTGAATAGAAACGAGGTGTGACTTCTGGTGTTCGTTTGCAATACGGGAGTGAAAAGCAGAGCAGGTTCCTCATCTGAGAGAAAAAGAAGAGAATGATGTCAATGCCCAACAGAGTGTGTCCGTGTTGGAGTGTTTGCTTGTTTATTCATGTATTCGTTTCTCAAACGCTGACTGACTGCCTGTTCTGGACCAGGCGCCATACTAAAGGCAGGTAACACAACATGACGGACCGAGGTGGAAGAGGCAAGAGCCTAAGGAATAAAAGGTATGAACTCACTCAAGAAATATCTGTTAAGCGCCTCCTATGTGTCAGGCCTCTTAAGGGTGCTCAGGGTGTACCCGTGAACGAAAAAAACAGAGACCCTTGTCTCTTGGGACCACTTCAAGTCTAGTGGAGGGAGACAACTTGTGGATAATAAATGCAAGAAATAAATATGTTATAGTGTGTTGGAAGGCATTAAGCCTATGGAGGAGAGAAACAGACCAGAGGAAGGGGTTCAAGATTGCCAGATGGGCGCCTTGCTCTTGTTAATGGGTTGGGCACAGAGATCTCTGGGACATGAAGGAAGGAAGGCAGAAAAGGAGGCGACCATGTGACCATCTGGCTGGGGACAGAGAAAGGTGGGGAAGGGCATTCCAGACAGCAGGAATAGCCCTACCGTGTTCAAACACTGCAAGGAGCCAAGGGTGGATGGAGCTCAATGAGGGAGCAGGGAGCAAAGGAAGATTACGTGAGTTCATATCAAGTAGGGTTTTATTGGCCATCGGAAGGATTTTGGCTTTTTTTTTTTTTTTTTTTTTTTTTAGAGCAGAGCCACTGGAAAGTTTTGAGCAGAGTGGAGATAGGGTGTGACTGAAGTAGTAAAAAGCCCTTTTTACCCACTGTGCTGGGTGTAGAGTAGGCGAGTGGCAAGGGTACAGGCAGAGAAACGAGGGAGGCACCAGCACAGGGGCAAGTGAGACATGCTGGAAGGTACAGGGCATTGAGAGTGGACTTTGTAAGACCTGGTTGGGTGTCCTTTGAAGGTGGAGTCTACCTGATTGCTTATGGACGGAAGGAGGGCAAGAAAGGCAGGAACCAGAGATCACGCATGGGTTTTTTTGTTTTTTTGTTTTTCCTCCAGAGCAACGTAAATAATTGAATTTCTTTCAGCTAAGATAGGAAAGTCTGTGAGGAGCAGGTTCAGTTTGGACTTGTTGACTTTGCAAAATTGGTTAGACTTTCAGATGGTGACTAGGCAAAGGGGCCAATGGTCGAGAATTAAGGAGAGATGTCAGGGCTGGAGCTGTGGATGTAAGAACCACTGGCATTTAGACGGCATTGAAAGCAGTGAGGGGACCGATGGCCAAGGGTGTGGTGTAGGTGTGAGAGGAAGAAGGTCAGAGCTCCTGCAACACCAGGAATTCCAGGAGACGGGGAGTCCGCCAAGGAGACTGCAGGGGAGGGGCCGGGAGGGAGGTGACCAGGAGGGGCGGCTTGGTTGGAGTGACGGAAAGAGAGACTGGCAGAAAAGGAAGTGCATGCGGACAACGTGGTGTCTGGAAGCCCGTGGTACGAACAACCCACATCCCCCGGTGACTGAGAGAAGAGGTGGCCTTTGGTCCAACTCCTTAAGAAACAGGAAGCAGAAGCAGAATCCTGGGTAGACAAGGCGAAAAGACAGCACTGGGTAGGACAAGCCATGCAGGTGAAGATGCGGCCTGCTGATGGCATGTGTGCGGACCCGCACACGGAAGCGTGTGTCTGGAGGGGGTGGAACCAGTGGCCGAGCGCGAACAGTTGCAACCCTTACCGAGGACGACGGCCTTTTGCGCTTCACCGTCTCTTCTCCTCCTGGATTGGTTCCGTTATAGAGTTCAGACATGGACTTCCAAATGTGAGCTCTTGGAGCTTTTCTAGAGGGTGGAATGCATCACGTGCTATTTGATTAATGAGGTAGAGAGCTCACTGCTGACCCACTGGAACTTGGAGCTGTTCGCCGCCATATTGAATTTCATCCCTAAGAGACAAAGAAGCGTGTTGAAAGTCTACGGCTTGAGGAATAACCTGTTACCCTCGGAGGTCCACGGGGGGCCCTCACGTGCCACTGTGGCCCCCACACAACCAAGACATTTGAAGACAGAGACAATTAAGGGAGGTCAGGATCAGAGAGAAAAACTTCGCTCTGAAGGTCTGGTTTCACAAAATGATTCCCCCAAGGGGCTGTCACAGACGTCAAGGAAAGGGTCCTCTCCAGGGGAGGGAACGCATCAGGAAAAAGCCTCACTAGAAATGGTGTCAACATCCTGACAGGTGCACGCCTGGGCGAGATGGAGGAAGGGGCTACCCGGGAGATACCTTGTTCTCCGTGACAAAGCCCTTTTGTTGTGATTGCCAAAGAATGGCACCAAGGTGGGGACAGAAACATCCAAAGGGGTTTCTTAAGTTTTATGGCCTCCTAAGAAGGTGCCCACAGATTCTGCCCCTGCTTTGTGCTCGTCTCCCACAGAGAAGGCTCGCCCGCCAATTTTTAGATTCTCCGATTCTCCATGAAAGAAGTTATTTTTGTCGGATAGGGAATTGTAAGCTGGTCCTTGAAGTCAAACCCCCATTGTCGGTCGCCTTGACCTGCCCCTGCCAGTAAATGTTACAAAGAGACACAATTGGAGAAGGGCAGGAGATCCAAGCACTGAAACCTGCTTGTCTTAGAAGAAAGCCGTTTGGTAATGATTTTCAATTAAAAAAGTTTTATTGGATATACTTTGTCCTTCTTCACCTAGTTAAAAACTTCGTGTGGTGTGGGTAAAACCAAAAGTAAGTAAGAATATGAAAACTGCCTTCCCACTGAAAACAAAATAAGTTCACCGTTGTTATCTTGGTAACTATTATTTCACCCTAAGTTTTGAATAACAATTTGCATTTTCTTTGACGATCATTGTTAGATTTTTAAAGACACATTGATGGGAATTGTTTCTGTGTTACACACAGAGTCTGTACTCCAGAGCGGGGGGATTGTTTGTGGCTGATTAAGAAATTGCTTAGATGCCTGAATTAATCTGCGTGACGTCTACCATGGATGAAAGCTTTTATAAGCCTGTGTAAGCCCCAGTCCTGACGTTGAGGCCCCAGCACACAGCCTGTACCCCGGGCTGTGGCCTGTGCTCTCTGCCAGCTTCTCCTGGGAGCACGGATCGTAACACCAGGGAGACGGCAGGCTGCCTCTGTTCTGTGACCAGTGGTGGAAACACTAGGCTGACTTCCCTGTGATTTACTCATATGCGTCTTTGGAGCTGAGTTGTGGGTCTCGTTACTTGGTTCCCTTGTGCCTGAGTTGGCCACGTGCTGATCCTTCTTTCCCTGGATGCCTCATCTTCAAGCCTGAGTCTGGATCTCTGAATTGCCTTGTCTGCCTACATTTCTACTACCGGACCTCTCCTCCTTCCTGCCTATGATGGGACCAAGCTCCTTGTGATAGCAACAGCCAGAGTCACATCTTACAGCACTTCCGGATCCTCATGTATGACGTCCGCTGCCCACAATGGCCAGACAAGAAATGCGGGTGAGTGATGCTGGCCGGACATAATTTAAGGGGGCATGATGACCCTACAGGAGGCAGAATCTGTGGCTCCCGAACTTTCCCCCCGGGTAAGAATGGGGTCCAACCGGCCAGAAGAAATACTTAACACAAAGATAACGTGCCTAGAACATTCTTAGGTACAGAGAAGCTAAGGAACTCACCTTATCTTGCACAGCGAGACTAGGGCGGCAATGGGGTTTGAACCCAGGCAGTCTGGCTCCAGAGCATGTGCCTTTAAGCCAGATACCGCCCCCCCTACCCCTACCAAGCTTTCTAAGAGATGTCTAAAAGAAATTTCTTTGTAAGAGGATATGTATGCATATTTATGAGAAATCTAACCAATTCTGAACATTGAGAATTCGAATTAATAGATGGAACAGAGGATGGTGGGCCATGTTAAGTCCCTGAGCCCTGGGCTGTGGCCTTGGCCCTGAATTACCAGTGTCGGTGCGCATGGGAGTCATTGCAGCTGCCGAATCCTAGCATCGCACGAGCAGGCGGCCGGTCCTGTGCTCGCCATGCTCCCGACGACTCCGTCCCTGATCAGTAAAGCAAGAACGTGGAGAAGCTTGCGTCCTGGGTGAGCTTCAGCGCAATGGCAGGAGAAGGTTTCTGGAGGGATGGGAGAGGTTTGTGTAACTTGGGAGAAAAAGGGTGCTTCTTCAGGGGTGACTGGGCTCAGAGGAGGGGCCCGGGCTTCCTCAGTGCTGGCGTCCATCGGGTACCCGTGCCGGTATTTTACACACAAGACCTCCCTCCCGTCGATGCTTTCCACACCACGGCACGGGATGCACGTTTTGCAAATGTATTCTTCGAATCTCAGTGTCCTCGGTGGATTTCTACAAGGCCACGTGGCAGACTGAATGGCAAAGTCAGGATTCACACCTAGGACAAGGGACGTCCAACACACGGACGTGCATGGAGGCTTCATGGCAGGTTACAACTGACCAAATGCCTGTGCACCCAGGATTTCCTGTCTGTCCTCGCGCCCGGGACCCGGGGCTGGAGTCAGACCTGAAACCTGGGGCTGTGGGGGTGGGCCCAGGGCTTTGTCCCCATGGCTGGGGTCGGTTCCTTCCTGAATGACGCAACACAAACGTTCACGAGGAAGGAAAGGGTAGAAATGGATGCCTGGGAGCTGGGGAGTGGATGACAATACCTACGGGGCAGAGTGGTTATTTACTATTGTGATCTTGACCGGATTTGGGGCTTCTAAGGTCCTCGCTGTCCCAAGCCTTACGGGCCGCCACCGAGAATATCCTTGGAGGGACAACGAGGCGCTAAGTCCAGCCACGTGGCTCTGCCCCCTCCCTCCGCAAGGCGGACGGATACGTGCGTGTCAAGTTCCGGCACGAGGAGGGCCCACACGGGGGCCGCAGACACGAGAAGCGGGAGCTGCCACCCTGGACAGCGTGCCCCTGTCCTCCCGTCTGTCCTCGGAGTCCCGCGAGGTACGCGGTCACCTGGGCGGCTTCTCACGCAGCTCGTGTGCTGACACGTGACATGCGGCTCGTCTGGCCGCGACGGGTCTTTGAGATGCTCTGACCGGAGAGGGTGACGCAAACTTCTGTCTGTCCTTCCCGTCGCCCTGGGCCGGGCCGGTGTGTTCCAGAAGCAGGCCTCACAGCCACACGCTCTGTGCTCACACGGATTGAACTGAATGGACGTGATTGAGGGCAAGTCGCTCTTTTGCCCTGGTCAGTGGAAGGGCTGGGAGACTCTCAGACGTAGAGCACGTCGGTCTTGGAGGTGACATAGTTCTGCTTTAAATGATATTTTTTTAAGGTTTATTCATTTTTGAAAAACAGAGAGAGACAGAGCAGGAGCAGGGGAGGGGCAGAGAGAGAGGGAGACACGGAATCCGAAGAAGGGTCCAGACTTCTAGCTGTCAGCACAGAGCCTGACGCGGAGCTCGGACTCACTGACTGAGAGTCCATGACCTGAGCCGAAGTCGGACGCTTAACCGACTGAGCCCCCCAGGCGCCCCTGATCATGGTTCTGCTTTAAAGACAAAACAAAAAACAGGACAAAATCAAGTGACTGCCTACCTACGCATTCTCAAAACGCTCTCTGGAGTGGCTGGCGGCAGCCCCCTAAACCCGGGGCTTTGAAGGAAATCACAGTCCGGACCCTCAGTGCAGCCACGTCCTGTCCCGTAATGACAGGCATTACGTCCGCACAGGACCATAAATCAACTCCAGAGGCTGTTTTAAATAGGCTGCACATGCTGAGGACACGGGCCTGCTAAGTGGCACTTGGCGAGGGAAGCAGAGGAGGAAGGACGGTGCCCCCACGCCAGGCCCAGGGGGGCGGGCCTCCCCTCCCCAGGGCCCCCCTCCACTTCCCTGGTGGCAGGGATTCTGTGCAGAAGCCTCTAGAGCCGGTGGGAAATGGGTTTCCCTGCCGGCCTCCGTAAGGCTTAATTAGGACTCCTCCGAAAAAATTTCCCTCCCACGGGGGGACCTGGGACCCGCGTTTACAAGGTGTGCCACACCCGTGACTGCCTGGCACCGTCCTCCCGCGTGGCGGGCTCCCCCCCCCCCCCCCCCCCTTCTGCTGCTGCTGGTGGCCCGGATAAGCCCCGGGTCCTCTGCGGTGAGTGTGGACCGTGCAGTCTGCAATTACTGTCCCTGATTTCACTGTGAAAACTTTACCAGGGCGGCACTGAAAAATCTTCCTTTACCCTCCTACTCCTTCTAAGAGAAGGGAAAAATCCATCAAATTAACACATCAATGAGTTGATTGTAATCTCCAGGGCTCAGTGTAGCACTCTCCAGCCGCCCAGACAGGAGGCCGGCATGATTTATCAATGCAAACCTAATAGCATCAATATGAATCTAACTAAAAATCAATATTTCATTACCAAATTGTTAGTGAGAATGAAGAAAAATGGCCGGAGTCAGAGCATTCTCTAGGGTAGGAGCATCTGGAGTTCAATGTGACAACATGAGTGATGTGTGACTCGGGGCCTGGGGAAGGACACTGTGAGGACAGGCCACGCGGACGCCCAGGGCGCTCGCAGGGAGTGCTGCCTTTTTCTTTCTTTTCAGGCTCTTCTTAGAAGGCAAAACCGTGTGAGAGGGAAAATAAGGGAGGCGGGGCACGGAGTTGGCTCCCCAGCCCGACCGCCCTGCCTCCCGGGGGCAGGGGGCCTGGGAGTCCCAGGGACCAGGGACCTCTCAGGGGACTGCCTGCCCTGGTCCCCGCCCCCCTCCAAGGGCCACAGTTAGGGCGTCCCTCCTCCCGCCCCCGCCCGGTGCGCTGCACTTGGTGGTTTATGTTGCCATTTCCCAAAAAACACAGGGAAGGAAAGGGCGGCCTTGCAAGTAGGGCTCCCAGGCTCGTGGCATCCCAGCGTGGCACCCGGTGACTGTGGGAGAAAGGTGATAGCCCCCAAGTGCGGTGACAGGTAACAGCCCGGGAGTGATGAGGCTCGCCCTTGGTCGGAACATGCTTCCGACAACGCTCACGAGCAATTTATCGCCACAGCTGCTCTGTTTCTGTTATCACTCAAAGACCCAAGGTCATCTATCAAAGAGGCCAGTTATCAAATGGGAAGAAGAAAAGAACATTACAAAGCGTTCGAATGAGTAACACGCTATAGTGCGGGATTGCACCACGCGCCGGATGCTCAGAGCTTCTTAAATATTGTGCCCTCTGGTCCTTCCTGCCACTGCCCCCCACCACGCCCAGGGCCATCCCGCGATCTCTGGTGGTCGATTTTGGGCTGGGAAAACATCTAGGGACGCTTCCCCGGTGTCCGAGGAGGAGGCCCTGGAGAGCAGGTGGCCTGACCCTGCTCCTGCCTGGCCTGGAGGCTGACGCGGCCCTTGTCTTCTGCTGGTCTTGCCTTGTCTATGCCTCACCCCGATTCTGCTTCTGCAGGACGCGTCCCCCACAGCCGGATGAGGAGGATATAAGAAGACAGGGTCAGGTGTATTATTCTGGACCAGACCAGGCTTGCACAGATGACTTTGCACAGACTTTGTTTTCACGCAAAAATTACTTGAATACCAGGCAGTATAAAATAGTGATTAAAAGCTCAGGTGCTGGAGTCAGACAGACCTTGATAAACACAGCAGGTCTGTCGCCCATTAGCCGTGTGACTCATTTAATGACACATTGTCACAAACTCCAGTAAACCTTAGTTTCTCCGTTTGTCATGACGACGTGCCTTGTGGGCAGGCTGACCCTGGGCCCCAAGTACAGGATTTAGCACATTGGCCAGAACGGCACATGCTCAGTAAACGTGACCGCACCGCCGTTCCTCCCCTCCGACGAAGATGGCGGAAGGCAAAGCCCATCAGTGGGGGGTTTTCTACATTCTTCGAATCTCAAGTCCTCTCGATCGGGCTTCTGCCGTTCTGTTCTGTGGCGTGGCGCCGTCTGGAACGTCGCTCCGTGACAGCAATGCTTTTCCGTCTTCGGGCTCTTTGGGGGAGCTTTGCACCGTGTCACCGCATTTCTGTGCTCAGCACCGCCTGGTGCTGCAGAGGTTAAATCAAGTCAGATTCCCGGGGAGACCTGACAGACTTGTGAGGCCCTTCGCCCATCTTCAGAAGCCCCCACGCGATGACTCTTCCAGGGTACGGCTTCGTCGAGCTCCTGTCCTTGGCCGTCCGCACCTGACATACATCTGGCACTCGTTCTGACACTAACAAGGAACCCGTCGCCTCTCTGACATTTCCTTCTGGCCTGTTTACCATGTTTTTCAGCCCCGTGGCTGTCGGCGTTGATTTGTTTTGTAATAGTACCTCGGTCTGACAAACGCTGAAATCAGCAGCAGGGCCGGGACGCGTGTGCTTCTGGCGGGTGGCCGGCCCCTGGCAGGTGAGTGCAAGGGACCCCGCGCGGGGCGCAGGGCGCAGGGAGTGGGACATTCTGGGTACCTGCCTTAGACAGCTACGCGGGGTGCAGAGGGGTCTCCCCCGATACCTCTCTGCGGGGAGGTGATCAGGGGTCGGGGCCACTATCCCCCCACACCTGCCTGTGTGGCTTCTTCTTGTTTGCAGCTGTGGAGACCCTGGTCCCTGCATTGGCCTGAGGAGACAGCCAGCTACCGTGGCCTTCCGGTTGATTGTTCTCCAAAGTTCGGAGTGAAGCCTCAACATTCTTAGAAGTAGCTTACTCTTACCGAGGGCTTTTCAGTTCCCTTGTGTCTCCTTGCGCTTCGGGCCTCAGTGGCCTAAGCCCTGCTGCCCCTTTTCACTCGGGTCCCCGGCAGGTGCCGACGGAGACCTGGTCCCTCCTGCGTTTTCCCCACCGCAGCTGAGAGCAGTATCCGGTGTCACTTCATTTCCCTTCCCTAAAACAAAGGTCCTGGCGATGCCGTGAGAGGATCCTTGCGCCGGAACTCGAGAATCCCTCCTCCGCTCCAGGCGGGGGACAAGAGCAAGTGTGCGCCCCCTTCTGCACGGTCTCTGCACAGCCTCGTGCATGGTTGCTACCTCGGGCAGCAAGCACACTTTCCCTGACCGTGAAACATTTTCCAGACAACAGAGACCAGAGCTGCTACCGTTCTGTAAGCAGTAGCCGGGACGGTTTGCCGCCCCCGCACCCCCTCCACAGATGGGGGGCCATCAAGGACTGTGCCCAGGAGCAGGGCCGAGCGACGGGGGGGGGGGGGCACCCCTTTCAATTGTGGCCCCCTGTCTTCAGAAACAGCCCTGCAGGACTGGGGCACACGCGGAGGCGGGGCAGGCCTGGAACCCCATGGCCATCCAGGAGAAATGAGGGTCACCCTGGCCACAAAGCAGAGGGCATCAAAAGCCAGAATGTCCATCTGTGTGGCCTAGGACGCCCAGGGGACTTTTGAGAGGAAGTTGCCTGGCCTCCTCTAGCCTGACGGCCAGACGTGGCCGCAAACCTCCTACCTTCCCATCGCTGTGACCTTCAGTGTTCCCGGAAGACGTCCAGAGACGCGGGTGGGGATCGTGGGAATGCCAGCTCCTCTCCGCCCTGGGCCTCCGCCACTGCTTTCCCCGCTGTTCCCTGCGTGTCCTGACGAACCTGCCCTGACTGTGCCCTCCCGCCTGTCTGCTCCCACCTGCCCCGGGGGGGGGGGCCGAGACTGGGACCCTTGGAAGTCGTGGGGTGAGTGCGGCTGTGACCCGGGGCGGGCTTTGCTCCCAGACCTGCCCTGGGCGCCTGGCCCCCCGGGGGGCTCTTCCTTCCGCAGGAGGCAGGAGGTGAGCTCAAGGCCTGCCCCCCCCCCCCCCCACTGCAGATGCACCAGCCCCCCCGCCTGCAAGTGCCTTCTGCTGGGGATTTGGAGGCGCCCCCAGGTCCACTCCGTCTAACACGACCTCCCCCAAGTTAGTGACTCCGTGCTTCCTGCTTATTGTGCAGCCCGCAGGTTCCTTTCCACCCTGAACAGGTGTCTGCGCACCTGGGAAGCGAAGCACCCATGCGCCTCTGTTCTGAAACTGCCAGGGCCTTCGGGCTGCCTGGCACCCCACGGGGGCGGCTTCTCGGGGGCAGGTGGTCACCCCACGGCGCCCCTCCCCCTTCCCCTTTCCCCCTTCTGTGCCCTTCCTGTCTGCCTTTCAAACATTCTTATTTATCATCGCGTTCACCCGTCTGTCTGTCTTTCCTCCGCCGGTCACGTGCGGCATTAGGGGTCCTCGGAGGAAGCGACGCGCACTTGGTTAGGTGACCACCTAACTCCGACCTTAGGGATGTCCTTTAATCATTCAAGCCCGCCGACCCCATCGTGCGCGCGGGTCCTTGTGGCCTCTCCACGAGGCTATTACGGCCGTCACCGTGGCTGGCCCCCAGGGGCCCTGGAGACACGGTCTTCTAACAAGAACTCAGCGAAGAGAAACCTTCTGGGTGTGTTGGCTGGTGCTTCCTCCGAAGGGTTCTGGTGCCTGGAGCCAGGGGCTCCTCTCTGCTGACTTTTCTCTCTCTCCCCATTTGTGGGGCATGTGATCCTATGTCGCTTTATCCCACAACAAAGAAAAAATAAAAGTCGTAGCTTTTCTGGGTACCCCCACCCGGCAGGCGGGTGGAGGGGCTGAGCGCAGCGCCCTGGGGCCGGGGTGACCTCGCAGACCCCGAGCATGCACTTCCGCCGCACCTGTGCGGGGTCGGGGTTGCAGACTGCGTGGCGGCCCCTTCACGCGGCGCGCCCCGGACCCTCAGGGGGGAAACCCCACCGGTCTGTTGCAACTCTAGGCTGTTCTGAAATAATGCAGCATTCTAGCTCGCTGCCCTTCAGTTTGAAACCTGAGGCCTCCAGCGAAAACTTATCTCGAAAATTATGCCTTGAGACTTCACCGCGGGACTAACAAAATGAGTATTCCCAGGGACTTTTTAAGAATGTCATTGTTATCAAATCAGCTTGCAATTGTAGGGACTCGATATCTTACTTGCTTATCTGCACAGCTGGTAGGTAAAACAGACACTTTCTAATTGTGCAGCCATCACCAGTGTTAAAAAAGGACGTTTTCACAGATTTACTCTTTACAGCTGAAAAATCTTGTCAGAAACTTTGCCTTCAAGTCCCACTGTATAAATTGTCTCACAGTAGCCTACTTCACAGCTTTCTTTGTGGGGAGCGACAGCACTCTGGTATGTCATTATTTCCTGCTTTTGGAGGTTTTGTTTAATAGAATTCAGGGGCTTCCTCCTCCCCTCCCCTTAATCTATTTTATATTTAGAAGGTTTGCTACAAGTTTGGTAAAGAAAGCAGGGGACCTGAGAAGGATGGGTTCCTGACACTGCTGATGAAGGAGAAGAAGTTTCTAGAAAACGACCACCTGGCTAAGTCTTCGTCTAACGAGGGCTGAGAGAAAATATTGTGAGTCTTTGCGTTTTTGCAGACCCTTCTCCGTGACAACTTTAACCGGCTCTGTCTGTTTACTTTTTGGTCCTGATAACACGCGTGTAAATATTAGGGGTTTTGGCTGAAGGAACCACAGTGACAAAGAGCAGTTATTCCAAGAAGACCTACTACAGAGATGCACAAGGTGAGCAGGCTTTTGACCCGGCAAAGTGCGCCAGAGAAGGGGTGCGCGGAAGGGAAACGGAGGCGATCCCCGGAGCGTTATAAATTATGCATGTGTTCTGGTGGGTGGAGAAGGAACCACGTTGGATTGGGGGCCCCGGAAGCGATTCTCATTTGGGATGCCACCTAAGTGTGTCCCAGCACACGCTGATGAGCTGCTTGTCGACGGCTCGGCGTGGGGAACCACTCCAAGGACGTCGACGCGCAGAGGGTCCTGGGGCTGCTCTGGCAGGTGAGGAGAGTCTAGAAGGTAAGGTTGGAGACCCAGACTGTCTTCAAGCCCAGCGTTGTCATCTGGGAAATGTGGACTCCAAGGTGCGAGAATGACTTCCTTGCCCAAGGTCCTGCATTAATTAGGCGGCTGTGTGAGGACATTGGATCGTTCCGCCCCTCAGTGCAAGGACACATAGAAGGAGCATCCCTTTGGAGAAGCCCTTCCACAGCTGGGCCTCCCCCTACCAGCCTGTGAGCCTGCATATCCATGAGTTTCTCTTCTCAGACAACAAGTTCACACTCTTGCTTTGCGGTCGCAGCACGAGCGAAAGGACACAGATAAAGCAAACCCCACCAAACCCTGCCAACCAGGTGAACGGCTGTCTGTGACTCTTCTGTGAGACATTTGATCGAAGGATCGAGTAACTAGGAAGGGTTCAGACAGATCCTTGAGATCCTGGTGGTCCCAACACCGTGGAGTGGCTTTCAGACGCGGGAATAAAAATTTTAAATGTCACTGAAAGTACACCAGGGACTCTTGACATAAAGAAAATCATCCCGTCTTTCAAGACTAAATATATTTAAATTGATACATATGTGTTAGGGCTTGGGCTCTGTCCTAGAATTTGAAAACCACCCTGTTATGCCTATAAAAGTTCATACCAGGAACTTTCTCGTGAGCTGTTCGAAGGACTAAGATTTCGGCATAACACCCTCTACAGAGTTTTCAGAGTGAAATTGGCTTTTGCGAAGGCAATCTGAAACATGGCGCTTTCTTCACGGTCGGTCATATAGAGCAGTGCTGCTAATGGTCAGTGTCCCACCTTGATTTTAAAACAATAGGGTCGAGCCACCATGGGGACGTTGTGCAAAGTTTTATCTTTATACAAGGACAATTTAGAAACGGGGTTTGCAGCGCAAAAGACACGCAAATCCTGAAGTTTAAAATAGTCTACTTCCCCCCCTCCCCTTTTATTTTACGCTGGGCTTCATTCAGGGACACGGTCTAATTTAGGAAGATTGATTTCCAAAAGAAATCATTTGCCGCTTACATTTCTCAATTGATTTCAAAATTGCAAAAAAGGAAAATAAACACCTCCTCGTTGCTCTTAATAAGATTACCAAGCTTCACTGGGTATCTATTTTTATTATCCTGTACTCACTTTAGCAGCCTGAATTAGCAGCCGTGTTGGCACAGGCATATCCTCTGTGCTTGGCTTGAATATTAGCTATAAGAGCTCTATATGGATTCATCTAAGGAGAGAAAAAGTTAGCTGAAGCCATAAAGATAATTAATCTTTGTTTGAAATGATATTTTCCTTTCTGCTGCCATTTGTCATGCAGAAGCATTTAATGCGGAAGCATTAAAACACCCTCTCACTGCAGTAGAAGCCAAAGGATGCCATTTGAAGCTGCTTGAAAATATTCCCTCCCCTCTCCTCCCTCCACACCCCCCGCCTGCCAGGCCTCTATGAATCTGCTCCTGTTTCAAAGGCCATCACCCAGGGCTGCTTAGATGTGATTGAAACCCACTGTTGTCCGCGACCGAACCCCAAAGACAGGACAAGGACATCAGACAGCTTTGCTGCTGTGCAAAGACGGACGGACACCTATGCCCTTTACATGTGGGATTGTCTCCTTTCAGGTGTTCTTAGGACAGTTTTGTTATCATCGACGAGGCCGTGATGCTGAGGGATCCATTTCCGCCCTCTTCTCCCGCCGAGCGTTCTTTTATTCTGCGTTCTTGCGTTCTGATGAGTTCTTTATATCTAGCGAGGGTTCGGCTTAATTAGATATTCAAATGATTCTGAGCAGTGCTGTTCCTCTCACTCCGAACTGCGACAAACACCTAGGAAACATACTGTTGGCGGCATTTAATCAACGGCAGTCAATTTATCATTTTCACAGTTTTAGTGAGCGGTTATGAATCACTGAAATCGCAGGTATTGTAGGCGCAGGGCTGTGGCGCCATCGTTAACAAATCCGCAGTGTGCAGAGGGATGACTTAGTAATTGAGTAGGAATAATAAGGACACATCGTTTAGCTGTGTGTCACAGACCGTGCCTCCAAACGCAGGCATGCAAAATCCACGTTTTGCTTAATAAATAAATTACACAGCCGATGTATTATACATAATTTGTGTCCTCGCGGATTTGAGTGATCTATAATGCGTGGTCCAAGCCATTTATTTATTAAGACTAACTATATATATTGTAGGCAGGCAGCTGAAAACTCCAGGGTACGGCCTGCCTGGGGGCCCGCGCAGCACGGCGAGGCGGGGCCCGACGAGGGGTGTGCTTGGGGGTCAGAAGCCTGGGGCCCACGGCCCGCTGCCTGCTGTTCGGTGCTTGTAAGTGTCGGTTCTGTCTGGAGGAGAGGCAGCCCGGACCTTTTGCGGGGATTTCTGAGATGAGAGAAAATAAAAACGTCCTTAAGAATGTCTGTGGTAACAAAAAAGGATCTTCAAGTTCATCACGTGGAATGGATGTGGGGAATGCCAAATCACAAAAGCTTAGCGGTGGGCTTTCAGGAGGGTTGGTGGGAGGAGGGGTGGCACCGGGGGGGCATGTCTGGAGTGGGGAGATGGGCTGGCCGGCGGCCTCGTTCCCGGCTTGCAGAAGGCGGGAGCCAGACTGGGCTGTGGTCAGGGGCTCGCCCGGGACCAGTCCCGGGTGGGCGTCGTAGCCCCAGAGTCTCCCAGGGCGCCTCGCCTCGCTAGGGCGGAACACGTCGGCGTCCCCCCCTTAGAGCTTGGTCACGCGGGCCTGCGAGTCTGAAGGATGAGCCGGCAGAGGCCTCGCGTGTATTTCAGTTCCTTCCCCCCGAGGACAGGACTGCCGAGAGCTGCTTCTCCTCTGGTTCAGCCTGAATCCTTGCTGCTCCCTCTGCCGGGACCCTCTGCACCTGTTGCCGTGCTCACCGCGGGGGGCACAGTCCCCAGCGGAGCCGCACTGCCCCTTGTGCCAAGCCTCGAACTGCACAATTGCCGGGAGGTCCCTTCAGGCTTAGTCCGTGGTGGCGTCACCCTCCCGTATCCTGAAGTCGCGTCCCCACGCTTTGTGTCTAAACCCCCACTCTCCTGTCCCTGGGCCGGCCTGAAGACGTTTCTCCTTCGCAGAGGCCTGCGGTCAAGGTAAGCGACCTGGACAGGCTACAGTCTCCTTGCACGTGAAGGAAGAGTCGTTGCCTGACTGGGGTGTGAGCGCAAACCGACTGCGACAGAGTTCCAGGAGGCTTCTGGAAAGAGGCCACTGCGCCCTGTGTTGGTGACGGCTGCCCACGGTGCCTGTAGAGCATCCCACGCGGCAAGGCCGTATGGGCCCCGTCCGCCCCTCCCTCCCCTGTGCAGAGCAACGTCTTGCAAGGCTGTGTCCGTGGAATCCACGTGGAGGTTTCTCCCCCCTGCCCCACTGAAGCCTCTCTTCAAGATGATGGACAGTCTCCGTGTTGCTAAATCTGATGGCGGGTTCTTGGACCTCCTCCTCTCCAATCGACCGGCAGCTTCCACACGGTCGACTTGCTTCTCTTCATACCGATCCTGCCTCACTCCGGACTTGCCTGTGCTGCGTCCCCCTGGTCTGGCTAACCCCCCTGGGCGCTGGGATGCTCCGGGGCCTGGTTCTGGGACCTCTGTGCCCATCTGGGTCCATTCCATTGCTGGGAACGTCGTTTACAGGTGGTGCCTTCCCCTTTACTGTGAGCTGTGTTTGCAGTGGCCGCTGGCCTGCTCCACCCGGAGGCCTGATTTACACTTGACATTCAATATGCCCCCAAGTCAACTCTCCATCTCCCTCTATAAATCTGCTCTCCTCCCCTTTGTGGTCGCCTCAGTAAATGGCAACTTTAATTTTCTAGTGTTTTTAGGACCCAGACCTTGAAATTATCCTGACTCCTTTCTTTGTCTCATTTCCCTCAACCAGATCTATGGAAAATGCCTTTGACTCTGCTTCAAATACACCTGTAAAATCGAATCACTTCTTGGGTGGGGCTTTCAAGGGGCCGTCGAGGACTTCCATAATCTACACGCCCAAAAAAAGGAAAGAAAATCCTGGCAGAATTATCAACAGCCTCCTCTCCCGGAACTCTGGAAACGAATTGAAGCCTTACAACGATCTGGAAAGCATTGTATTCCGGAGAAACTGCTGACCTCGGGTAAGGCAGTGGGTTGTGACACTAATGCCCGGACACCCTTCTTTGTGCTGCAGGAGCCTCAAAGCCCAACGGTCTACACTCACAGCATCTCGTGAAAGGTGGCCACTGCCTGGAACAAGTGGGTGTGGGCCCTGAGGAAGGCCTGTCCCGAAAGTACCATCACTGTCCTGTCTGCCTGAGAGCTCCCTGGAAAGATCCTATCTCCAGGGCATCTGTCAAAATTAATTAGCTGCAGTTTTTTTGAAACGTCACACCTGCCTGAAATTACAGCACCAGCTGGGGCAAAGAAAATCCCAGCTAAAACTTGTAAAAGAACTCTCTGGACTGTCTGGGGCACAAGATGCCCATAGGGGGTTTTGAAACCTCTGGCTTATTTCTGGGTGTTTGGAAAGCCGCCTGCATGCACAGGGTTGTATGCGTGCTTGGGAGAGACCCGAAAAGGTCCCCAGGGATGCACCACTGGTTGGCCTTGATGCCCTGTGCAGGTGGCGGAGGGGTCGAAGGAAGACTTGCAAGTGGCCTGCGTGTCCCCCTCCGCCCCCGTGTCCCTAGCACACACAAAGGGTGAAAAGGGACCCGAGGACTTGCTGGCCCGGAGGTTCCAGGAAAGCGAACCAGGCAGAGACCTCGGTAGTCGCCTGTGACACAGACGTCAGATTCTACAGAACGAAACAGACAGTTGTGAGCACAGACTCCGGGGGGGTGGGGGTGGGGGGGTGGATAGACTGCCAGGCTGCCTGCATTCCACTATCTGAACTGTTGGGTTTCGGCAACATTGTATGGGACACACACAGAAACAGGAAAGCATGGATCCTGCGTAGAAGAGGCAGCCGACAGAAGGCACCTCTGAGGGGGCCCAGATGTTGGACTTATTAGACCAGGGCTTTAAATCGTACAGCCGTGAATACACGGAAACGACTAAAATCAGCACGACCGTGAACACGCCGAAACAACTAAAACCACATTGCTTCTCAGAGTCTGTGCTGCCTCCCTTGTGCTTCGTGTGACCCGGGCTGTTGCAGACAGCTCCCTCTCACCTCCCTGTTCCATCCCCTGGAGCCCGTTCTCGGGGCAGCAGCGAGAGGGACCCCTTAACCGCGCAAGGCAGGACCTGCCTTTCCTTCCCACTGCCTGCCGTCCCCTCGCGGTGACAACCCAGGCTCTCAGCACAGCCCCACGTGTTCCCCGACGTGCTTCTGTTCTCCCCCTGTGACCCTCCTCCTTCCTTCCTGTTTCGTAGGCGCCCCGTCTCTCCCCTTGGGAACCCCTGTGCCTAAGTCACGTTGGCGGATGCTCATGTGGGTGGTTCTTTCTCTTCAGCAAATGTGGCGATGACTCAGGGCTTCCCCGGGCACCGTGCTCGGAAGCTGCCATCTCAGAACACAGGGCCTGCTGGGGGTAGACATACCGGCCAAGCCACCGCAGGGTGAGTGTGTGATCATAACGCTGACACATGATAAGAACTACCGAGGGTTAAGGGCAAGAGGGATTGTCACTTCGGCCCCACGGAGAGGTACGTTTTCTCTGAAAGAGTAATGATTTCCAGAGACCCAAGGAAAGCGAGATTAACCAGAGGAGGGAGGGGCGGGTGTGTCCGTCAGAGAGAAAGGTGGATGCAACAGCTTCCAGGCAGGAGCCAAAAGAAGGAGGCCAGCGAGGCCGTGGCTTCTGGAACTGGGGATGAGGCGGGGGCCGCAGGCCGTACTAAGGGTCTTGAGTTTTATTGCCAGAGCAGAACCGCCCAGTGATTCAAACAAGGGAGTCACGTCATCCAGTCGGTGGCTCCCCCGGGTGACACGGTCTTGGTTGCAAAGGTCAGAGGGGGCAGAGGCAGGGGCGGGTGCAGGGCCCCGTGGCAGCGGGGGAGTCCCCGGCCGAGACTGGCCAGGACACAGGGCCGAGGCGGTGGACGGCGGACGGATCAGAGGCGGAGACGGTGGGACCTGTGTGCGGTTGGAGGTGAGCGGGAGGGTGTCTTAGGTCTTGGGGCGGCCGTAAGCAAGTACCGCAGGCTGAGTGGCTGAAAGCAACAGGAATTGAATCCCTCACGGTTCAGGAAGCCGGAGCCCGGGATCAAGTTTGGGGCAGGGCTCCGGGGGCTTCTGCCTGGCCTATGGTGGCTGCAGGTGCTCAGCGGCTTGTGGCAATGCTATTCCTGTCTCAGCCTCGGCCTCACATGGCCTCTGGCCCCGTGCCTCTGTGTGTCCTTTCCTCTTCTTACAGGGCCACCGGTATCATATTCCGGGGCCGCCTTAATCCCGAATGACCTCATCCCCGTCCTAACTAACCACATCTGCAGAGACCTTATTTCCAAACGTGATCACATCTGGAAGGACGCGGACTTTGGGAGGACACTGGGCAACCCACCTCGGGGGCTGAGGGGAGTTTCAAGGCTGAGCACTGGGCCTTCGAGGGACGGTGGGGCCGTGCACAGTGTGACCGAGGCCCCCAGGGGGTGCCTCAGGCGGGTCAGGGTGGCCACTGTGTGGCACTGGGACCCAGGGGTGCCCGGTGTCCTGATAGCTCTGCAGGCCTGGAAGGTTTTGGCTGAAGATGAGGTTTAGGCGGAATGCTCCAGACGGGGGGCTCATAGCCGCAGAGGTATGTGAGTTTACTCAGGGGCAGAAAGGACAGTACCAGGATTTCCAAGATCCTTAAGAATGTTTGCTTATTTGAGAATTAAAACAAGGCCCAGCCTTGTCTCCTGGTTTCCCAAATGTCACCAAGTCAACATAATTTTTCAAGTTTACATATTTTTCTTTCCAAGCTTCCTTGGGGTTCTGACAGCCACATAAGTCCTGATTCTTTTTTTTAAATGTTATTTATTTTTTTTTTTAGAGAGAGAAAGAGAGAGACAGAGGAGGGGAGGGGCAGAGGGGGAGGGAGACAGAGGATCAGTAGCAGACTCCAGTGCTGTCAGCCCAAAGCTTAATGCAAGACTCGAGCTCACAAACCATGAGATCATGACCTGAGCAGAAGTCAAACACTTAACTGAGCGACCCAGGTGACCCGAGCATGAATTGTTTTTAATGTTTATTTATTTTTGAGAGAGAGAGAGAGAGAGAGAGAGAGAGAGACTGCGAATGGGGGAGGGGCAGAGAGAGAGGGAGACACAGAATCGGAAGCAGGCTCCAGGCTCCGAGCTGTCAGCACAGAGCCCGACGCGGGGCTCGACCCCACGAGCTGCGCGATTGTGACCTGAGCTGAAGTCAGACGCTTAACCCACTGAGCCACCCATACACTCATCGTGACTCTTGATTCCTATACAAGCTGCCCCGTGTGTCAGAAATAAAACCTGGTTGTGGGTCCTCAGGGTGGTCTGTGTCCAGCTACGTGCTGGGGTGTGGTTGGGGACGGTGATGGGCTGTTTGTCCAGGGAGCGTGTGGTCACCTGGGTGCACGCGGAGGGTGGGAATAGCTGGCGGTCTCCGGTGGGGCCCTGCAACCCTGACAGCTGGACAGAGGTCATCTCGGGTTTCCGGACCTCCTGCAACTGACTTTTCCGTCACCAGCCTCAGTTTCCTCATCTGCAACATGAGGGGCCACGAATGGGTCCTAATTCACAGGGTGGATGTAACGGGATAATGCACACGAGTGTCCGTCCCGGGCCTGGACCAAAGCAGGAGCCGTCCACGAGCCTTTCGGAAAAAAAAAAGTTGAGGGAGAAAGCGAGAAGCAAAACGTGAGAGCGAATGTGGCACTTATGCGAATCAACACGTCTCTGCTAAAATAGAAAGAGCAAAGCCCCATATTTTTGGAGCCTGTGGTGACCTCCCTGGGTGTAAACCAGGATTGGCCAATGTGCGGTTTGTCCATGGTGGGACACGGGCCGGTGGCTCGCAGCTGTCTTCCTCACTGCCTCTCCGCGTCCCGAGAAGGATCGACAGGGGAGGACGACGCGGGCTGAGAATTGTTCTTTTACTGCAGAAAGATCACAGATTATACTTTGGAAGCTTTTCGAATGCGCTGGGGTAGGGGCCCGTCTTACTGAGAATTGGCCTGGCACTGAGTAGCGTGTCACGACTCGTCTTTGTGAACATCCACTGGGGCTTGTTGGGATCTATTACGCGGCGTTGCCCTCACAGACACACTGACGCGCTTCAGACCCGTGCACGGGGATTTATGTTGAAAGGTCAAGGGACCCAGGACGTCAGGGCGGTAAAGGCCCTTGGGTAGGGCCATGCCGACCTGCGCAGATGAGGCTGGGGGAAGCCCCACGAAAGCGCACGGTGTAGGAGGCATCCCCGACGACCACACACCATCCCCTTCCCCCGCGTGTGGACCCTCCGTGGCCATCAGCCACGCGCCTCATGTGTCAACGTCGAACAAAAATAAAAGCACGCCGTAAAGCGATTCGGCAAGAAAATCTTCCTGACACAATCTGGGTTGATTCCTCGTACCTCAGTCATTAACCATCTATATAGCCCAAGCTGGAATTTGGATCTTCCTTCATTTTTTTTTTTTTTTTCCTGCTGTCATTTCTGATCCCTTTTCGCTAAAGCCCATTTCAACAGGACTGAAAGATAAAGAGCAAACACAAAGATATCTTGGCCCCTGCGGTCACTGAGATAAATTTAATAATTTAAATTGACCTAGGGGCCTCTGTATGGAATAATCCTCCACTTAGATGACCTGGTGAGTCTTAACTCATTTTTGAGTCTGTACCCAGTCAGTGTGAAAGTGTTAATGTCCCTCTATCACACTACGCTGGGTACACTTATCTCCTCATACCCAATAACCAGAGACAATGATTATATTACTCATAAGATCTTTTTACCTGGAGTGATAATGCGTGCAGCTTTAGTTATTATTTCCTAATCTTTTTTTTTTTTAAACTGGCACCTTTCTTCATAGCCCTGGGAAGAGCCTTAATTTTTATATTAAAAATTGTCTTCTCCACACCTTTAGTTGTTGTTGATCTTTAAAAAAAAAATAGAATAAAACAAACAGCGGGAATTTAAAAGCGAAAGCCTCTATCCCTTTTGTAAATAAATAGAGGCCAGCAAATAGGGGGTTGTAAGTGAAAATCTTTGGGGTGGTGTCTGTGGACCTCTTTGTTTTCTGGTGACACATGCCTCTGAGGAAGTGATGACAGCTGCAGAGCTGTGCTTAAGTCATGGGAAAATTCACAGACGCCTAGAATTTAGGGTTGGATTTAGTGGCCCTGGGAGCCTTTCTGGAGTCCACGGGCCCCTTCTTTGCAGTATGGCTCTCTCCTGGAGTGACAGGTGACGGCCAAGTCTTTTGAGGTAATACGAGTGGCACCTATCCTCCGATAAGCCCCCCCGATGAAACCCTGTTGCCCAGGGATTTCCCTCAGGATCCCTCCTGAAAGCCTCGGAGTCTGTTGAATGAAGTGCCTGTCTTTCCTGAAGTTTAAATACAGTTGAACCATTGGAGTTTTTCAATATTGAAGCAGAGGGTTAGCAATTCTGAAAGAAACAATCGTTACTGTGTAGTTCGATGTCAATAGGTTATGTGTTAGTTTTGTTTTCCTTTTTGAAATTCTTTATTGAGGTGCAATTGACATGGAACGTTGATATGAGCTGTTTTATTTTCTTTTAAGTTTATTTACTTATTTGGAGAGAGAGAGAGAGCCGAGGAGGGGCAGAAGGAGGGGAGGAGAGAGAACTCCGATCAGATTTCATGCTGTCGGCACAGAGCCCGACACGGGGCTCGGACTCAGAAACCGTGAGATCATGACCTGGGCCGACGTCAGACGCTTAACCGCCTGGACCACCCAGGCGCCCCAAGTTGTTTTATTCTAAGTGTTTACAGCGGATCACCTTGTTTATGGACTGGAAAAGTCAAAACACTTGACTTATTGTCCTGACTGATTAAATCCTCTGTGACTAAGTCTTGTCACCTCTCTCACCTGTAAGAGTGGGATGCCCTGATTTCCCACTCCTTTCCAGACTGCGGCCACACCACGATCTTCCCCTTTAGATCCCTTCGACAAGGCTCTTTGACTCCTGTCCACCAATTCCCTTCAACTTTCTTAGTCATGGGGTGTATTTCTGCAGAATTTTGTGGTGCCCTGGCACACACTCACTCTGGCAAACATCACCTGCTCTGATGCCAAATGGTACCCAAAGACCCACCCATATTGTCAGAAAGCCCCACCGTATCCCAAATCCTCCGGGAATTGGTCCAAAAGGGTGACTTTGTGTTGAGCACTCGAGCAGAGAGCGAACTTGGGTTTGGAGTTATGCCTCCTGCCCCACGGTACCCCTGAAGGTGTGTGCCCTCTCATTCCAGCTGAGGCTGGTCCCAGTGGCAGAATGGCCCTCACCCGCACCTGGGGGACTGGTTCTCCGAAAGAAGACCGTTCCGTGTTCTTAGTGCTGAGCTCAGCTCGGCACGTGGCTCCTGATGCTGTAGGTTCCTAGGCCCAGCATCTTCGCTGTCATATACATGCTCCAGGGCACCTGGCGGGCCCGAGCCAGCCAGGAGGGGAGAGGTTGGGTGCCTCACCATGGAGCCAGGCACCCACCCACTGACCCTCCTTGAGAACCCCCAGACACAAGTCAGATATATCTTTTGCTGCCAAGTTGCCCAAATGCAGTGTCTGAATCCACACCTTTTCTATAGAATTGAAGCACATTCTAAGGAGAGGACCACCTTCACTCCTTTCTGGAAGACTTGCATCCTTCCGAGTGGGGAACTCCATGATAGGAAGATCATTTAATATCCAACAGAGCCCCTCCGTGGGATTCAAGGGCATCCATGCTTGCTCTTCTGAGGTCGATATTCCAAGGTGGTTTTCTTACTCCTCCTTTTCTAGAGGACTGTATTCCAACTCTTTGGAGGCACCTCTCTCCATAAATATTTGAGATGTTGTCTTTGACAATGCATTGCGGCATCCTGCCGAGGGTAGGATCATCATTTAATAGAAAAGCCTGAAGTCCGGTGTCTTATGAGAATATAACAACATCTTTGAGACTGACAGATTATGGCTGGTCCCATCTAACTGGGCAAGAATTTACCGAGTATCTATCTCCTAGGTTTACTGAGGATTATCAAGGAAAGTGTATGTAAGGGTTAGCAGAGGGACTGACACACACCCAGTGCTTAATAAAAACGAGCCATTATTCTTATTTGCCATTGCTCTCTATTGTAAAAGGCATCATTTTAGTTCTGAGAGGAATAAAGTTGAGGTGACGGATGCATTTGCATTAGGAAGGAGTTCTATCACGGCTGGTTGTGGTTTCGGAACAATTCTGTTCATCAATGATTGTAAATTTCGATGTTGAAACTACCAAAGTACAAAGATGCCAACAGGACTAATAGTTTATGTCCGTCTAGCATTCTGAGCCCTGGTAGGATCAGGAGACACGGCAGGTAATGAATTCCAAAATTACGTGTAGAAGAAAAACCAACCAAAAACTTGGCAAGTTAAAGCTCGGCGGATACAGGTGCAACCAACCTCACCTGTAGCAGGAGAACCAACAGAATAGAGCCTGTGAACTGATCATGCTGCACCTGTGAGTCAGAAAAAACTCAAGACAACAGTTCAAACTTGGGCTTGAAGATTGTTAGGAAGAAAGGAAGATGTGACACTAACTATTGCACGTCGAATTCCAGCAGAGGCTGTAAAAGAACCGTGATACCAAACTTCAGTGCTTATATACAGGGCGGCGGTGCTTAGACCATCTATGTGATTTTTCACAGGAGCCTAACTTACCATGGCAAATGGAAAGGGAAGTGGGAGCCCGTGACTTTGTCCTCGGTGGCTGGTAAACAATCTTGAAATTATGGTCACTTTAGATACGAGTGAATACTTAGTTGAGGAAAATGCAGAGAATCCAGGTATTATAGAAAGCCACAGTGGAGAATTGGCTTTGGATGTTTTCCTTTGCTTTTGGCTTTAAGGAATGGAGGGAAGAATGTGTTACGGTTGATGCCTTAAGTCAATGTTTAATATGTACCATGGTTGGCTCCATCCTCCATATAAAACCCCTAATTTTTAAAGCATTATCAAGATGCACAAAAATAACGAAGCCGGAACATACGGGAGCCAAAGAGTATACCCTGGGAATCTGTTTGTTTCTTGGTCACACAAAATTATTTTATAACAACAACAAAATCAGTGCTATTTTCATCTGATGCCAATCAAAGGAGAAAAGACCTCAGTTTTATGCAGAGTCGTCTTTGTCCTTTGTGAGGCATCCTGTCATTTTATTTTCCCCAGAGCCATAAATTCCTATCTCATCGTTGGCCATATCATGCCCCGTGTTTCTATTTATTATTAGTGCATAGTTTAGAGCAGCGGTAAGTATTGGCACACTTTATTATGCTGATGAACAATGTTGGACTGCTAGTAAAATGTATCGTCAACAGTGATTTCTTCTTTTCTTCAGCATCTTTTACATTTTCTTCTGGACTTCTAGAAATGAAACTCCAGGACATCAAATCCTATGGAGGCCTCATTCTTTTCCTTTGACTTCCACGTTGATGAGTTAATGTAATAGTAGAGATTACTCATCATGCAGAAACATAAATAACGAGGGGCGCCTGGGTGGCTCAGTCGGTTAAGCGGCCGACTTCGGCTCAGGTCATGATCTCACGGTCCGTGAGTTCGAGCCCCGCGTCGGGCTCTGTGCTGACAGCTCAGAGCCTGGAGCCTGTTTCAGATTCTGTGTCTCCCTCTCTCTGACCCTCCCCCATTCATGCTCTGTCTCTCTCTGTCTCAAAAATAAATAAACGTTAAAAAAAATTAAAAAAAAAAAGAAACATAAATAACGAATGTTACAAAACACAGCCCTCTTCGAAGACTTAAAGAACATATTCCACAGTCATTGACGTTTGAAGTAAGCAGATAGCCTTCTTTAAAGACATGTAGTCTTGATCCTTGAACTTGAAGGATCAACAGCCGAATAGTGTGTTCAATTGACCAACAGGTGAAGACCCCAAGTTGCCCACCTATAATACTGGAGAGTAAAAACCAATGAATGACAGAAGCCAAGTTTCTCCACACTTTAACCAAACGTGGACAAGGATTTAAGGCTACCAAAGCGATATGTGGGGCAAGATGGCACATCCAGAGAGAGTTTACAAATGTTGACTGGGATGCTTGGTCAAAATATAGGATCTTGAGGCAGACTAATTTCTGAATCTTCTAATTAGGACATTGGTTTGGGTGTATTACTTCCATTTCATATTTGTTTGTGATAAAATCATTGTGAAAATGTGATATGGCTTTTTGGTGTCCAGGGATAGTTTTCTGTTGGGATGTTTGTAATTGCACGTGGCCGAGGGGCAGTCTCAGCTTGAGAGGTAAAACTGTGAAACGCTTTATGATTTATTTTTAATGGCTGCGACTCAGTGTTGTCTTGGACCTATCTTTCCAACTGGTGGGGCTCCTGTGACACCTCGCAGTCCTATTTGTGTTTTTCAGTCACTTTCACTTATGAAACTATTTTAATTTTGTTTTTTTAATATTCTGTTTAATGACGCGGATAGATATATACACAGACACACATACTTTGATACATACATACGATCACACATAACTAAGACAGAAGGGAACTCTCTTCCTTATGGGGATTGCCATCCAATACGTGGGGGAGAAATAAAGGAGTTAGGAAATTATGAGTAGAGGCGAAATTAGTGGGTAAAATTTCAATGAGAAATGGGCTATGCATGTAACAAAGTAGCTCCCTACAAATTACATATAAATTACAAAGGAAAAAATCATACCATTACAGTACTGAGGCCTGGCAGACAGCACGTGATCAAACGGACATCATTTATGTACAGACAAAGCAAGGTCATGGTGTCTGATGTGATATACAGATCTTCCTCGAAGTGTGATGGAATTATGTCCTGATAAACCCATCATAGGTTGAAAATATTGTAAGTTAAAAATGCACTTACTACATCTAACCTACCGAGCAGCACAGCTTAGCCTGGCCTCCCTTAAATGTGCTCAGAACACCCACGATAGCCTTCAGTTGGGCAAAATCATATACCACAAAGCCTCTTTGATAATCGAGCACTGAATACCTCACAAAATGCATTGAAAACTGTACTGAAAGCGAAAAACAGACGCTTGTGTGGGTACAGATGGTTGTCAGTGGGTTGTCGACCCTCGAGATACTGGTTGACTGGGCGCTGAGGCCACCCCGCATCACAGGACAGGATCGACTGCATGTTGCTGGCAGAAAAAGATCCACATTCAAAATTCCAAGTATGGTTTCTACTGAATGTGTATCGCTTTTGCACCATCAGGAAGTAAAACATTCCACATCAAACCATGGTGAGTTGAGGGCCATCTGTCCTTAGAGGGACCCAGTGTTCCTTCTGAATCTTCCTGCTAATAATGCATAATCTGAATTTCATCTTGAGGAAATACCAGAGAAGCACACACTGAGGGACTTCATACAAAATAACCAGCCTGTAACCTTGAAAAAGATGAAGGTCAAGAACTACAAAGAAACTCTTCCACTTCAAGGGACCCTGAACAGACACGGCAACAAAATGTAAGACCCTGGGATGGAGTCCTGCCCTGGGAGAGAATGGCGGGGCGATTATCAAAATCTGATGTTGGCTGTGGATAGGTTATGGGGTGAGTCCATATTAATGCCATAATTCTAACAGTTTTTCTGTGTTTATGTGAAACATGTCTTTATTAGAAAATATACACTGAAGTATTTAAAAAGTAAAGATGCAAAGCATCTCTGATTACTCTCAGTTGGTACAGAAGAAAAGCAAAATATCTCTATCTATCAATCAACTATCTATCTATTGCTATCATCTATCTATTGCTATCTATCATCTATCTACCTATCTATCTATATCTATCTATCTATCATCCATCTATCTATCACCTCTGTGTCTATCATCTATCTACCTAAGGAGAGAATGCGAAATCCATTTGTCAACAATTGTAAACATTTAGTGAATCAGGCTACAGGGTGTGTGGGATTCCCTTGTATTACTTCTGAAACAGTTTGTAAGTTGCAAGTTATATCAAAATAATAAAAACTAATATAACTACTCCTTTACGGTTATTGTAACATTAAAAAATTATGTTCTGCTTGAGCCCCATTTCCACCTAAGTCGGCAAAGAGCCCTTACATTTACTTTGCATCCCGACAACATCTGTTTTTTCATTTACTCATCTTGACAGTACAAATAGGGTTGAGTTTGAGCCTTCAGTTTCAAAAATCTAACTGGGGTTATTCAAAGCCATGAGGATAGGATCAAATGACTTTTTTAATCATAAAGTTCTTGCCACAAAACCTTTCTGTAAGAGTTTCGTTTTCCAGCCCTCTATTGCATTATGACGGCATTATTGCTTTAACTGCTTAGCTGCATATTGTCTGTCACATCTTTTAAATAATATTTTGCAGATATTTCACTCCAAGTCCTGCTAAGTCTAAGCTTCCTTTAATTTCCCCGCAGGATATTGGGAAGCTGGAAGGGTGTTAGAAGACTAACCTTTCAGCAGGACCAATTTGAAATATTAATGCTACATTTATCATTATTCCTTGAGAAGAACTTGGCCAATATGTTAGCACAGCTGTTCTTCAATGAGGAGCTCTCTCGTTTCCTCAAGCTTAAGACTATCTTAGCCTTGAGGGTTCTAAGATGATAAACATATTACTATTACGTATGTGGAAATAACACGCAACTTTCAAAATGGGTTTAGTTGGAAGAGTTTTGAAGGGTAACGTGCTCACGGAGTGCTCTCAGACCAACAGTGACACAGATGTGCCGGTCAGTTTTTGCTGTGGTGATGCTGCGTAAGAACCAACCCCATCTTAGTGACTGGCAATGGCAAGCTGTGTTTGCTACCGCTGTTACACAGCTGGTGGCAGCTGGCTCTAAGGCTGTGGCTCTGCTCCTGCCGCCATGTTCCAGGCCACTGGTAGATTATGGGTCTGCTTTCACTCCAGGAAGCACATTGAGGGAGTGTGCTGCCTCTCTCGAATCTTATTTTCTCATGGCAGGGTGTAGGAACAAGAGAGTGGCAGACATCAAATGCAATGAGATTGAAGGCCTCTTTCTTGGGAGAGTTATTTGCTCACACGTGTAGTTCAAGGCATGGTCTAGCCCCCAGCCCAAAGTCAATGGGAGAGGGGAAATGGGCCAAGACTGGGGAGGTGGGCAATGCCACCTCCCATGGTGGTCCAGGCTTGAAGGTGCCTCCCTCCCCAGCTTTCCTAAAGCATATCCCTTGCTACTCCTCGGCACTTAACCACCTAGGACTTAGACCTCAGTGCCTCTTGCCAGCTCAGGTCCACCTTGACTTGTGCCTCCCAAGTTCCATTTCCTGAGGTGCCACCTATGGCTAGTTTCTGTGGTGACTACCAGGCCAGGCCCTGCCATCCAAGCTGACATGCCAGACATGTGGATGAAGATGCCACCTGGACATCCTGTCCAGCTGAACCTTCAAATGACTTATGCCGAGCCATTCTCTCCCTGCACCCACGTGAGGGACCCCAAACGAGAACCTCCCAGCAGAACTGGTGAGACATAACTACAAATTACTATTTTAGGCTGTGGGGTGGTTCGGTAAGCCTCAGCAGATGAACTTAAGGAATGTGTTCCCTGGCATGCTCTGATTTGTCCTTCACGATACCCTAAGAACTAAGACGGTGATATAAAAGTTCCTTGTTTATACAGGGGGAAGGTATTAGAGATATACCCAGGAACACACAGAATTTCATGGATCATTCTGGAGACTCCTCAACATAAACAATTTAGTACCAGAGCATCTATAATGGTATAGGCCACATTCTAGGGAACATTCTGGAATGTAGTATTTAGACTTTAATAAATACTGAATAAAATACGGCCTGTTTTATTAGCCCAGAAGACACAGTGGTCTGTGTAAGAAATGCCTTTCATGTCTGCCAGGGCATACAAACAGATGACTGAGATTTTATTTACCATTAGTTCTTGGGCCATCAAAATTCCAAGTTCTTTTATGTGTGCTTTGCAGCAGTGAGGCTAATTTTCCTCAACCATGTCTCCTTTTCAGCCACCGAGTGATTTGATGGCAGAAATTTTTATGCCCTTCAGACAAATTTCCACCTACAGTTTTGACCATAGAATGGTAGAAAGTAGGGAACTGTTTCTTCATAACAGGCTTGCCTGGTTTACATAATTTTCAAAATGTTTCTTGTACTATGCTGTTTGGTTTTCATCGATCACCTTGTTCATAGGTGACTGCCCACATTTCAAACCTCTGATCCTGTTCTCCATGTATTGTGTTTTTTTTTCCTCTTGGCACAGAGAGAATACCAGTTAAAAACACTTAGTGCTAGGGGTGCCTGGGTGGCTCAGTCAGATGAGCATCCGACTTTGGCTCAGGTCACGATCTTGTGGTTCATGAGTTCAAGTCAGTCCCACATCAGGCTCTGAGCTGTCAGCAAGAGTCTGCTTCGGATTCTCTGCCTCCCTTTCTCTCTCTGCCCCTTCCCTGCTTTCACTCTGTCTCTGTCACTCTCTATCTCTCTTTCAAAAATAAATAAAACACCAAAAAAAAAAAAAAAGAAGACCTTAGTGCTAGTCATTTATAAAGCTTTTTGACATCTCACTCAAGAATGAAAAATAATGTTGGATATTCCCTAACTCTACCAACGTTAGCAAATACATTACACTACCTAATGTTTTATTTTTTAAAAAACCCATATTATTGTTCTAAGATTAAGACTTCAATTAATTTGAATCAAACTAATAAAAAGTCTTGAACTAACTGGATTTTATATCTAAATTATGAGATAAAATGTATCAAAGAAAATAAATAAATCTGATGTAGTTACCCAAAAAACACCAAACTTCCAGGGAAGTTTTGCGTGACACTTAGGTGCCTCCTACATCTTAGTCTTTTCTTGAAGAATTGTTTGAATGTAAATGACATCATTGATGCAGAATCCTTGGTAATCACAGGATTCAGTTATGTTCACTTATTTAAAAAGGTACAAAGGTACATTTACATTTTAGAAAGATTTCCAGCAATATTGGTTTAAAAAAAAGCTCTTCAGGATAAAAATTTAAGTTAATGATGCATTCATTTCAATAGAATTGTTGATTTTCTTAACTTCAGTTAATTGAAGTTCTGAGATGTATTGGTGTTTCTCAACCTTTGATGCAGATAGAATCACTTAGCATGAGCCCCAGCTAGTCAATTCAATAAAATCTCGTAGAATTTACTGGAAGTTTTCCAAGTCCGGGAAAATGGAGTAGATATACTTTTTACTATTCCCACTGAGTACAGCTGAAAACTCCAGACAATATATATAGAACAAAGAGTGAACCCTAAATGGAATGAACTAGACGAAATGTATACCAAGACAAAGTATAGATCAGTTTCTGAAAACTAGAGAAAGAAACCTTAAAGTAACAAGAGTGAAGTGACACCTTACCTGCTGGGTAAAACCATTTGAATGGCAGTAGATTTCTCATCAGAAACCAAGATGGCCAGGATTGGGTGCCTTCCCCAATCCTGCAAAATAGTAAAATGTATAGAAGCAGAAAATGGAGTGGTGGCTATTAGGGACAGGGGAAAGGGGAAGTGGGGAGTTGTTGCCCAGGGAGTATGCAGTTCAGTTATACAAGATGAGTAAGTTCGAGAGATCTACCCACAGTTAACAATAATGCATTATATGCTTAAATATTTGTTAAGAGTATAGATCTCGTGTTAAGTATGATACAAAAACAAAGGGACACAAAGAAACTTTTGAAGGTGATGGATACATTTATTACCTTGCTTAGGGGGCAGCATTACAGGTGTGTGTATATGTTCAAACTTGTCAAATTGTATACATTAAAAATAAAAATGTGTGCTTTTAAGAAATATCAATTATAGTCTAATAAAACTGTAAAAAAAAAAAACAACAGAAAAAAAGGAAAGGAAACACAGAGGCCAAAAGGTAATGGAATAACATTGTTTAAATGCTGGAAGAAAATAACTCTCAGCCCAGAATTCTATATCCAGCAAAAATATCCTTCAGGAATGAAGAACAAATAAGAACATTTTAAGATGAAGCAAACTAAAAGAATTTGTTACCAGAATGCCTACCCTAAAAGAATGGCTAAATAAAATTCTCAGAATAGAAATAAAACAGTTAAAAAATGAATCTTGGAATACCAGGAAGACAAAAGAAAAAACAGAAAAAGAAAAAATATTGGTAAATACAATGGACTTTTCTCTTGAGCTTTCAATGGTTTGAAAGAGACAAAAATTATAACACTGTCTAATGTGATTCTCAAGGTACATAAAGGAAATATTTAAGATAATTATATTATAAGTGAGAAAAAGTAAAGGAACATAAAGGGAGGTATATTTCCTTGCCTCACTCAAATGGGTAAAATAAAGTCACCAGTAGGCTCTGACAAGCCGTGTCTGTATAATGCAATACTTAGACCAATCACTAAAAGAGCTATACAAAGAGATACATGCAAAACACCATGAATAAATAAAAATGGAATTCGAAAAAAATACATTCAAGTAACCCACAGGAAGGCAGGGAAAATAAACAAAACCCCCCACAAGGAACAGAGGAAATAAACAGAACAAAAACCAAAATAGTAGACTTAAGCCCTCACATATCAATCATTACATTAAATGTAAAGGGTCTACCCACATCAATGAAAAGACATACTGACAAAGTAGATTAAAAAATCAATGACCCAACTCTAAGTAAGTGCATTATGCTGAGAGAAAAAAAAAACCAATCCCGAAAGGTCACAGAGCGAATGATTTCATTTATGTAACATCTCGAAACAGCAAAATTAGGGAAATAAGTAACAAGTTAGTGGCTTTCAGAGGATAGGGATGGGACTGACCCATAAAGACGTAGCATGATAGAGAGCCTTGTGCTGATAGGATAGTTCTGTACCTCAATCATGGTGCTGGTTGCAGAAATGTACACACGTTATAAAATAGAGATAAGCCTAGAACTATACGTGTATGGTGTGGAACACATTATGCCAAAGCCAGTGTGTTGGTTTTGATATTGTATTGTAACCTCGGTGAAGAGTACATGGGATCTCTTTGTCTACCTTTCAACTGCCCGTCAGTCTACAAAATGCTTTATAAGATCTACCCAGGTGATAATGAGGGCCACTACTTTTCACTGTTGTAAATCAGTGTAGCCCAAAGAAATGAATTTGGTGCAGAAATAAAGAAGCTAAGGTTTTAATTCCTTTCCACCAATCTCATTCATGCTGGGGCTTCTCCTTTCCTAGACCCACATCAGAATGCTTCTGTAACAGTGTCTCTCAGACTTAATTTTCATGTTGTAATCAGCTGCAGAGAATTACAACAAGTAAACATCAACAAAACTAATTCATGAATCTCTCTCCAGAATGCTGATTTAATTCGGCAGGTGTATGGCCGATCGACACGTTTTCTTAAGCTTCCCGGTGGATTCTAACATGCAACCAAGGCTGAGAGCCACAGCTCTCTCAACCCAGTGCTGCAGTTGACCAGAATGAGACACTTGCACGTGTAAAAAGACTGAAGGATCTCAGAAAGTCCTATGCCTTCTTCTGATTCGACGGGTGGCCTACACTAGCGAACGGTCACGTTTTTGAAAGTGATGTCCTTTCCCTCTTTCCTTGCTGTGCTCTGTCTCATGGGGTCACCGATGATGGCAGTCTACAGATCCTAGATTCCTGGGACAGTTAGGTTCTGGGTGGATTTGGCAAATGATGGAGAAAGCGTGGACAAACGTAAGTTATCCCCTGCCTTCCTTAAGACAGTCTCTGACGACAGGCCTTGCTCCTTGACTCTGGTTTCTGCAGAAAAGCACACCTGTGCTTCCTCCCATGGCCCCTGGGTTCTAGCAACCCCACATCTTTCCTTTTTTAAAAAATATAATTTATTTTCAAATTGGCTTACATACAACACCCAGTGCTCATCCCAACAAGTGCCCTCCTCCATGCCCATCACCCATTTTCCTTGTCCCCCACCGCCCCTCCCCACCCCCGCCATCCACTCTCAGTTTGTTCTCTGTTTTTGAACAGACACATGAAAAGATGCTCAACATCACTCATCATCAGGGAAATACAAATCAAGGCCACACTGAAATAGCACCTCACACCGGTCAGAGTGGCTAAAATGAACAAATCAGGAGACCATAGGTGCTGGAGAGGATGCAGAGAAATGGGAATCCTCTTGCACTGTTGGTGGGAATGCAAACTGGTGCAGCCACTCTGGAAAACAGTGTGGAGGTTGCTCAAAAAATTAAAAATAGATCTACCCTACGACCCAGCAATAGCGCTGTTAGGAATTCACCCAAGGGATCCAGGAGTGCTGATGCATAGGGGCACTTGTACCCCAGTGTTTAGAGCAGCACTTTCAACAATAGGCAAATCATGGAAAGAGCCTAAACGTCCCCACATCTTTCCTTTGATCTTCGGGTGGGTCAGGTTAGCAGCTCCTGGCCGTTGCTACACTCTGGACTATGTCACCATCTCCTGTTTGGGTTCCCAGCTTTCCCTCTCTGTGTAACCATTTCCCTACTTTGAAGTCCTTTAAAAAATACTTAATAGTGATTTCCGTTTTTCTGATTGGAACTTTATTTTTCTATTTTTTTCTATCCCACTCTTACTAGGACCATTTTTTTCCCCCAACCATCTTTCAGCTCTGTCTAATCTGTTAAGTTCATTCACTGAGATCTTCAATTATTTGCTTGTGTCTAAAGCTCAGAGTTGGTTCATTTTAAAATCTGATATTCTTTTTTGTAGTTTCCAGTTTTATATCCTCAAATTTCAGTGTAGATATTATATTCTTGAACAGAGTAAGCATTGATATTTTAGAGTCTTTGATATTTTCAACATCTGCAGCCCTCAGGGCTGTTTCTGTCACCTGTTGTTTCTATTGGCTCTTTCTCACAACAGCTTATTTCCTCATGTGCCTGGTTATTTTTAATTTAGGCTATACATTTTTTTAAGAAATTATTGATAGAAATAACATAAGGCACCGGATAATGTGATCTTCCTCTGGAGTTTTTTTTTTTTTTTTTTTTTTTTTTTTTTACTTCTGGAAAGTGGTTTTTTTTTTTTTTTTTTTTTTTTTTTTCCAATTTATTTTGGGAGAGAGAGAGAGAGAGACAGCAGGAGAGGGGCAGAGAGGGGATCCTAAGTAGGTTATGAGCTGTCACCACAGAGCCCAACTCAGGGCTCAGACTCAAGAACCATGAGTTCATGACCTGAGTCAAAATCAAGAGTCAGACGCTCAAACGACTGAGACTCCCAGGTGCCCCATACTTCTGGCGTGTTTTGAGGGCCACTAACTACCTGGGCTCGTTTTAAATGATTGGATCGTCCGGAGAATTTGATTCTGACCTGCAGTCTGTGAACGGGCTGGTTTACTTCTGGTGTATTCTGACTTGCACAGCAGTATTTTCGGCGTTCTAGACCAAGGCTGGGGTAGTATATGAGGGTCCCTCCCAGTTACACGCTCCAGACTTTAAATCTCGTTCCGTGAGTATTATGTAGGCACCAAAATCTCAGCTCAGACTTTCTCACGTGCCTTCCAGTTCAGTGTGTACTCCCCGAGAAAAAGGCGACCCACATTCGGGCAAGATGGCTTCAGAACTCCATCTGTGAAAGGAGCAGAGACAGTGCATGATATCTAAGGTCCTATCAAATTCTCACTTTGCATTGTTCTATTACTTTGTTGTAAAATATTTCAGTTGTGCTAAAACCTATGGAAGCTTCTGGAAAATCCTGGATATACCTACCAGTAAGAAACAGGAGTAATTTCTGGATTCTGTCACGTGGCCTGGTACACGTGTGGAGTTTCTCACGCATGAGGTAGAACAGCACCTAATTTTGAAATGACCCCGTGTCCTGAACCGTGCAACACAGCTGGCCTTCTGACCCGCATTCCTAGCTGCTCTGGATAATTTATACTCCTTTAAGTAATCTGTTCAGGGTATGGCTGAAGATAATACCCCAAGTTTGTGCCAAAGAATACTTTCCTGTAGTTTATAAGAGTAAGGGATAATACCTTCGTATCAACCCATATGGTCAGCTTCTTGTGAGCCGTTCAGAGGGAGGTATGTTTAGAACAGCTGGAAATGAGCTAAATGTTAGCTGAAGCAGTCCAGGCAACTCTCCAAATGAGCATTAGGTCTCCCGAAAGTCGGGAGTGCTCATTTCTGCTGAATGAATTGCTGTATCCGGGTTACCTTCCCTTTATGGTTCCTCCAATGTATGCAGAAGTTCATTCGCCTAACCTGTTGAGAACGCTCCGTTCGGGGTACGTTGGTTTCCTCAAATGTCTCCGACCACATCTCAAGTCTATCGGGTACGGCTTTTCTCGATACGTGTGGCAGCCTCGCTCTCGCTTTCTTCAAAGAAAATCCCGTAACATATGCAGCAATTTCAAGGGAACATTGTGGCCGAGAAGCTAATGGAGAAGCCGACTCGGACGCACGGCTGGCTGACCTCAAGATATCTTGGAAGTGGTACATGTCCACGGTAACAAATGTGGCTGTTCAGTGAAAAATTTTTTCCTCCACCTGCACAGAAATTGATACCTGCTGCCAGGACTTGACGACCTCTGTTTCTGTTGCCAGACTTCCAGTCTTGTTTCGGCCACACTGTGTTGGACCGTGCAGCAAACTTCTGACCTTTGAATACTGAGGATTCGAGCAAGCACATTTTAAGCTTAGCTGTAGTTTGGGGTGTCTTTCTCTGTCTCTGTTTTTTTTTTTTTTAAAGGCAAGCTTATTATAGACTTCACTTTGTATGGGAGCGATTTTAGCCAGTCAGCATTCCTGCTCACACTCTTTCCTTCAGAAAGTAACTAACTAGAGCTTCTATTCCTAGAATAAAGAGCAGATTAAAAAGCATAGTCGAAGCAAATAAGGCAGGTAGCAGGGAGAGGAGAGATGTGGGTAATACATTAAGAAGGAAAACTTTCCGTTAGCTATCATGCCCCACGCTGTTGTGTATAATTATTAGCTGCAAAATAGCACAGCTTGAACGTTATTATTGCGCATTAAAGAACATTTCACTTATAATTATGGAACGAAAAGAAGCGTTTACAACTCACCTACCGAAGCATTAACTTTGTGTGTGTAAGAAAATATTTTAAAGACCTCTTCATTAAAAATCTGCAAATATGTGACTTTCTTTTTCCGTTTCATGGATCCTTTCTCCTTTTTCTGTCCTCCGCTGACATGTTGAATTACATCCTAAACTTTTCTTTTAATTAGAAAGCAGCATAAAGCTGTACGGGGTTGGGGGGGAGCGGAGGAAACCAACGGAAGGAGGTGGTCTGTGCGTTTGCCAGCCAAAATAAATATTTGATACATAGACAGATTAGAAAGTGAAAAGGGAAGGCACAAAATACGTTCTTTCACCCTAGCAGAATAACCATGGGTTCTCAGAAGCAGGAACACGGTACTTTTTCTGAGCGCGGCTCATAAGTTTTAAAAGAGCAAATGCTGTGGAAACCCACAGATAATCCACCAGTGGCGGATGTCTTTGCCACAGCGTTTCAAGGTCGGTGGAGGAGAGTTTAACTGTCCCAGGAAATTCACTCTGCTAGTTCTTCTCCAATAACATCTTCCCCTGACGGACTCTCTAGGATGAAGGAGCCCATGGGTATGTGCGTGTGTCTTCTGTGTGTTTTCCTACCATTTGTGTATAAAGACTCCCTTTCGGTCACACACATTCACCGAGGAGCTCTTGTCTGTTGGACGCGGTGTGGGGCTCTGGGGGGACAGTTAAGAATAGACTGAATAAAAGAACACGTCCAGATGTTTATCCAAAAGGCGGATTTTCACACAGTTCAGGTGACTTAGCACTTGCAGGGCGTTCAAAGGAGCAGAGGAGGCCGCGGCTCCCTCCCCGACACACACAGGAACACGCATGTGCACAGACGTGCACACTTCCGTAGACGCTTGTTGGATCCGTTTTTCTCCCCACGTCTGAAACCCCCTGCCTCCAGAATACTCTGTCACGCACCGGTGTTTTCCTCAGTGTTCCTCGTGAGGACAACGGGCGTTCTGTGAGAAAGGATTCAGTGGGAGGCACGGTTACAGAGGCGGTATGTCCTCTGTCCCTCTCTTGAGGGGTCACAGCCCATCTTTTCTGGTCACAGGCTTTCTAAGGAGTCCATTCAGCTCAGCGTCTCCCAAGCACATCTCGACGTGGTGCATGGAGATGCCGATACAGGGCTCCACAGTATGGGGGCTTGGGGTTCACTCCGTGCCCTCCTGACTTCCCCTCATTTCTCTCTCAGGGCCTGGGGCCCCCCAGGAAGTACACATCCTGCCACCTTCACACTCTGCTGTGGGGGCGACGCCGTTTGGAAAGGTCTTTCCTGCCCCTCCGGGGCACGAGGGGAGGCAAACAAAGAACTGTCTTTTGTTCAGTCTCAGGATCTCCTCTCCACCTCCTAAGGTGACCTTAACTCGGGAATTTTCTAGGCGAGAATAGAGCTAGACATGTCTATGTCTTGTTCACACCCGTGTCCTTGGGCCTAAGTTCTGGCTCTTGTTTCTTGGCCAACACATTACGGTGCTAATCTTCTCAATGGCCCGTGCTGTCTAGTAGGAAGCCCTCCAAGGCATTGCGCCTTGGGACAGATGCACACTTGCGTATTGAAAGCCTGTGACGGAGTGGGAGGGACACCGATGTGGTTGGACGATCTGATCTGAACAGTGAGAGCCATCGTTTGGGGAACATTCCCTACTTATCAGACACTGTACTCCATGCTCAAAATACTTTATTTCCCTTAGCGCTTGCAAGGACCTCCGTGATGGGAGAGGCATTACCACCTACACTTTACAGATGAGGGAACCCAGCGGTAGGGAAATGACATGGCTTGTTGAAGGCCACGTGACTGGCAATCGTCTGAGCCAACCCGAGTGGCCGAAGCCACTGTCACTCTACCGTGGGCTCAAGCATTGCCTATGCTGTAGATGAACGTCTGCTCAGTCGGAGGCTGAACTCACCCCCCAGTCCACCCCCGTGCGTGAAATCGGGCTTGTAAGGGCGATGTGAGCACACGAATTCTAGGACTTTTTATATGTCTTCGATTGCAGAGAATTTGAAAGGGCGCACGACACTCTAATCTAAAAGTCTTTTACTATAAGTAGCTATGCTTTAGCTTGACTTAGCTCTACATCCCACGATTTCCAGCCCTACTGGGGAGTCAGTTCTTAGAAACACGGAGGCTCTAAGGAACAATAAAGGACAGAATGGAAGACTATGCTACGCACCGTTACCACGGCTGAGGCGGAATGAGCTGAGAGCAGGGAGAATGTGCCCACTGTAGTTGCTAAGTTTTAAAAGGTGGCAGTGAAATGATTTGCCATAAGGGAGGAGGCCAGTGTCATTGTCAAGGGGTCTCCCTGCACAGTGTTTATTCAAATGCACTCCAGACCCCGCATCTGTACTCTGAGCAGAATTTCCACATGTAAGTCAAATCATTGCATTCAGCAAAAATATTTTTTTTGGCAAAGTCTTGCACAGATCCTTGCATACAAACCCGCTTAGTACCTCCAGGATGTGTGGAGGAGATTTGCTCAAAGGAGCAGCCATGATTTTAGTTACAGTCCTCCCATCCCACCTTGACTTCCTGGTGACACTGGTGGTCCAGTGGCAAAGACCTGGTAATCCCATGTGACCAATCAAACTAGAATTTCAAACTCACCTCTAAGTGGTGTGCAAGTGACCTGTGGACTGAAAGAACCATCTGACTCAAGAGTTAAGGTCAAACGCGTGATCATGAGTGAAAAACCCTGTGGTTTGAAACTAACAAGTCTCTTACATAGTTCACTGAAAAACCAATTATACACTTCCTAACTGGATTAACACACTTCAGGGAAAGCAGTTGTTGGAGATAGCTGCATCTGTTGGGTTACAAAAACAGTCAAACATGCAAAATTAGCAATTTCTACATCATGTCCAACACAACCCTCTGTTCCAAAAGAGAAAGAATCTGAAGGTGGACCTGCCCAGATTGGCTGTGACCTGGGCAGGGGGGCTGGGGGGTACCATAGCAGGCAGGACCAGCTTCCTGAGCTGATTCAAGAATGAGTGTTCCCAGTGATCCAGTCTGAGTCGGTTTTCTGCCCAATGGTTGTCAACCTAATTCTCAAGGAACTGGAGTTACTTATGCAAAATGTGCATTGTTTCTTTTTACACAGGTCAACTCAAGGACTCTCATCCCTGGGTAAGAAAACACTAGCAAGAAAGAAAGAAAGAAAGAAACGCAAATGCATTATCTCTGCGCCAATCAACATGTCCAAATTCAGTTCTTAATCTTTCTCTGCAAACTTTGCTCCGCTGCTATTTTCCTGCCTAGCATTTACCCAGCAGCCCAAGTTAAAAACTTGATGTCTTCTTGAACCTGTCTGCTGTTGTCTTAGCCTGCCTTCCGTCCTCATCCGATTAGTCACCAGGTCAGGCACTGCTCTGCTCTCAAGACCCCTCCCCTCTACTCTTCCCCTTCATGGCCCGACACCTCCCTCCTTTCCTGCGTGGACTCCAAGGGATTTCTCCCCTAGCCTGAGGTCTGCCCCACTCCCCAATCCAGCTTCCATCCTGTGTCTAGAAAGAACTTTACATGATCATGTCACCGGTCCTCGGGCTACGTTCGGTTTTTGGTGCGCCCTCTTCTTCCTCGGGGTAGAATCCAAAGTTCTTTCCAAGGCTTGAAAGGCTCTGTGTGATCTGGCCTCTCTGTCACTACAGTTTGGCCTGTGTGAGAATTTTTGTGTCATGTTAGATTTTTTTTTTAAATAATTTTAGAATTGCATAAAAGTTGCAAGAATGCTAGAGATAGTTCTGGTATACTGTTCACTCGGTTTCTCTTTAATGTAAACATTTTACATAAGCAAAGTGAACAATTATTCAAGCCGGGAAATTAACACCGCTGATGTACTATCTTCAGACCTTATGTCAGTTTTCCCCCTCATTTCCGTTTTCTGGCCTGGGATCCAGTCCAGGCTTGGACTTTGCATTCAGTGCTCACATCTTGTCGCCTCCCCCGGTCTGTGAGAGTCCTCAGTGTGGCCTTGACTTCCGACTTGGACACTTGCAGAGCACTGGCCAGTTATTTTGTAAGATGTCCCTCCACTGGGGTTTCTTGGACATTTCTCAAGATGAGACCGAGGTTCTGTAGTCCTGGGGAGGGTGCCAGAGAGGTGACCTGTCCTCGGTGTATTGTGGCGGGAGGACGTGACGCTGATTGCCTGATCACTGATGGTGTCAACTTTGATCACCTGGTTGAGTTGGCGTCTGCCAGGTGTCCCCACTGCAAAATTATCATTTGTCTTTGACCTTCAAGAACATCTCATGAGAGGTAGTTTGGGATGATGTCACTACCCTATCTCACTATAACTTCACTTACTCGTTTTAGCATCCATTGTGCCTGCAACATGGTGTCTGCCTAGGGGTGATTTTCTATTTGCCCCATTCCTTTCTCATGTATTAATTGGAAGTCTACTCTAGAAGAGAGATAGCTCTCCTCCACGTATTTACTTATTCAATGATTAGGTCAGTATGAACTCACGGACATTTATTTTATTCTGGTTTGCACTGTTGTGCAAATTGTCTCCGGTCTGGTTTGGCAACTTCTTCAAGTTGGCTCCGGTAGGAATTTATAATTTGAATGGGTGAACTTTACCACCAACAGGATTACTTTTACATGCAATTGTGCTTCCAAAGCGAGCAAGCAAACAAAAACGACAACCCACAATTCTTTGGAGGCAGTGTCTCTCTAGAAATGTCTTTTCTCTAATGAAAGAGATCTGTAACTGGCAATCAGCTAGTGACAGATAAATCCAGGAAGCCCTTCAGAACATTCTAGATTTGCTAGGAGGCCTGTTGTGGCGTCCATCATGTACTCTCACCGGGTGGCAAAGAGAAGAATGGAAGAAATTGGCAACGGTGTGGTTTCCTGGTCCCCACCAAATTCCATGTGGTTGTTCTACTCCTATTATCATCATCATTATCATTATTATTATTACTATAGTCAAGGAGATTTCCAAGCAGGAGAATTTATTAAGTTTCAATATGTTAAAACTTGTTCGGTTTGAAAAATTTCAGACACAGAAGTGTATATATAATCCATCTACCTATACGCTATGCATAAAAGCTATTGTATACATACACCGCTATGGTCGAAGAAACCCGTCTCTATATGCCCACTGCTAAACCTCAGAATGAGAGCAGTACCAATGCCTCTGACCCCGCTGCGTGCCGTGCTGACTCCTGTCACTCTTCCATGCCTTACTGGGCACCGCCGTGCGGAGTTTTATGTTAGTTTTTCTTAAAAAACGGTTTTATCCTGTGTGCGCGTATGATTTGCTAAGCAAGATGCAGGGTGGCCTTGTCCCTGCGGGGCCCTCACACGAATGGGATCGCGTAGGTATTCTTGACTTGCCTTTCGCACTTGCCTTCGCCTTGGAGGGTCGTCCGGATCGGCACCCGTGACCGTTCTCACTTGGCTCGCGCCCCGTGTGGATGCTCAGTGTTTATGCAGTCTGCGCGCCAGCGTCTGCTCGACTCCCTTTGGCACGCGGGCCGTCCCTCCGTCGATCCTGCTCGTCCCCTGGTGTACATTCGGGGGACATTCTCTAGGGTATATGACCACAGGTGGGGTTGCTGAGCCACGGGGCGGGCAGATAGGAACATTTTCTGATGCCCGTTTCCCCCGAAGTTCTTACACACGTGCACTATCATCAGCGGCACGTGAGCGTCTCGTGGCTTTAACTGCGCCGACGTCACTGGAAGTTACAGTCCTGTCACGCTAGGTGCTGGGCTGTGGCCGTGCGTTTTCTCGATTGCTGATGAGGTTGAAATCCTCATGCGTTTACCGTCCCTTTTGCTTTCTTCCTTTGTGAGGTCTCCGCTGATGACTTCTGTTTGATTTTCTTTTGAATGGTTCTGCTTTTTCTGCTTTATACACGCTCTTCGTATATTCTGGGTGACGAGGCTTTTTTAGTTAAAACTACTCCATAGCGCTCCTTCCACCCCGTGGTTCGTCTTTTCACTTCCCTTGTTGTGATTTGATTTGTGATGAATAGAAATTCTTAATTTTAATTAAGTCCAATATATCCATCTTTGCCCTTAGAGCTTTACGAAAAAATCATTTCCTATCCCTGTTATAATCATTTCTTTTATACTTTTTTTTTCCCCCCTGAAAGCTTAAGATTTGCCTTTCAAGTCTGCTTACTTTTTCCATCTGGAATAATTCCTCCTTTCCAAGTAGATAGGCAATATCAGATTTCTGCTCACGTGTGGTCTGTTCTGTTCGGGAGCCCAGGTCTCCCTGCACCCAAAGCAGACTATACCTTTTACTAAGACTGGTTTGGGTGGACCCAGCCCCTGCCCAGTCTCCTACACCAGGGTGGCTCTTACCCTACAGGCAGACCCCACTCTGCAAGGCTGTGGGGCGACTGTGAGATGACCGGAGGCCGAACTGGTACGAGGCCACCTTGAAAATGATGATGGTTCTGTGACCTTTCAAACTTTCTGTCGAAACCTTAAAGCTTCTTTTAGTGTCAGTTATAAACATACAGGAGGTTAAAAACTGGTAAAGCTAATGTTTTTCTAGTACACTGCAATCTAAAACATGAGAGAGATTGACGGACAATTCATTTCCTTGTGCGAAACTTACAAATGGTGGTCAGTGGTGCTCGCTCCGTCACAGGACCTATGACACGGCGTGATCGTCGCTTCTGGGCGGCGAGGAACTGTCACACTCTTCTCTATGTCTGGATAGCATCCAGTATTTCATTCTCTTGTTACATCCAGCTCCCCAGTTACCACTTTCTGTTTCTTCCCTTCACCATAGGCCAGACGTCCAGGTCCTAATCTCCAGAATTTGTGACCCCCGCCTTACATGGCACAAGGGCCTTTTCAGACGAGATGGAAGTTAAGGATCCTGAGATGGGGGGATTATTCTGTATCGTCCAGGTAGACCTGATGGGATCACGGGAGACAGGAGGTCAGAGCGACATAAGAAGAGATTGAAACGATGTCCTTACGAGCCAAGACCCGTCATGGCAGCCTCCAGAGGCCGGAGGAGGCGTGGAACAGATTCTCCCCTGGAGCTTCCAGAAAGAACCATCTCTGCTAATCTCTTGATTTCAGCCCCCAAAGCTTCATTCCAGACTTCTGACCTCCAGAACTGTAGGAGAATACATTCGTGCTGTTTAAAGCCACCAAATTTGCGGTAACTTGTTACAGCGGCAACAGGAAAGGAATATGGTGCACATGTGGGTTTATCACTGGAAGCCGAGGAGACAACACAGCTAACTACAAGCTTTGCTCTCTGTGTGTGAACTGAATAACAGATGTGCGGTGGCTAATCGTTAACAGCTTTTGAAAGAAGCGACGTGATTGGTCCCTGACCAGGATGTGTGTCTGTATTTATGTTGTGATTTGTGGACTGGAGGGCTGGCGGCAAAGCTTGTACTCCCTTGAGTTACAGAAAATACACCGTGCACACGGACATTTGAACTGCGTTGTGGAGGGAAGGGTGTTTTTTTAGCTAAATCCTAGTCACTAAAATTTTTGCATATGAGAAACATTGAAAATGAGGAAGGCTTGTGGTCAGATGGTGATCGTCTCAAGACGGTGCATCTTTATAATTTTCTCCCATCAAATCTTGAATAATTTTTAATTTGTTTCTAGGAGTCTTGTATTTTTGCTGACATTGTAATGACATCTTTTTCTACGTGGCACATTCGGAGATTTGCTCATGGACGGAAATGTAATTTACTTTTGTGTATTGTGTTTTTTGTTCAACAGCTTTATAAATCATCGTATCGTGCAGAAAATTAATCTATAGATTTCAGTAGTATCCTACATAGTCAATAATACCGTCTAAGAATAATAACTGTTTTCTTTCTCTGTTCTCCTTCCTTATACTTTTAATTTCTTCTTCTGAATGTACTGTGCAGGCAAGGGTCTCCCAAATAATGCGAAAGAGAAGCTGTGTCAGCAGGCACATCTGTCTTAGTTTTGATTCAAAGAAAATTCTTCTAATAATCTAATCTTAAATTCTTCTAATTTTCGCTAATTTAAGTGGTACTTCTATTTTTTTTCGTATACCCTTCATCAATGTTGAGGAAATTCCTTCATATTCCAAGTTTTATAAACTAATACATATTTTATTTTTCTAACTGTTGGGTTCATTGTTGAAAATAGTATCAAGTCTCTTAGCTGGCTATAGCATTTAACCCATATTCATTCGATTAAATTTGTTAATGTTGCTGCTCAGATATTCTATATCTTGAAAGTGTTTGCCTGATGGATATATTAAGAGAAATATATTGAAACTGTCACTATGGTGGCACATTTGTAAATCTCTCCTGGTGGCACTATCACTTTGCCTTATACATTTTAAAGCAATTTTATTAGAGGCATATGAGTTTAGAATTTTTTTTTTTGTCTACCCAGTGAATTATCTAGTAATATACTAGAAATATCTAGTAAAGTTTTTTTTTTTAGATTTATGATCTATCTTGTCTAATGTTTTTTAAATGTTTATTTATTTTGAGAGAGAGAAAGAGAGAGAGAGAGAGAGAGAGAGAGAGAAGAAGAGAGAGAGAATACCAAGCAGGCTCTTCACTATTAACATGGAGTCCGACTTGGGTCTCGGTCCCCCAACCATGAGATCATGACCTGAGCCAAAATTAAGAGTCGGACCCTTAGCTGACTGAGCCACCCAGGCATCCCTATCTTGTCTAACTACAACAACTTTGCTATTTTATTGTATATATTTTAAATACTTTTACTTCCAAAGTTTTAGTATTCTATGCTAAGTATATCTATCCTAGACAGATTATACTGGGAAGTATTTAATCTAGTCTCACATTGTCATGTCCTGGAGAATTTAGTCCATTTATGTCACCTGAGTTATACGATACATTTGTATTTATTTCCACTATTGTACTTCAGATTTTTTTGCTTGTCCTCTTCTTACTTTTTTCTTTTTCTTTTCTGGTTTTGTTGTTATTTGGTTTAGATTCTTCTATCTCTTCTTTCTAGCTTTTCCTCTACCAGTTTAATATACTCTAACTACACCAGAGTATACCCTGGTTTGGTGAGTGTATTTAACTTAGTAAAAATTCAGTGCTTCCTTATCTCCCCCCAAATAGAAGAATAGAGCAATTCTGTGCTCTTATGCATTTCTGTATTCTTAGTTGCAAACAGAGTATCTTGTACACAAGGAAGACTTAATAGATACTTGTTCAATAAATAAATCAATTAATATATTTAAAATGTATAATAGATTTGGCGTATACATAACTTTAGGTCCTGAGGAGTTCCCATGAAACCTGAGCAATGATCACCCTGTGTGGTTTGTTTATTTTGAAAATCAAACATTGCGTTAGAATGTCTTCGTGAAAAAAGAGGTGTATTGGTTGTGAAACTTAATTATATTTTTACCCAGATCTAAGTAGAGACTTGATTTCAGAGTTTGTCACAGCGGAGACTCGAGTGGCCAGATGAGGATCCGGTCCTTGTTCCCAGAAACTATGAGTGAAGTAAGCTCTTGAAAAATATCTTCTAGTAACCCTTGCTTGTGAATCCATATAACCTCTGGGAAATACCACGTTTTTTTCCCACTGAGGATAGGAAGACAATTATATGTGACAACCGTCAGCCTTCCCTCACTCCTCACCCCAACTTTTCTGGGCTGAAATTGTGCCCCTCTTGCCTGCACACTTCCCACAATTAAAATTGCACACCTCACATTCAATTGGCTTTAAAAGTGTTAGAAATAATTACAACAATAGTAACAAACAAACAAACAAACAAAACTCAAACTACTGTTTGTTAGGGAAATTGACCTGCTGTGCCTGGACCAACAGGTGGGCATCCATGACCTGGAGCTTGGATGTAATTTGGGGCTCAAAGCCTTGCTGTAGGCCTAGGGCCCATTGTGCAGAAAGGCCCAATGCAAAAAACCCCAAACCCAAAAATGAAACCAAACCAAAACTCCTCAAAAGTGCTGTAATATAAGTTCGACATAAATAATTCTTTGAGGCTCAGTGTGGCTCATGTCCTGCCTCAGCTGAAGACTTTCTCCGAAGTCCCCCAGGTTATGGTGATGCTTCCTTCCTGGATTCACCTTAGTAGTGGGTGCTCATTATCACCACATGATCACCCAGGACCCTCCTGGTGTCAGCCCTGAAAGTCCCGGGTCTGGGACCTCCTCATTCTCCCCGCCTGTTGGTGACATCATTCCTTTAAGACATAGAACAAAAAACATGGCTCTCATCATCTTCTTTAAGCTGCGTTTCCTCACTCTTAAGGGATCTCTGCTTCTTCTGTTTAATTCTAAGCGGGGGGCAGTGTGCGGGTAGAGGGTGGGAGGAGGTTCAGAAGAATAAGGACCAGTTATACTTTACACTGTCTACTCCCCCTCCTTACCGTGCACCAGCCCAAGTCCGAGAGGCTGAAAATGTTGAGTCTTTGACCAGCCCCTTCATCGTTGTGAGTCTTGGCCTTCCACTGCCTCCCCGATAAAGGAGTTTGTAGCCCCCGCACGACAGGCACGCTTGTCTGACTCCTGTGGGGCGAGGGGGACGGATGGACAGCACTGCAGAGAGGATGGCGAGTGTCTCTGCCTCTCTCGCCCCACGAACACTCAACGTCCCCTTGGAAACTTCACGTTCTCCTCAACTGAACAGACTCTTCCTTCCAGCCCTGTTTTCATCTTTTACTTTCCAGCCAGCCAAGTAGAACCCTAGCGCATTTATTTCATTGAGTTTTCAACAGCGTTAAGCACTGGTCGATGGCAAAGGACTCCTTTTATCTAGAGATAAAAGACACAAATATGTACATCTCTATCCAATGGGAAAGTCAGGAATGGAAATAAACTCTGACAGAGGAATGTGATAAACTCCGTGCGTGAGAGACCTAAGAGGGAGACACAGAATCCGAAGAGGCTCCAGGCTCCGAGCTGTCAGCACAGAGCCCGACGCAGGGCTCGAACTCACGGACCGTGAGATCACGACCTAAGCTGAAGTCAGACGCCCAACCGACTGAGCCACCCAGGTGCCCGGAGCAGTTAGGTTCAAAAGCCAATTATGAAATATCAATAGGATGCTTTTTTGTTTGTTTTTGTTTTTGTTTTGTGTCAGATGCTAAAACCAGGATATTAAGGGATTTCGTGTGATTCTACATGTAGTACTTTGGGGGAAGCACCAAATACTTTCTTATGGAGGACACAAACACATTCCGTATCGACTCGCATGGTCTTGCCTGAGTAATTAGAATAAAAGCCCAGAGAGGCTATAAACATGGGACAGCCATAAATGATCTTACATTCAGTAGAAAGGAGAGCTCCTGGCCTACCTCTGCCTTTTCCATCTGGACCAGCTTTAATTTATCTTTTAATTAATTACCAAATATAAGGAGATAAAGCAACAAATTCATGAAGTTTACAGATGGTACTTAATTAATTAACAGATATTGCCCATCTGAGTAAAGACTTGTTCGCATTCAATTGGCTTTAAAAATGTTGGAAGTAATTACGACAATAGTGAGAAAACAAACAAACAAAAGTCACACTATTGTTTGTCGGGGAAATTGAAGGCATTTTACAAGTGGAAATACAGAAGAGCGAACTTGGAACAGGAGGGAATTTGGCATTGGTCTGAGACCCCATGGCAATGGAATGAGGTTTTAGTATGTGTGATTTTATATAAAAACAGTATGCTTTAGAGTGCGTTGTGTGCATACTTCTCAAATAACCTCATGGAGTTTGTTTTAATGGGACATTTATGTATTTATGTAAGGTGCTTATTTATTTTTGATAGAGAGAGAGAGAGAGCACACCAAGTGGGGTAGGGGCAGAGATAGAAGGGAACAGAGGATCCTAAGCAGGCTCTGTGCTGACAGCACAGAGGCCGATGTGGGGCTTGAACTCATGAACCGTGAGATCATGATCTGAGCTGAAGTCGGACGCTTAACTGACTGAGCCACCCAGGCGCCCCTCATGGGAAATTTATTTTAAAGGGCAGTCAATGGGAAATTTCGGAGCTGGACTATTTTATCATGAAAGTGACAAGTTCTAATTTATAATTTTTTCTCACTTTTTATTTTGACATAATGTTAGGATTGCAGAAAAGCTGTACAAATTATTCGAAGAATGCCAGATAGCCTCCACCCAGATTCCTCAAATGGTAACATTCTGTCACATTTGCTTTCTTTCTCTTTCTCTCCCTTTTTCTGAACCATTTGAAAGTAAATTGCAGAAATTATTTCCCTTCTCCCTGAAATACTTCAGTGGCCATGTCCTGAAAGCAAAGACATTTTACAAAACCATGGTGCAAAAATAGAAGTCAAGAAATTGAACATTGGAATTATGCTATTAGCTAGCATGCAGTTAGCTAACATGTGTTATTCAAACCACAAACTTTCCCAATAATGCCCCTTATAAGAAAAATAATCTGGGACCGAAAGTTGCATGGGGTTATGAATTCCTCACCTCTGTTAGTCTGGGGTGGTCGTTAGTTTGTCCTCTTTGGTCACAACCTTGATATTTTCAATGTCCACAAGTCCTCTATTTATAGAACGAACCTTGATTTGGATTCGTTTGAAGTTTCTCACGATCAGATTCCAAATATGTGTGTTTTTGAATAGCACAAAAATGATGTGCTTTTCGTAGTGTATTCTATCGGGAGACACACGATGCTTGATCATCCCACTTCTGGTGATGTTGACTTTGACCGCCTGGTTAACGTGGGTTGATGCAGGGTCTCCATTGTGAAGTTACCGTTTTTTAACAGCAAAGTTACTTTAAAGGTACTGTTTTTACCTCTTGTAATTAGTAAGTGTCTTCTGGGGAGATACTTTGAGACCATGTAATTATCCTGCTACTCATTAAAGTTCCGCCCACAGGTTTCAGCACGCACTGGATACACATCATTGATGGTTGGTTCATTATTATGATGGTTGCCTAATGGTGATGTTCTGATTCACGGTGGTCTTTCTTATCCCCCAAAACGTGCGTAGGATATTAGTCAGCTCTGAGCGTTGCGCTATGGTTTTCTTTTGCTCCGTTTTCCCTTCTTTAGGAGAATTTTCATCAGCAGAAGGTATTCTCACAGAGCCATAAATTTACCCATTTTATTTCCCCTTTTACACCCACTACCCAAAGTGTGCCTCACCATTCCTTTGTGCGCCTTTTCCCACAGAAGCAATGCCTTTCAAAGACTGACATCTCGACTGGATTGCATTTATAGGTCCCTTTTTGTAGTGTCTGGTCTTTCAGGACTGCTTTTATCTCGTACACATAATGGACTTGCTCGGCCTTGTGGTGATTTTGGACCAGTCTTTGGCCCACTGCCAGCTCCCCGCCTTTCTCTCTCGCAAAGTTTTTCTTGGACTTGCCTTGTTCTCCACAGAGACTTACAGCAGAGTGCCAGATAGTGCGCTGAGGTTATTTTTCTACCTAAGGGTAATTTAGCGTTTGGGCCTTGTCTAGCCTTGATGTACATATGGCTTTTTAATTATGGTGGCCACTCAAAATTAGGGGGAAAGCCCTGGGGCTTCAGACCTTGGAGTGGGGTGGTGAAAAGGTCGAAAGGGATGGGGAGGCATCTCATGAAGTGAGTGGATGGTTTTTATACTCTTACCTCACATACCTTGGGTCTCGGGTCTTTTGCATCCTTCCCAAGGTAAACCTAGAGATAAGCCTTGAAAGCACCGTGGTTGAACATGAGTTCATGGAGTTCGAATTCTTGAGTTCAAGTTCCAGCAGACGCTTGGGCGATATTAGACCTGCTGGAGCCTGGTCCCGTGTGCAAAGGAAGTATCATTACACCTAACTCATAGGGTTGTGTCAGTGAAGCTGAGATAACCCACATAAAACTCTTTGATACAGCCTTGAACTATCAAAAACACTTTGCAACAGTTCAAAACTTTTTTTAAAAAAGTTTATTTCTTTATTTTGAGAGAGAGAGAGAGAGAGAGCATGAGTGGGGGAAGGGCAGGGAGAGTGGAGAGAGAGAGAGAGTCCCAAGCAGGCTCCACACTGTCAACACGGAGTCCGACGCAGGGCTCAAACTCAGGAACCGTGAGATCGTGACCTGAGCCGAAACCGAGAGTCAAATGCTCAACCGACTGAGCCACCCAGGCACCCCTGCCCCAACATCTTTAAAAACTATAGTTGATCGAGATATTTTACTTGAAGAAGGCTGATGAATGAATTTTTGACATGAGCAAGTCTGTCCCTCCCATGGTCCCCTTATGTTTTGTCATTGACCTGAATGAAGACCTGAATTCATGTTGATTACATCTGCAGGCTGACCCAGAGAGAGAAGTTACATGGTGACAGCAAATCAGATGATCAGTTCCTGCGCAAGTTTTCTCTTTCTTGAAGATATTTCATAAGATTTTGCTTTTTCCTCTATAATATCACTACCATGGTCTACCTTGGATGAACTTTTATTTATGCATCTTCGTCCTTCACTAACTTGTGAGGTTTTCAGAAGAAAAGCATCTGATTCATTCAGTGTGGGAAAGACAGACACGTGATCCTTGTGATTCACAAAATCACCATCGATGACCGTGACCGAGATGGTCGGGTCCCGGGGGAGCAAAGAACCTGAGCTGGGATGGAAACAACACCAAAGTCTAGTATTTCATGCCCACCTGTCTGTGTGTGAGACCCACAAGCTACTGGCTGCGGCCATGGTGGCGAGGAGGACCACACAGCCTGGAGAAGCCCGCGTGGGAGGGGATTTTGTTGCCACAGGTAGAAGTATACTGGCGGCCAGCTGTATGGAGGTGGGTGAAAATTGCAGAGTTAGGATTCCATGAAAATATTGGCTCTCTTGCCATGAGGGAATAAGCCCCTTTGTGAATATACCAGGTTTCCAGTTCATGAATATAATTAAACATGCAATCCAAGAGAAAATACTATGACGCCTTTCTTTTTATTTTTAAAATTCTCTTGTTTTAATTTATTTTTGGGAGAGAGAGCACTAGTGGGAGAATGGCAGAGAGAGAGAGGGAGAGAGAGAATCTCCAGCAGGCTCCACACTGACATCACAGAGCTAGGCGTGGGGCTCGATCCCATGAACCGTGAGATCACGACCTGAGCTGAAATCAAGAGTCAGATGCTTAACCCACTGAGCCACCCAAGCACCCCTTTTAAATTTTTTTAAAAATGTTTATCTTAGGGTGCCTGGGTGGCTCAGTCAGTTAAGCATCCGACTTCAGCTCAGGTCACAATCTCGCGGTCCGTGAGTTCGAGCCCCGCGTCGGGCTCTGGGCTGACGGCTCAGAGCCCGGAGCCTGCTTCCGATTCTGTGTCTCCCTCTCTCTCTGCCCCTCCCCCGTTCGTGCTCTGTCTCTCTCTGTCTCAAAAATAAATAAACGTTAAACAAAAAAATTTAAAAATGTTTTTCTTAACCATGACTCCTATTTTTGTCTATGCCCCTCACCTCTAGTTTCCTCCCTTCCTTCTCCCTTCTTGGGGTTCAACAGGGTGCGGATGGGATATGGTAACTCCAACTCAGGACACATGCTTTGTTCCTCCAGCCGGTCAAGCACTTTGCTGTAGAGCAGCTGGGAGCTGAGTGAAAGGGTGCTCACGGTCCCGCCGAGAGTTTAAAACAAGTCCCGTCGATTATACAACGAGTGGAACCTAGTCATCAACAATACAGTAGGCAGGGTTACGATGGACACATGATTTTAATGGGTTTGTCATTTCTGTAAGTAGCGTATGTGCGTTGCCTGCATGACAAAAATGGGGCGGGATGTGATTTTCTGTGAAATAGAATATGCTGGAGGAAATCTTGTCCATTCTTCTGAAAAAACAAACAAACAAACAACAGATATTCATTAATGCGCTGACCACAGACCGTAGGTCTGGTGCTGGGTTTCTCTCCTGACTGTCCTTCTATGTTCAGATGAGCCCACAAAGGTCCAGGGGGGTTTTCTCCTTGAATCATCTCTAATGAAACACATTGATCCTTTCCTTCCTTTTGATTTTTTTTTTTTTTTTTTGTTTTCAATTTGAACAATTCCTCATTCGGGATCTGGATAGGAAACAAAATACTCCATAGTCCCTCTTAAGACAGTGAGGATTCTATACGGATTCGTGAAAATGTACTGCCCATGAGTAACAAAGCACTGATCCCGGGTAACAGGAACCACTGGGAATCTTTTCAGGAAACAGCTCTATTTTGATGGTTGATGCAGGGTCTTTCCAGGTTTGAGCTTTGTGAGATCAAGATAGGGGCTACTGAATAGAACCTTTCAATTTCTAGGGTTTAGACGATCTTCATGAAATCAAGGCTCTTTGGAAATGAGTACAGTCAGCTTTGTTTGTATTAATTGAATTGTATCTCAAGACATACTTGTCTGCAATCTTTAACAAATACTTAAATGAGAAATTCCGTTCCCTTCCAGAAACATACACTGGAAGGACCCTGTAGGGGTTACGTTCTTCATGTCCTGGCTTCTGAACGAGCTCGATCTGACCCTGCAGACACGTCCAGCTGTCTATCCGGAGATTTCTGAGGAGTAGCTGCAAAGTACAGGGAGGAGGCCGGGGCCAGGAACATGCCACAGCCTGCCTTTCCTCCTTCGTCTGTGCCGGAAATCGCAGCCCTGCACCCGGGGGCCGCTCTCTGTGCCCTACTGTTCCAACACCTCCTTTTCTGTGCCTTGCAAACTGCATCAGGGACCCTGAACCCTCATCCAGCAGGGCCAGGCTGCTTGGCCCTCGCCGCTGGGTGTCAACAACGTGCTGGCATTTCTTGTAAAGTTTTGGGCATGCCTTGCTGATGTTGCTTTCGTTGTGCTGCCTTACCTCGGCTACAGACAGGTGTGGGGGTTTCATCCGGAAGTAAAGGGGAAGGGGCCAGGGTGTGGTGAAATAGCCAGGACATACGGGGAGGGCAGTGGGACCCCAGCAGCACCAGATGCTCAAGGTGACCCTGCCCTCATTTCTCCGTGGATGCCCCCTCCCTGCCTTAAAAAGCCCTAAACATGGCTGGTGACAAGGACATTGCAGGGAATGGTCCACATTTGCTCGTGGGCCCTGCGGCTCCTGGCCCCTGCGTCCCTCAGGGAAGGAGGACGGCTGTCTGTCAGCTCTGACTCTGTCTTGAAGGCAGCTGAGGTCCTGTAAAAGTGGCTGTGGCCACCCGTGAATGAATATGACATCTAGAGTTTTTCTTTTGAAATTAGATTACGTTTCACAGATCAATAGCTTCTTCTTCATTTAATCTTCCTGAGGATGATAGCGAGCTAGGGAGAGGGAAAAAAAGGCTTTATGAAATGTGCCCTAGTTTTTGCTTGTTCAGGCCTCTCCTGACCGCTCATGGGAGTCAGGTGGATTTCTTCTTCCGGACTTTCTCTGCTTCTGCAAGTGCCCCTGGCTGCCAGGAAGCCATGCTGTGCCCCAGGGGGGGTAAGGCAGGATGGAGAAGCTTGGGCCAGGCCTGTCCTGGGTCCCTCTGCCCGGGTCCAATGTCCTGGGTTCTGTGTAATGCCACCTGGGTCCTGCTGCCTGTGCCCTGTGCCTTGTGTCCAGCCATCTGGGTCTCGTATCCCGGGTCCAGCTGCCCGGGTCCTGGTCCTGCTGCCTGGGTCTTGGGTCCTGGATCCTGGGTCCTGGGTCTTGGGTCCTGGATCCAGCTGCCTGAGTCCTGGGTCCTGCTGCCTGGGTCCTGAGTCCTGGATGCTAGGTCTTGGGTCCTGGGCCCTGGGTCCTGGGTCCTGCTGCTTGGGTCCTGGGTCTTGGGTCCTGTGTCCAGCTGCCTGAGTCCTGGGTCCTGCTGCCTGGGTCCTGAGTCCTGGGTCCTAGGTCCTGGGTCCTGGGTCCTGGGTCCTGGGTCCTGGGTCCTGTTGCCTGGGTCCTGAGTCCTGGGTCTTAGGTCCTGGGTCCTGGGTCCTGGGTCCTGCTGCCTGGGTCCTGAGTCCTGGGTCCTAGGTCCTGGGTCCTGGGTCCTGGGTCCTGGGTCCTGTGTCCTGGGTCCTGGGTCCTGCTGCCTGGGTCCTGAGTCCTGGGTCTTAGGTCCTGGGTCCTGGGTCCTGGGTCCTGCTGCCTGGGTCCTGAGTCCTGGGTCCTAGGTCCTGGGTCCTGGGTCCTGAGTCCTGGGTCCTAGGTCCTGGGTCCTGGGTCCTGGGTCCTGGGTCCTGCTGCCTGGGTCCTGAGTCCTGGGTCCTAGGTCCTGGGTCCTGGGCCCTGGGCCCTGGGTCCTGCTGCCTGGGTCCTGGGTCCTGGATCCTGGGTCCTGCTGCCTGGGTCCTGGGTCCAGAGTCCTGGGTCCAGCTGCAGAATCAGAAGTGATCAGTCCCTTGTCAGTGTGGGTTTCCTGCATGGCAGTGTGATGCTGGGCCCTGCCATGGCATTGGCTTTGCCACCACCATTATTCACCTTTATCAGCCACGGGCAGTGCGGGGTCAGGCGCCAGGCTTTCAGAGCTGCTGGGTCCCTGGGGCCAGGGCTGGAGGGACATGGGTATGCCTAGTGGCCAGGTCCCACGGGATGGCTGGGAGCCCCCACGACAAAGGAGGCTCCCCCCGACTTCTCAGGGAAATCTCAGCCCACCTGTAGATCCCCAGGCCTGGACAGTAGAGTGGGGGCAGTGTGCGGTTTGGAGGTATAATGGGCTGGCACCCTTGGGAGCTACGCAGGTTCTTCAAAAAACCCGCTCAAAACAGCCCAGAGTCAGAATCCTGCCCCTTCAAGCATATCAAGAAGCACCTTTTGGTTTGCATTTGACGATTTGCTGTTTCTAGTTTCATGGGGTAGGAAATCTAAGGCAAGGGTAATATTTTCAGCAAATGCAAACACCGATATACTTGACTTTATTTTGAGACGGTTTGAAGCTGTCTGTTTAACCCAGAAGGCGTTCATTATTTAAAAACGGAGAGGGCCAGTGGGTTTCTGCGCCCTGCTCCTGCTTCTGTCCCTCGTCCTTGTTTTGAACCGGACCCTGCCCCTCTGCCACGCCAAATCTGAAATGCTGCCAGAATTCCTGGCTGTGTTCGGTCAGGCCAGGGCTGAATAGTCACCAAAGCGATTCTCCAGTTGCCTGAATGGACTCCCAGTCGCAGGAACGGAATTGTTTTTGTGCTGCGGAGAAACGGAATCCAAGAAGGCTCATCTCAGTAGGATGCTTCTTCAACCTTACGCTGTGCCAGCCCCCGGGGCACACGGTCTGCCTGCCGTGTGACAACAAGGCGTGGCGGGATGCTTTCCGACTCGGCAGGGATGTGATGACACGGTCCGTCAAGCAACCGTCCCTTGGTGGCATTGTTCATCGGGTGGGTCACATGGTTGGATCCCTGCCGAAGGTGATTCAGCCAAGGCCAGACAGGGTGCCACGGGCCTTCTGCAACGCGTGCACATTGCAGCAGAAAGAAAGGGAAGACGGAAGGAGGGAAGAGTGGAGGAGGGCAGGAGGGAGGGTTTTCACCCTTCTTATGTTGCCAAGTCACTGTGGCCAAAGCAAAGTTTGTCTAGAAGTCAGAGCTGCAGTCCTGGGGACGAGTTCCATGGACGCCTGCCCGCAGACATCACGCTAGCAGCGGAGGGGACCGTGAGAAGAGGGGGTGGGTGCTCGCTCTTCCTCCCCTCGTGCTAGGTTCCTGCGTTGCTGGAGGCGGGGCCTTGGGAATGAGTCTCCTACATCCACCGCATCTGCGTTGGTTGTCCGACCAGACATGGTTCAATCAGGGCATGCTTTTGCAAGGTTATTGCCTCGAAACACCCCATGCGTGTTTGTTACCCCGTTTGGCCCCAGGCGGGGGCCGTGTCCTCCTGCTCTGTCCCTCCTCTCTCCTAACGCTTGGTGTTTCGAGGTGCTCCATGACTGCTTGGAACCAAAGCCAGCCGAAGTTGCCGCTGTGGTGGAATATTTAGACACCGTGCAGACGTCCAGACACGCTAAGGGCCGGGTCTCACCCCCAGATGGTCACTTCGTGTGAAGTCCCATGTCACACAGCCTGACCTCAGTGCAGGAACACGCTGGTCCACATTTTCAACTAGCTTTTCGGATGGAATGTTCTCAGTGCACTTTTGAACCCCGACTTAGAAAAACAGCTCATTACGAACGTGTCAGTTTGCCTGTTTGCCAAAAAGATTAGGGGCCGAGCGAGTGAAATTTCTCACTGATGCACAGAAACGCCACCCCACGTGGTCACACCGGGTCTCACCGGACAGTAACATGTCAGCCTGGGGGTCTTCAGGACGAGGTCCCTGCTGGCCCTCGTCCTGCATGAAGACATTCAAACGCTCAGTCGCATAATCGCTTTCAAGATCGGTTTCCCAAACCTGGGAGCAGGAGACAGAGGAAGGTACTCTATGTTACCAACTAGACGACTGCGGTAGGCCGCCCATTGGTAACCCACTTTAGACTTTGTGCCAAATGGAAACCTGAAAAAAGCCAGTGGTGTTCAGCGTTGGCTTGGAAGGGGAAACGGAGTAATTTAAAGGAAGACATTGTACGATATTATATGTGGCGAGTCACGAAGACATGTAGCTACCTGATACTTTATACCTTTACGAAGACTCATTAGACCATTTGCGTTGGGCAGGACAATGGCTCCGTTTGAGTCTTTATGTCTTTACACTTTTGGTACAAGAGTGATGCAGCCTGTGTGTGCACAGAGGTGAGCGTGTGTGTGCACGAGTCACAGACACAGACCCTCCTTTCTGACGGCTCGGACTTTCGATAGGAAACATAGAAGTCTGTAGTCTGACGCCATTCAGTTTTCCCAAATAATTGTGCTCTACCAGGAATGAAGGACAAGGCGGGGGGCGGGGGGGGGGTGGCGACTAGGACCATGGGGGTTGTTAATCTGAACACTTTCTTGACAAAAATATTTTCTTAATTTTTTTGGCTTGTTTTCTTCATTTCAGAGCTGTGTACCTTCTGTCTCGCGAGATCCGCTTTGCTGGAGGGAGCTTGGCGGATCGGCGAAGGGCAGGGCGTGTGGCCCATGGCGTGGGCTCTAGCATTTCTTTATCCTCTTAGTGGCTTGAGCCTGCCTGGTGCAAAAGCATGGTTTCAAATTCTGCCTTTGACACGTGGACTCAGCCGTGTGGCTGATACGTACGTGTCCCTGTGCTGTCAAACGTTTCACCGATTCTAGAGCCTACGACAGCTTAATAGCCAGGTCCTCGGTCAATGTTACCATGGCAGCGTCTCCCCGCCTTTAAGATGTTTGGATTTATTTGAACAGCAGGTGCAGGATGATACCTAGAAGACCAGCACCTGGTTATGTACACATCATCACGACTCACTGACACCCAGGGTGCCCAGCTGACATGGACAGAATCTGCCCTCCCGGGAGCAAGCAGCCTCCGTGCTGGAAGTCACGGCTCCTCCTCTTGTACCCTGTCCCCCGTGCGACTGAGCACACACCACGGGCGGGACACACTGGGACCCGCCTGGTGGGGAGGTAGCACCCACTGGTGCTCCAACTCCCGCGATCATTGCCGGAATGGATTCATTTTTCTTGCCTTCTTGTTTAAAAATACAGACACGATGGCTCTCTGCACACACTATTCCTAGAATATTCTTGGTTGACCTGTGTATGTTTCTCGAAGGTACCTTCCCATTGCACGCTCCATCTGTTGGCTTCCGAGCATGATAGCAGATAATTAAACACTCTTCACGTCAATTGATGACATGAGAAGGTTGGAACTACACTTCAACGGAATGTTCCCCAACAGCTTCAGTCACCTATGGTATCCACCGCGTTCAGATGGGATGACTTTAGGAGGTTGTCATGTGTTTCTTTTTCCACGAAGAAAGTGAGTGAACCAGGGGCGCCTGGGGGATGCAGCTGGTTGAAGGTCTGACTGTTGGTTTCGGCTCAGGTTGTGATCTCACGGTAGTGGAATCGAGCCCCATGTCCGGCTCCCCTCGGAGCACAGAGCCTGTTTAAGATTCTTTCTGTGTCTCTCTCTGTCCCCCTCCCCCACTCATGCTCTGTCTCTCTCTCTCTCAAAAAAATAAATAAATACATAAATAAAAAATCAAAGAACACGAGTAGTGAACTGTAGCCACATGGGTGATGCTGGCTCCCATCCTCTGGGGCCACATGCCAGGCCTTCTTTTCCTAACGTAGTTGTTTGATAATCACCGACCGATGGAATGAAGGACGGGCTGGATGAGTCAATGGTTCCGTGAAAAAAAATAAGTTCACATGGCTTTTGAGTTAGCTTTTCTAAATACATGCATTTTTATTTTTATATTTCTGAATATTTAAGTATAAACATATTTCACGCCCATAATACTTTTCACTTAAAGGGGTCTTACCATTGATATTAGAAGACATAGTCCGCTCTCTCTCCAAGAGCCTTTTTCCCCGTTCCTGGTTTATCATCCACGCGGAATCCAAAATTCACTTCTAGCCCTAGGGTATATACATTTTAATTAGTCAGAAGCAGTCATGATAACCCCCCTCCCTGTTCATGTGGAGTTGGAAGGACACAGTATCTGGGGTGAGCAGGGTGGAGGGGAGGACACCTTTAGGTCGGGCTCCTGGGACAGCGGTGTGAGCGTTTGCAAAGAGGAACCAGGCATAAGGTAAGAACGACGGAGAGCGGAGAATGCCAAGTGCCCGGGAGGATGCAGGTGAACCGCTCTCACGCTGGGCTGGCGGTGTGAAATGGGACGGCCGCTCTCATGACACGGGCGACCGTTTCACATGGACTTACACACGCACTTACCAGTGATGCAGCAATAGCCCAGTCCCAGAGAAATTAGAACCCGCGCCCACCCGAGGACCTGTGTGCTTGCACACGAATACTCCAGGCAGCCTTTCTCACAACAGCCCCGGCTGGAAACAACCCGCTCGTCCACCGTCGGGTGAGCAGGTGCGTGCACGGCAGTGGATCCCAACACGATGCTACTGAGTGCAAAAGGGGCGGACTGAAAGTGAGCCCGAAACAGGGTTAAGCCTCGGTGTCCACACTGAGAGCCCGGGCCGGGAGCGCGCATGCTGTCACCCGCGTTCCTAGGGACACGCGGATGGTGACGAGTGTACCGGTGGCTCTCCCGACCTGGCGGGGGAAGGGACTGACCAACAAGGGGCGTGGGGGAAATTTTAGGGCGAGGTAAATATTCTGTACCTTGTTGTGGCGGGGGAGGGGGGATCACAAGGGTGAATTACATTTGTCAAAATTCACCCAACCGGATACAGTGGGTCTGTATTGTATGTAATTTATTCCTCAGTATAAAGAAAATGAAAGAAATGCAGAGGAAGACACGGTAACTGCTTCTAGTCCTTGAGCAATGAAGTGACATGGAGGCCATTCTCCACGCTGCGCCCGTGAGTGGGACCAGGAGACTGGCCAGGTGACATCTGTAACCTGTAGGAAGTTGAGCCACGGAATGCCCTAGTCCCGGAACTAGTGACTAATTATTTTCACAGATAACACATTTTTCTTATAGTGCACTCCATTTTCCCGGGGCTTTGTAAAAAATTCTTCATGGCCAAGATCCCCCTCCTGACTACGTCTGCACTAATTAATGTATCCTTCACAACACCCGCAGGAAGCCTTAATCATTTTGCTTTAGAAGATGAAACATCTTTGGACCAGAGAGGTTAAGTGACGCGTCCCAAGCCACAGTGACAGTAAGCGGGGCCTGGGACCCAAGTTTCTGACCGGACAAAACCTCTCGTTCCAGCTGTTTTGCGTTGTTTACTCAAGCTACCAATGGCTCATGATCGTCTTCTCTCCTCTTTACACTGTATTTGTGTTCTTATTGGTGAACTGTCTCTGTCCCGTGAAGTCAGCACTAGAGAGATGTTGACCACTCTCTACCTCCTTTTCTGCCCCCAAGCAAATGCCTCCTGGAGGTGAACACACAGGTAAAAGTTGAGGGCTCACCACGTGAGGGTCATACGGCTTCATGAGGAGGGATCGAGATGCTGGCCTCTACTCCAGGCACCCTCCTGTGGCCTCCAAAACTGAAGGCAGGCTGGGGACAAGAGCCCCTGTGGAAAGTGGAGCCCGCCGTGTGACTCAAAGCTCAGTTTCAAACAGCTGAGCGGATATTTAACACATTTTAATATCTTGAAGTTCTTTCTACAGGTCAGTACAACTTTGACTCTCCACCTACCTGTCCATTCAAGTCTGAATTCATTCTCATTCAAGTACGTTTCCACTCATGTGGTTTTTCAAAATGTTCCTCGCGCAGCAGGTGCAATCAGAAGACGAACAGAACACGGGTATTTACGCCTTCAGACAATCATGTAAGCTTCACGTAAGAATCAATCTTTTGGAGACTTGTCTGAATTTAGCTCTCCTATTTTAAGCATTTTTGCCTGGGCATTTTTTTTTCCCTATAGTCTTTGTTCAATTGTGCCTCTTAACTCTGCCTTTCCAACCAGCACTAAAAGAAGGAGTTTCACCACCTTGGCTCTTGAGTTCATTTGGGCTGTGCTCGATGGAGCTGAGATAAGGATATTTGAAGAGCAGAGAACATTAAGACTTGTCATGTGCGATGTTCGATGTAGGTCTTTACCTTCCTGTCTTTCCACCAGAAGTAATTTATTGATTCCGTCAATCTTTTACCCCAAAACATGTATTGAGTGCCATCACGAGCAAGGTTCGGAGTAGGAATCTGCATCCCTGATTCTATCCAAGTGGATGTGTTGACAATCTCCCTGTAATTACTTGTTGGACATTTTTACAAAGATCTTCTGGAGTCACTGGAAAATCCAACCTGAGAAAAGGCTGACTCCTAGCTTCTTTCTTCCTCCAGACTGGCCTTGATTCTTCTTCTTCTTCTGTGGCACATGCTCCTTTCTGCCCATTGTCCATGTTCAGAACCATGGATTTATTCTAGTATTCCCTTCTCTTTCCCAATAGGTAAATAACTTAAGCCATACAAATGATTTCTTATCAATGTCTCTAACATTAAACCCACTGTCACCACCCACAACCAGTCCCCTAGGTACAGATTTCCTTCCAGTATGTTCTACGACCGTGTCCAAATTAATCTTCACTTAATGTTTTGGTCACATCATTCCCTTAGTAAACGTTTTCAAAGGCTCTGTCTCACTCGTGAGATAATATTCAAAGCTTTTTGCTGGGAATGCAAGGGTCACATACTGACTTAAACTAACTTCAGTCTAATATACTGGAATTAACACTGAGCTCCGGCAATTTTTAAGCCTGGATGTCTAACAGGAAGAAGAGCTGGCCAACTTAATGCTGCTGACAGTGCTCCTATTTCCACATCTTTGTTTTGGTAAAAATAAATTAGTGAATTCTGGTTATCTAAAGCGTCTGCTTTATAAATAAAGGAGTTAGAAAAATTGAAGAATTATACCACGTGATATAGTACCGTATTGGGTTGTTTTCATTGTAGACAGAGTTGTGTTTCTACTGGTTGTTACCCTAGAGGGTGAACCAGTTCTTCCGAAGTCAGAGGCAACTTGCAGAAGAATCCCGAAGGCCACGAAGCACATGGGATGTGGAAACATGTTGTGTGTTCCCAGACGTGCCGCAGGGTGAGCCAGGAAAGGCTGGGCTTACCTTGCTGTTACGTACGGGGTCTTAATTATCCTTATTTATGATAAAGGGGAATATAAATGCTGAAGGGTAGATGAGTCTGGAATGCATGGGCTATATGGCCTTGCTAATTTCTGCTCCCACACACCCTTCACTATAGCCAGAGAAGCTATCCACTTAGTATTTTAATTTTTTAGAAGTTTTTATTTATTTATTTTGAGAGAGAGAGAGAGAAAGAGAGAGAGAGAACGAGCGCACAAGTGGAGGAGGGGCAGTGAGAAGGACAGAAAGAATCCCAAGCAGGCTCTGGGCCGTCAGCGCAGAGCCCGATGCGGAGCTCGAACCCACGTACTGGGAGATCATGACCTGAACTGAGATCAAGAGTGGGAGGCTCAACCGACTGAGCCACCCACACGTCCCGATCTACACACTTATTTTTGAACGTGCCCAACCCACGCTAGCTTTTCTGACCTGGACAACTTTTTCTCTCCTCTACATGCCTTTCACATCCTTCAAGGCTGACCCTCATCCCACCTCCTCCTTGAAGCAGGCCTTGATATGGCCACAGGCTGCTGGGCAACTCTGAATGGAGCTGTTGGTTAAGTTGGCTGAGCCACCAAGGGTGGTCATTCCTGGCGCGATTGTGGAAGGAGCAGTGAGTGCTTGGACCTGCTAAAGAGTCTGGGGGAGGGCAGTTTTTCCGTGGAGAACGTGCCTTGCGTATCCATCGCTGGCTGGAACGAAGAATGGCACAGCCATGGTGGGATCCACCTGACGGCCGGTCAACAGGCTTAGCATGCACTTCCCACATGACCCAGAGATTCTACCCAGGGGCATAACCCCCAGAGAACTGAAAACAGGGACTCAAACAGGCCAACATAATGCCTGTTCGTTGTGGTGGTATTCCAAATAGCGACATAGTGACACAATAGCCAAAAAGAGGAAATGGCCCAAATACCTTTCAGCAACAGGCGATAGCTGAGCGAAACTGTGCTGTGTCTACACAATGGAATATTATGCAGCCACAGAAAGGCGCCAACTGCTGACCCCGGCTACAACACGGATGAACATTGAAGCATTGTTCTAAGTGAAAGAAGCCGACACTGTAGGTCACATATTGTGTGATTCCACTTCTATGAAATATCCAGAATAGGTAAATCCCGACAGCCAGACAGGAGATTAGTGCTTTCCCAGGACTTGAGGGAAGAGGGATTAAGGAGTATTTTTCTAAATAAGGGCCCCTTTCCACATTTCCAAGTTCAGGGTGTTAGGACATAGCATATTTCTTCCAGGGCCACAATAGAACCCACCACAGGTGGTCATTAAGTCTCAGAACATTTTTGTCCCAGGGCACCTGGGTGGCTCAGTCAGTTAAGCTTTGGACTCTTGATTTTGGCTGAGCTCATGACCCCAGGGTCATGGGATCAAGCCCCACATCAGGCTCCATGATGAGTGGGGGCTGGGGGAAGCCTGTTTTGGACTCTCTCTCTCTCTCCCTCTGCCCCTCTCCCCCGCTTGCTTGCTCTCTCTCAAAATAAAAATTTTTAAAAATTAAAAAAAATTTTTTGTCCATCCACCCGGGCCTCCTTGGGCTGCAGAGCCTGATGGCCGCCCCACCCCACCCCCCAGGCCCTGCCCCCTTGTCTATGGGAAATCTACCCTCAGAGGACGTGTCAGGAAATAAGTCTGTTTCCAAACAGGATCATCAGTGTCATTTTCTGAAACCACACTTGGGTTTTAACAGCTCCCCGTGCTTTATAAATTTGAACTCCTGGATTTACAACCTGGTAATAACTCTGTGGAGTCCAAGGGACTTACACAGGATATGAACCGGGTCCAACGACAGCAGACGCCTTGCGGCCATCGCTGGGGGTCCGTGATGATGCCACTTCTGTGTGAGAGCCCCCTGACAGCCAGAGGGCCGGGGTCCTGGGGTTTGGAGGAAGACCAACTGCTACCAGGAGAGAGGGCCTGAAAAATCAAGTCCCCCCCCACCCCACGGGGACATCCCACACACGCACACACGTGCGCTCCTGTGTGATGTGAATGTCCTGCGCGCAGTAAGGCCAAGGTCAGTACGAAGGCCAGTTGTGAAGGACACGAGGTATGATGTCAGTTTCCATTCACCCCACCTTCTAGATTATCCTCTCATTTTCTTTCGCCACATCCAATTCTCTGGAACCATCCCGAGTCCTGTCACCTCAGGTCAGGGCCGTCAAGTACCACCTCCCCCTTCCGGTGCTGACTGTTCCCCTTTGTCCGGCCTTGTTAAAATCCCCTCCCCCCCTCCCTTCTCTCAGAGATCCTTTGCTTTTCCCAGAAGACACGAGACGGTGGGCGGGTCAGGCAAGCAGCCTTCGACTTCATGTTACCCCCACCTGTCTACCCTTCCAAGTCATAAGGCGTCCTCCATTAATTAAAGGTGGACTTGGGTGCAGGACAAAGTGACTTTGGTCATGAGCGTATTTCAGGAGCCTTTAGATGCCGCTCGTAGCGCCGAGCTGGCTGGGGACCCCCCCCTCAGCAAGGCCGGTGTCACCTATTTCCTTCATTAACTGACCCCAGTCCCGGAGCTGGAGGCCTCGGGAGGTGCACGTGACGTCTGAGTCCAGGAACCTATCGCTCCCCAGTCACGAGGGTTTTGCTCCCTCTCAGGGTGTGATTTAGCGTCCAGGCTGTGATTTAATGCTAATGCCACTAACGTCAGATGGGGCCATCCTGGAAATGAATGAGGAATTCGGAGAACAGCTCCAAGATTTCCCTGGGCGGCCCCGAGACGACTGGATTGGCTGGAAGCCGAGGGCCCCGCTCTGTGTCATCCGGGGAAGCATATCTTCTGACACTCCCCATGAACCCCCTAAAAGTCTAGGTGCTCTCAAAAGTATTGTGAAATATTTTAGCGATGGCCGTGACTACTGGCTGCATGATTGGAGGAGAAGGGGAGCCACTTTTTATGCGTGACCGGCCGGCCCGCACCCTGCCACAATTACTAGGTAGCCTCCGAAAAGCGGGCCTTCTCGGGCAGAAATTAAACATCCGCGAACAGCTGTTCAAGGAAAATTGGTTTCTAGTCGGATTTCTGTTTCTTTTAATGTGGATGCTGTTGGGCTGGCCTGGCTTCTCCTCGTTATTAGGTTCTCATCCGCACGCCTGGCCGGGAGGGATTGATGCACGCCGTTAGTGGAAACTCCCACCTCCGAGCACCGACGTGTGCTCGGGCTGGGGACGATATTTCATTTACATGCTTGTGTTTAAAAAGGTAGCAATTCTGAGTGATGGAAACATGTGCCGGCTGCTCCTGACCGTCCCGGTATAATATCCAGTAGATTGCGCTTTCGGGAATGAATCAGGTGCCAGAGGGCTGACAAAATGCTTGAACACATGATCCTATATTTACAGTACACTATCTCATTTTTAATAGAACTTGTCCAGGAAAGGATTCCAAACAAGCTTCAATCGCCTGGCCCCCAAGAAGCAGCTGCGGGGATTCATATTCCAAACAGGTCCATAATTTTCGGTCCCTGGTGCAATTTCACTAACTTCCCCGCTCTGCCCTTTCTCCCGGCTCCCGTCTGCCACATTCCATCACAGACCCTCCTGTCTCCTTCCTGCGGCGCTCTCCCGGCTGCACACCTGCCATGCCTCCTTCTGTACGACCGGAACCCTGGGAAGAATTTCCCTGTATCTGCAGCAGAGGCTCTTCTGGCCCTCGTTTAGCTGAAACATTCCCGTACGAAGTGGAGATAGGCATGTGCCTCTTTCCTGCTGCCGCCTAACAACTCAAGATACCTTTTTTTTCTTCTTCTTCTTAAGATGGCCTGATTTATTTGTTTTCATCAGGCTGTCAGGAGTAGCAAGAATCTTAAGACCGTGAGAATTTCCAGCTTGCAGAGGGTAAATCTGTGGCTAACGTCATGATAATAATAATAATGAGGACGCCGGGGCTAATAATGACAGCCTTTTTATGTTGGAAAACGCGTACAAATAAAGACAAGCAAGGAATGGGGAATGAAAACATGGTGAATATCAGGGACAAGGCTCTGAGAACTCCCTGATAAAATGGATCAATTTACAAAACATTTATGGGGGCTTTTAGGAACTGTGAATTTGTCAGGGTGTTATGAAGCAGCAAGCAGCAGGCGATAGAGCGAACGTCTTTAGGAAAAAAAAGTGCCCCGATGCTCGCCAAAAATCTGTGCAGGAGTTATTCCTAATGCCTTCCCCCCCCTTAGCAATATGAATGCAGATTTGGAAGCTCGTTCTCTTTTGGAGTGAGCAGGGTAATTTAGCGAGCTGTTTAGAATTATCAAATGCCTTTGAAATTTCCAAATATTCTATTCCTGAAAATAGCACGCGAAATGGCTCAGGTATTATTCTTTTCTCCTCCCCCAGGCGCTGTCCCTCCCGTGCTATTATCTGCGATGTGATTTACTTGGCTCTCCCCAACAGACAAGTGTCTGAATGAGGCAGGGATGCGGCGAGCGCGCTAACGGTCCACACTTCGAGGAAGCAGGAGGGCGGTCATCATTCACCGGAGTCGCTCCCGATGAAGAAAATGTATGCAGTTCGGAACGTGCACCCCGATTGCAGTGAACTAACCAGCCCGGCGAACCAGCCACCCGGCAGTCAGACAGAAGCACGCTGGTGGTTTTTCTGGCATTTGTCAGAAGGGGAACGACTCAATGCAGGGAAGGTAGCGGGTGGGGAAACGAGGAGTGTGGGCCCGTGGGGATGGAGGGCTGCCTTATTTCCCTTATTTCCCGCGCCTCCGGGTTTCTCTCTGTCATTCAGGCCGACGTTCGCGGGGAAGGCGCCGTCAGGAGCACTCTTGGGTCCAGGGCCACGGTGCACAGGTCCGAAGGCTGCCTTTGGCACGCGCCCCTCTCCTGTTGCTGCGCCCCCTGGGGAGGCCAGCCGCCGGGCAGCAACCAGCCTCCCTGCCGGCCACGAATCCACTCTGCATCGGAAAGTCGTCCGAGGCTCGGAGGAGTCTGCTCTGCTTCGGTTTTTCAGTCTGCGCCCTTCATACGACTCGGTGTTGCACCCACGTGCGTGCACGTGCGCCCACGCTCTGGGCTGCAATGTGTGACACACCAGCAGATGTCTCCGGGACACTCCTGTCTGGGGCCCGTCCGCGGCCCCAGACAACACTGCTCTGCTCTCCAGTCTTCTTACGTAAACAGAGGCTTCGTTGCCGAGAAGCCGTCTGAGATCCGGGCTGTTGTTCCCTGGGCATTGTTGTCATGTTGTCACCTTTCTTGTAGAAGAGCATGTCAGTTGGGGAAGAGCTTCGTCGCTATTTCAGAACTCGTTTCGAGAGGTCTCCCTTACGCTGATTCTCAATCGCTCGAGACTCACGAGGTGATCGCTCATCATTAAACAATGCGCCAGCCACACCCTGCCTTGACACGGCAGGCCCCTGAGGTCTGAGCGGTCCCCTGCCCCATCCCCCTCTCCAAGGTGTCAGCCATTAATTACTGCCGGTCTCTAACTTAGCCCAACTGCCGACCCGGCGTCTCTGGGTGACGTCACACTGCCTCAGAAATTTAGGGTCAGTTTTTGACTGAAGAAATGATTGCTTGGGTGTTCACCTCCGGGGATGACATTTTTAATTTAACCGACACCCTCAGGGACTTTCCAGAGCGGTCTTCTCGTGTGGCTCGGGTCAGGCAGTGCCACGTGCACGCGCTGATTTTTCAGGGTCCCAGAGTTCAGGAAGGCTGACTCACGTTAACACATCTCACAAGAGACTGACATAGGAAACCAGAGTGCAGTTCATTAATTTACAGTGAGTAATATAACTGTCAGGTGGACCAGATGTTCACCTGGTCCTGACCGACACATTCTCTCCCTACAGGCAGGCTACTTGGGAAGTCAAACAATCAGAAGAGAGCCTGGGGAATGGGCAGTCAGAACAAAGTTTGATTATTCCAATGCCCAGCCTCATAATACCATGCACCTGTGAAGCAGGGTGGGCACGTAGTCCTGGTGACAGGTGACCCACTCTCGAGATCAGTACTTGGAAATAGTTCCACAAAACCTCACCTCGGTGACTGGTCGTTCCCGTACTACCATTCTGGATCTCCTTTCTCCCTCTACCCTGGCGGGGTAGCTAGAAAGGGTGCTGTTAATTCTTGCGGGCCGTGAGGGCGAGCTGTCTCACTGACGGGCGTGTGTGTGTGTCAGGCTCTGATCGTGCCGCGTGGGTTGCGTCGCTGACTTCTCAGAGGGAAACTTGGTTCCCGGGTCCTTGCCGAACACCCCTGTGCGGCCTCCACATGGATCCCTGTCGGCCCCTTTCATCCCCGACTCCTTACCCCCGTCTCGTGATTACCCTGCTCACCGTTCCTATGACGGCAGGCTTTGTTCCACCTTAGACACGTCCTGGGCCGTCAGTTTGTCACGTAGGGTGCCAGAGAGGTCGCAGCTTTCCTGTTCCTCACCCAAGCTTGTCGGAAGAGGCGCGTGGTGAACAACGCACAGCGTCCCCAAGTGTGAGAGGCGAGATTCGGACTCTTCCTGAGATTGCCGTTGGACTTGATCTTCTTCACTTTGTGTCTCTGCTGAACCTCGGATGGATGTGGCCACTCACTTTACGGCGACCCGCACACACGAACCCATTTGTACGTGGTTACCTAAAACCTTCGTGTCGCCCGACCTCCCCCTGCAGTCGCATGGGGCGGGATCTTATCTTGATTTTGGTGGAAGTGCCTTTCAGATGTGATCACGGGCGGCAAACGTCCTCTCATTTGTTAACACCGCAGCGCACACAAAGGTTATTTGGTTACGACAGAGTAGCCACGAAATATAAAAACATACGCATAGTTTAAGTGTGTGTGTGTGTGTGTGTGTATAACATTATATATATATGTGTGTGTGTGTGTGTGTGTGTGTGTGTGTGTGATGTCTCTGTAAAGACCTATCAACCAGCAATAAGCAATTATTAATATAAACAATTGTCAGCTCTATTCGCAGTAAGTCATGAATTCAATCTTAGACGTTGACAAGAAGGTAGCTTGACTTTGATAGGCAACTAGAAAAGTGGGCGTTACGTTTGCTTAGATCTGGTCGGGATGCCTGTGCATAATCTGCAGATTTCTTTGAAAACCATCCTTGCAGTGAAGACAAACACTCTTTTCTGCTACTTTGAGGGAGCGGCAGATGCTTCTGTCCCCTTTAAAGAACGGGTCTGGCGGTGTTCCAGGGCTTCAGTGATTGTTGGCTAAAAGTACTGGCCCTTTTTCTACCAAAGTCGCCCTTGTGCTTTGGAAAGCTTTGCTGAACGTTAACCCGGGCTCCCTGGTCCAGAGCAACGCCGGCAAGCTCGTTTTGGTCCATCTAGCGTTCAGTGGGCGTCTACCCACTGCCCCACTCACCTGAATACCAGCTTTCACAGAAATTACACCAGGACGTAAATAATTAGACATGCTAACAACCACGAAAAGTACTGACGAGGTTGTTCAGGCCCCTAATGGAAGCTGGAACCGGAGCTGTTCCTCTATAATTAGCATATCACACTGCAACGCGAAGCCAGTCACGTTCAGATACCTGGTTGCTTTCTCTCACCTTGCTGTCTGTATCCGTCGCAGAGTGGAAGGAAGCGCCTGGCCTGCCATGGGTGAACGGAGCGTGCGGCGTGATGTTTTGTGAGCATGATGTGCCTGCAACTCTCATTAGTTAAAAAGACAGCTGTTACCCTAAAAAAAGCACAGTTCACTTAACGACAGATATTTTGAAGGCGTACGCTAATTTCAGGTTTTCGTTCCATCCTCGGGAAGCATAGTGCGGAGGGGAAGCCGCTGAAGTGTAATGTGTGAGATGAGCTTATTTCTGAGCGAGCGCGAGAGAAGGGTTGTGAACCTTTCTCCCAGGACCAGACATGTGCCTGAAGAGCCTGGAACCAGTCCTGGAGACGCGTGACAAATCGCTTCCCTGCTGTGGTACAAACCCGTTCCTCCAGCAAAGTCGCGTCCTGTTCTCCCACCACGGAAAACCATCAAAGTCTTTTTTTGAAATCTACGACATGAAATAGTGGAAACAGTGCAGAAAGATGCTGTCTTGTACCTAATGACCTTGTGCTGAGAGGGGAACAGAAACAGCTCATTAGAGTGTTAGAGTGATTTAATGTGGTATTTTGTTAAAACTAAATCAAAATAATCTATGGAATGTGGCTGAGATGCATCCGAACTTGAAACACACAAGACTGTGCTTTATCTCTTTGTTTTCATTTTGCAGCTAAATGGAATTCTAAATGTGAAATACTACAGAACAGGATGCTTTCCAAATTTAAAAAACAAAAAAAAACAAAAAAAAACTTTTTTTTTTTTCTTTCCCAAAACAGGCTCGCCATCCTGGGATAGCTGCATAGCAGGCAATAAACAGGATTTGGCTCTCTATTTGAAGCTGCCGCACAAACAGAACCAAAAAGATGGAAAGAAAGAAAGAAAAAGATACGTATAAATATATGTATGAAATGAGGGAGAGGAGAGGAAGGTTATTTCAGAAATAATACCTAGAAAAATAATTCAGTAATTCCCATGAACTCAAATTAGCTCTGTCTTCGGTACGCTTAGCTATTGTTTTCCTTTCGGAAGGGATTTTATCGTGCTATTTCCCTCATCTCTTCAGAAGGAAACAGCTTAGAGCTGCATTTGCAAATTGCCAGTAGGGAAATCCTTGATCTTCACCCCTATTGAGATTGTCAAAAGATACCAAAAGCTGGAATCTGTGCTTTATGAAGTTAATGTTTTCTGGAAATTGCAGCAACACAAAAAGCAACCTTTCCCGCCCCTCTTTCAATAGTTTTTGAGAGGATTCTGAAACTCTCTCTAGGTAAAAAGGAATCTACTCCACAGACTCTGTTTTAAATCTCTGTTCCAAATTCTCTCTCCTGTTTGTGTGAACTCCTGGGCGGAACTGGGTTCTGTTTATTTACCCTCAGCTCAAGTGGACAGCTCCGGGTGAGTAAGTAATTGCCCCTAGAAGAGGAGATATTTCTGATTTGCACGCAGGGGTCCTAGAGGTTGGTGATTCTGTTAGAGTAGGCGGTTGCTTAGGCTTGAACAGAATGTCTGGGGGCCAGCAAAGGAGGAGTCACGGGCCAGTTTTGGGGAAAGTTAGAGCCCTGTCCCGGCTGCACTGGAAAACACAATCCCCAAGAAGCCAGATCAAAGCAGTCGGGCCCAAGATAGGGAACCCTGACCAGGTAGGGGGGAAAGGTGGGAAGCCCCGCTCCCCAGAAGTCCCCTCCCCAGGTAATAAATATTCCACCCCCTTGTTAACAACTGTCAGAAAAGGATAGAGCCCCAAACCCCAGGGCGCACAGCTCTCCCTTGAGCTGGCCTACTCGCATCTCAGGAATGGGACTTTGGTTTTAATAAACTTTCCTTCTTACACCCCTCAACCCCTGCGTCTGGTCCTCCTTCAACTCTTTCTTTGACGAGACCAAAAGCCTCCGGCGACATCTTACGGACAGGCTGGGCGGAGACCTCGGGGCCGGGGATCTTCACGGTCCGTGATGCAACCGTTCCATTCTGCCGAAAATATAATCCAAAAATGTGTTGGACAGGGTGCTTTGCATCGAGTGATGTTAACGTCGAGTGGAGCTCAACCTATCAATTTCGGATGCTCTGCCGGTGCCTGGATTTTAATTGAGCATTGTTAATGTGAGTTATTTTTACTATTAATTAACTATTACAGTTGTGTCTTCAACACCTGTAAAGCCGGGAGAGAAGCATTCTGTAAGAAGACTTCATATATTTATATATGTAAAAAAAAAAAAAAAAAAAAAAGAATCCCATCTTTCTGCTGACATTTTCCCCACGTCTGTTAAATTTCCTTTGGGGAGGATGTGGTGTTAAACAAAATAAAACAACAATTCTCTAATTTTTCTCAAAACTTAAGTTTCCCTCGTATATCTATAAAAAAGCAGGAGTACAACTCGATGAATAGAGGCGCCTGGGGGGGCTCAGTCAGTTCCATGTCCGACTTCGGCTCAGGTCATGATCTCACAGCTTTTGGTTCGAGCCCCACATCCGGGCTCTGTGCTGACAGCTCAGAGCCCAGAACCTGCTTCGGATTCTGTGTCTCCCTCCCGCTCAGCCCCTCCCCCGCTCGTGCTCTGTCTCTCTCCCTCCCTCTCTCTCTCTCAAGAATAAATAAACAGTAAAAAAATTAAAATACATAAATACATAAGAACTCGAATGAATCGAGCATCAGGTTTAAGTACACACATTTTCTGGTTGCCAACGTGGTGGAATGAGGCCTTTCGTTTGTGTGTGAAGTGTTGTCTAACTGCATGCATCTGACTCCATGAGGCACACGCGGACCACAGAATTTGCGCCCAGGTGACTGGTTCTCTAAGAGCGGAGACCCCGATCCCCATGAAGACTGACTCACTCGGTGCCTGTGAGGAACGCTTCAAGGACGCGTCTCGTCATAGATGCCTCAACTAATGTAAGTCTCCTCATCCCCCAAGGAAGTGGGCGAAAGAATGTCTGAAAATTTCAGAGGGGTCACGGGCGGTTACCCGGTTAGGGGTTCCGCTTGAATTGACCGTTTCTTCAATGGGTCAGGTACCACACATTTAGCTTAGCGGCAGGTTGAGTGAACACGGCCGCCGCTGGGAGCCATCTTTTCACAGCTCGTGGACAGCCGCATCAAAATCACTTTGTCACCTGGGCACGATAGAAACTTCCAGAACCCACCCCGGAGCCCAGAGTTTTGCGTCCTTATGTGATCTCTGGATAATTCCAGAGTGGGGTCTTGAGGTTTGAGACCCCGCTGTCTCCAGGAAGAGAGCCTATCCACATCAGACTTTTGGCAGAAGAGTCAGTAAATGGAAGTCTGGAAGGAAAGATCGACCCAAAGCCGGTGGAAGATTTCATAAAGACGGATAAAGGGGAGCATAAACAAGGCGGAAGTCCTTGAATAAAGCACGCGGGTTGTCACGTGGGGAATTCGTGTTGAGAGAGGAGAAGGGAGGCTTTTTAACATATCTAATCATTTGAAAGAAGGGTGCTGAGGAAGCGTCCTGCTCTGGGGGTTATTCCCTCAAATGTTTTTCAGTTCCACAGAGCGGCGAGAATTTTAACACAAGGAGGGTTTTCTCGAATCTGATGATAGAGTCTCTCTTACCCAGTTGCTACTCATAGCGTCCCCGCCGGCAAGGACCTTTTCATCCATTTCAAAGCAAGACATGGAAAACAGGATCCGCCAAAGGACGCCCTCTGATGTTTTGGTGAGGGTCCTCAGCACCTACCAGGCTCCCAGAACCAGTAGAAATAAATAGTCTCAGCTGGCCAGGGCACAGAGCCACACGGTCGGACAGTACATTGGATGGAGCGGGAAGGTGCCTCGGATGGGACGCCTGGCCACGGGAGGGCCGGACAATGGCAAAAGGAGAGCTGGTCAGCAGAGTATCTCAGGTTGCAGAATCATGGTGCCCAGACCCGCCCTGCTCCTGGCTCCGCTCTCTCTCATGAGCCTTCCTCCTCCTTGGGTTCATCCCGGCTCCAGACGCAACCCACACGGGGATGGGGAAGCAGAAGTGTCGACTCCGCAGGAAGGGACTTGGGAAACACTTCTCTGCCTTTCTTCCAGAACCCTTCTGCGGTTTGAGAGACGGTCGCTGATTACACCCAGGGCTCACCCACCAGCCGATTCCAGCCTCTGAAAGCTCAGTCACAAATCGCAAGCCAAATGTGATGCTCCTGATGTGGGACGCCTTCGTGGCTTTTTCCTTGGGAGAAAGCTTTCCAGGCAGAGTTCACGAGCCGCAATTCCTTTCTGCCTCCTCCCTGTCCGCGCCGGGGCTCTGCCTTATCTGAAACACCCCAACACTTTGCACATTTCTCAAAAGCTGTGTGGAACTTTCTGGGTGGCCGTTCCCTGGGGGCAGGAGAAGGGAATGGGGTGTGGCTTCTGCCCCCACCCTCTGAGTGATGCTCGCATCACCGGTGCGGGGAGCTGTCCGAAATGCTGTGTTGCAGGATGGTGTTCACCTTTCTGTAGCTGTAGGTATTCTTCAGCGGGGATTTTCCCCAAGGAAACAGTTGTGAGAAGCTGATTGTAAATTCTGTAATTGTAAACCAGCGCTCTAAACACTTCCGATGAAGGATATCCAACAGCCTGGGTTTTCATGGCCCGAGACATTAGTTCCCGTAAGTCAGACACACCCGCTTGGCCCCCGGCACCAAGGGCACGTCTCTGTGAGACTGGAGCTCTTGGTCCAAATCATCCTTTATCCCATTGGACCCCATCGTGGAAGCTCCCCCACTTCCCAGTGAGATTGTTCAGAAACCGAGAATCTTGTGTATGGTCAGACCCGCGAGCCTTCAGATAATTTTTTCCTTCTAGTTAAGACCTAGAGCCAACAAGAACAATTTCTTCACTGTCTCTGGTTGCCTGGTCATGAGAACACAAGTCGAGTCGGAAATGTCGCTATTCCCCACCCTACACTGTGCTGTAATTGAATTCCCACGCACTTACTTTTCAGATGGTTGGCTGTTTCACATTTGTTAATGATATTTGTTGCCATCATTGAGATGGTCAGACTAATTTCTATGTGGTTTATTAACGGGTTGGTAATACTGGGTGAATAAATTAGAATGGAGAATGTTTTCTCAATGCCAGACTCATTCTCAATTCAAAACCTCAATATGTGCCTTGGAAATACGCAATTCCTTTCACTTTCCTTAAAAAAACCCCAAATCACGACCACCTTGAACATCACTTTTTAACGGTATCTTAAAAGGCAACTTTAAAATGACAGAAACGGGGGTGCCTGGGTGGCTCAGTCGGTTAAGCGTCAGACTTCGGCTCAGGTCATGATCTCACAGTTCGTGAGTTCAAGCCCCGCGTCGGGCTCTGTGCTGACAGCTCAGAGCCTGGAGCCTGTTTCAGATTCTGTGTCTCCCTCTCTCTCTCTGACCCTCCCCCGTTCATGCTCTGTCTCTCTCTGTCTGAACTCTCTGTCTGAAAAATAAATAAACGTTAAAAAAAATAATAAAATGACAGAAACGAAACAAAATGAAATATATTTCTGTGAAATGGTATTCGGTGCTATGTGCTGAACTGATCTAAGGGACCTTAAATAGCATCGTCAACAAACATGCACTAAGATTTTCCTGGTTCTAACTTCACATCATAATGTTCTAATTTCACATCACCACGTTGAAATTCAGGCTATAAACATTGTTAATTATGATTTCATGTCAAGTTCACACACATTAATTTGGTGGTTGATGTCATTTCTGGTAGATGGCACACACTTGTGTCTAGAAGACTTTCCAGATCCGTATTTATCTTTATCTTGGAACGTGAGATTAGACGACTCAGGACGCTGATAAATAGGGACAGACACGTCGGTCATTACTGAACTATTCGTGCACCTCCTTGTTCCTATTAGACCCCTATTTAATCTTACTCTGTTGCACTGCTGGAGGGACATTCACACAAAGCTGAATGCCAGGAGACCAGGAAAGGGGTCAGTGGGGCGAATAGGGTCCTGTGGGCTCCTGACCGATTGCTAAATGATAATAAAGATCACGATGGCAGTAGCTACTGATACTTCTCAAGTGACTTAAAAAGGAGAGGCGGGATGGGAAGCGTTTTACACCCATCACCTTGTTCAACTATTGTAACAACCGGATGAGGTAGGAAGCACTACTGGTCCCATTTGAGATAGCAGTTCATGAATCAGAGTGCAAGTTCAGTGAAAGCAGGTGTTTTTGTCTGTTTATTGACAACTGATCCCTAGGGCCAGGCATGTGGTAGGCACTCAATAACCCAAAGAGTCGTTCAGCGATGAAGGAGTATGCTCACACCAAGCCACACTGGCAGGTGGATTTCAGTCTCAGGCCATCTGATGGGAAGTCCCAGGGCTGGGAGACTCCTGCTCTTCTCTGGATGCCCTTCTTCTATTTAGAGCCAGAAGACTCTCTGCTATTTTCCCCAGATGATGGCAGTTGGCCTCTCATTGGCCTTGGTGTTGCGAGCATTAATGATTGACTTGTGATTTTCTTCTCTGGGGTCAAGTGCCCTCTAGCCCTTTTCCTCTCCTTATTCCACTAGGCCATGGTCATGTTGAAGATGTAGCAAACTGAGTATGATAATTATACTTAATATTTATTGACGATCTGCTACCAACCAGACACTGTGACTATATTATGTACATAGGATGATTTCATTTCTCCAACAACCCATTTGATCTCCTTGCTGCTGTTTTGAGATCACTATGAGTTTCCATGTAGGTTAGGGAACTGTGGGTGGGGAGATAGGGAGTCTCTTTGTATTCAACACTAAGCTTATATCTTGGTCCCTCAATGGATTCTCTTCTAGTGAAGCATGTTACCTGTCCACGGGGTCAACTTTGGGTCTAAATCCTTCTTTTGATGTGTTCGGATGACATCATTTTGTCTGAACTTAATTCTCTTTGTTTAGGAAACAACGGCTGTGACTCCTCTCCGGATGGTCTCTTTCAAATCCCATTCTGCTTTCCAAAAATCACATGTGGAAGCCACATCTGCTTAAGTAATTGCTCCCAGTCTTATTAAGCCTAAAATGTAATAGAAAATACCGAACTAGAAAAATAACGGTGACGGTGACTAAAATATCGTGCTTTCCTGCTGCCCGGGACTGTTTTAGTTGCTTTACAAGTGACTAGATCACAGCCATCTTATGAGAAAGGTCCTACTGTTAACCTTTTATGTGTGTGGATAAGGAAACTTCAGGTCAAGGGAGCTTTAGCAATTAGCAGAAGGTTCCATGGCTCGTCAGTGCCAGAGGAGGGTTTGAACCCATTATGTCTGGCTCTTGGGAGGTCAGGATTTTCAGTTTTGCAATGTTTTCCTGCCTGCCACCCACTTTACGATAGAAACTGTAACGGTAGGAGCCATGTTGTTAGACAGCCTATGTGCACATGAAGGGCATCTGTGGCTCACGAGTTTCTGGGACTTTCTACACACAAGTCAGAAGTCCATTTTCTCCTGTGAAAGTTAATTTTATGCATCAAGCTGACTGGGTTACAGGCTGTGCAGATTTCTTGTTAAACATTATTGTTGGGTGTGCCTGCGGTTGTGTGTTTCAGGAGGAGATTAGCATTGGAATCGGTGGAATGCCCCTCCGATGTGGGTGGGCCTCCACCGACCTGATGAGGAAGGTACATCCCCTCTGCCTGGCTGTGAGCAGGAACCTGGGGCTTCTGCCTTTGGACGGGGACTTACATCAACTCTGGTTCTCAGAGCTTCAGACTCACTGGAATTTTATACCACCGACTGCTGAGTTCCCAGCTTGCAGAGGGCAGATCATGAGACTTCTTAGTCCTCATAATCGTGCGAATCAACTCCTTGTAATAAATCTCTATAATAAACCTCTTTATATTGGATATATATTATTATTGGATTATTGGTTGTGTACCCTATTGAGCTTCTCTGGAGAACCCAATACTCTCCTTCCTTCTTTCTTTCTTTCCTTCTTTACCTCCCTCCCCCATCCCCTCCCTCCCTCCTCCTTCCTTCCTTCCTTCCTTCCTTCCTTCCCTTCCTTCCTCCCTCCCTTCCTCCTTCCCTCCTTCCTTCCTTCCTCCCTCTCTCCCTCCCTGCCTCCCTCCTTCCTCCCTCCTTCCCTCCCTCCCTCTTTCTTCCTTCCTTCTTTCTTCCTTCCTTCCAACATCACCTTTAGGCACTTCAGCCAGACAGAGACAAAGATGACTCAGTAGCAGCCCTGAAGATCATCAAGTCTAATGAATAAATATGCACTAATGGAAATGGCCAGTGGACAGTCACTTGGAGGGGTTATCCTTCAAGCAAAGGATGGGCACTCTGCTTGCGTAATATGTCACACTAACTTTTACCTGGAAATAGAGTCTCCACCCTCTGGGGGGGGGTCACCTACCCCTCCTTATTCATAGATTCGCTTGGGGTCTGCTGGGAACCTACATTACCTTCTCTGGTACCTCTAACCCTAGCCTGGGGAGGGAGGCTCAGGGATGAGCACCTGCTTTATCCAGGATTTTTAAACCAAGGCTAAGGAAGTTAGTCATTTCCATTCTCTTGTGGCAGAAGATGAGTTTTCAGAACTTGACAGAGTTCGGAGTTACCAGCATTTATGTTTTTCTGTCATAGGAACCAGACAGGTCAAAGCATTTGGAGAAAAAGAGAGGAACACAGGTGGCAGAAATGAACAGAGCTGCAAAGCATTTTGGTGGCATTTGAGCCACTGGTTGAAAGTGTACCTGATATTCAACCAGATTAAACCGTTGGTTCTCATCTCCACCTCCCAGCTCCGAACCCTTACAGGTCATTCCCATTCTGGGTTATTCTACCACATGTGGCTTCCGTGCCTTAACCCAGAAAGCTCTCTATTTCTGCCAACATTAACCTTTTTTTAAAAAAAAAATTATTTATTTATTTTGAGAGAGTGAGAGAGAGAGAGGGAGAGAGAGAGAGAGGGAGAGAGAGACAGCACGAGTGGAGGAGGGGCAGAGAGAGGGAGAGAGAATCCAAGCAGGCTCCATGTTGTCAGCACCGAGCCTGACGTGGGGCTCGATCCCACAAACTGTGAGGTCATGACCTGAGCCGAAATCAAGAGTCAGACGCTTAACCGACTGAGCCACCCAGGTGTGCCAATGTTAACGTTTATATGACAGACAATCCCTTGTTCTCACTTCAGTTTATTTGGTTTCCAAGAATGAAATGATCGATAAGTCCCATATTTACTATCCTCTTTACAACTGGTAGCCAGAAACTATATTCTAGCTCAGTCACAGCTCCTTCTGAAAACCTTCGAGATGCAGTTCTGCAGCGACAACAGCTTGTGGATCCGTCGAGGAGGCAAAACGATTGTCAAGGATGCAATTTCACAGGGATGTAATTTCTCTTCCGGGCATAGAAAAAGGCGAGGAAGAGAATCTGGCAGCTCAAATTTAGGATTGCCAGCTGCGGATAAATACACACTGATATCTTTTTCACCATTTCTGAAAGAATATGGACCATTCAGATCCTCAGTTTAGAAGTGTTTAACATTTCCCATGCACTGATTTAAATATTTATACAAATTCCTTCCACACACACCGTCACCAAATTACGATATTTATAGGTGAAAGATGACTCAAATTGCTTTTTGAAGGACTTACATTAATTTAACCTTGAACGTGCAGTTACAATTCACCATTTTCTAGAGCAAAAATTGAAAGAATAATAAAAAGATACATTTTAATTATAACTCAGAAAAGCCTGGTGATGGCAACGCTTGATAATTATTCAAGTCTATTTTAGAGATATACAAGTACAAGCCATGCAAACATATTTAAATACATCTTTCCTACTATATATAAGATGTTAAGTAGTTTGCAGTATGTAAACACTATCAACCACAGTGTATTCAGTGTAATTAGGCTACAGAAGCTCACATTTAGCAGGATATCTTAATTTATGCTTGAGAACGGAAAGATGAAAACAAAAATCAGACGAACACCAGATTTCTTCGCATCCTCTTTGCAGCTGATGTCAATATTTGTCAACGCACAAATTGGGCCCAGTAATCAGGAGGTCCTGCTCCAGGGCACTGGGAACGGGGGACAACCCTGCAGGGTGAGTTGGGGAGTGTGGGCAGCCCCTCTCCCTCTCTCTGGGGGTCTCCAGCCGGGAGCCACGGGCAGGTTTGGTGTGAATTAAATTTTAGCCTATCCAGATCAATTGTAAGACTTTTTATCCCATTTTCTCTCCCTGCCTCTTCCTCTTCCTTGTTTTCTTCCTCTTTTTAAGTCTCGTAGTGCTCAATCACAAGTCTAAAATCAGGACAATCTTTGAACCGACTCACATTTTTGTGTGATCATGGTTTCTGTCCATCCTAGTGCCGTCGTTTTGTGATTTTTCAGCTGCGATAGGTTCCGCCGAAAGGCCAAACTGAAAGGCAGCTGGTATGTCTGTAGACAGAAGAATCCGACGCCAAGTGTTGGCGATGAGCGCATTAGCCGTTCCGGACACGGGGTGGCTTTTGTGCTCTAGTCCGTGTAGCCCGTGTGCCTTCTCATCTCCGTTGGCTTCACTGGACGTAACCACGAAGACAAGTCTTTATTTGTCATAATTAAGGAGGCTGCACAGTATCATTTAACAAATTACAGACGCTGGGGCGGCAGCCGCTCTCCTTGACCCAGAACACCAATTAGCCTGGTCGCGCATCTTCCTGTTGATTAAAAACCTAATCCACCCACAGTTCCTAGAGGTTATGAGGTGCTTATGGACCAGGCCATCTGAGACGCGTTCAGTGGACAGCCCAGCAATTCCGGCACATCTGTGATTTAATGGGTGTTTGAAACTTAACTTCTGCAGGGTTTAACTAAAGCCACACTAAGTCTGTTTTATTCATTAGGTTAACTCCAGAACCTGTTTGTTAAATTCATTTTTGTGTGATCATGGCCAGGCTTAAACGTGGGATTAATGTGAAATAAACATTTTTTTTGACAGTAAGGATATTTTTCAGTCTATATTATCAAAATTTTTCCCTGGTAGGGTAGCATTTTATGTGTCTCTTGAGTGTCCTACAAACTCCCACTCTTAATGGTGTGTTCATGGTGAAATTGATGTGTTACTGCATTGGTACTCCACGTGCTATTATAATGTTTTAGGGTTGTAAAACATTTTTGAGCTGGTGTGTGTGTGGGGGGGGGCATTGGGAGGAGTGCTTAAGTCTAACTAGGGTAATATAGCACTACTAATTATATTGGTCTAATTAATCTAATTAAATTGCAGCTAGATATAATTTTGTACATGCCATTTGTCTACATTAACATTATGTAAACCTATTCTGCCTGTCCATGCATTTTATATGCAGTATTTTCTTTAGCACCTCAAGGACTCTGGGTATTAGAACAGGGTAGAATTCATTTCAACGGCTTAGTAAAACAGGATATTGAATGGCTGGGAGGAATTGGAAGATGAACAGGGAAAGCGAGTACTTTCTGTTACAACAGAAGATTTCAGAAATGTGAGAGGACAGGTATTTTCAGGAGGAAGACTTCAGTTTCCTACCCAACCCCCCCCCGCCCCCCCCCCCCCCGCCGCCATATATTTTTTTTTGCTGGTCTCCATCAACCTTGCAGCATCTGTTAGGATAATTTCAAGTTTTAGTGTTGATGGAAGGTATAGCATTCACAGGGCAGCTAGGACAGAAAAGATTTGGCAGATTTGAGATATATATATATATATAGATATATATATAGATATATATACACATACACACACACACACACACACACACACCCATGGGCCGGGTACTAATATCTTCCTCACTTCACAGACAAAGATAGTGAAGCACAGATCACTTGAACCGCTTGCCAAAGTCTGGGCTGCAGGGAAACCACAGACCTGAAGTTTGGACCCAGGCGGTCTGACCTCAAAGACCAAAATCTAAGCTTTTCAATACACAAAGCTATGTCGTCTCAAACAAAACAAAATCTGTTCTTAAAATCCCGAACTCCAGAACAATGAGAACTTCTGCAAGCTTTCTTTAAATAGATAGGTTCCGCCAGAACATAAATCCATACGGTCTGTGCCTCTGAGAAGTGGCCTGACCTGAAAACTTCGAGTTTAAAGACTGGTTTGTGGGGGGGTGGAGGGGAGTCAGTGCTGGTTGGGCGAGGGAGTTTCTGGTCTTTAAAACACTGCAGTTTCGACCACATCAAGTCGCCTCGATTCCTTATTACGGCAGAGATGACCTGGTCACCGAACAAGTGTGGAGGTGTTGGGGGATGTCGTCATCAGCTGTGGAGGCTGTGAGAACAGAGCAAATAATGATGTTTGGCAATTTCTGCTCCATGCAGGGCAGATGGAAACAGAGGAAGAAGAGTATCCAGTGCAGCCTTGAAAACCAGTTCCCAAAGGAATGGAGTGTCCTCAGAGGAAGTTAATGGAAGTTAGGAACTCTGCAATCCATCCAGGAAGGAAAAACAATGGAAGAGGTCAGGTGGTACAGAGACAGAGTTTCATTCGATGTCTCATTTTCTTTGCTGGTTGATGGCGTTCCTGGAAATTTGAGGGGCTGCGCTCCCACAGATCTGTAGTGAACAAAGGGTCAACAGTGGTGGGTCGGATGTCTCCTGCTGCATACTAAACCGCTAAACATAGCGCCGATGGAAACAGCCAGGTGTTGAGCCAATCTGAGTCTCCGTGGCACTCGACCCACTTGGGCCAGGCTTGCCGGGGCATACGCAGTGAGCTGGTGAACCAGGTGGAGGCTGGGAGGGTGGAAGGGTTCCGCTCCCGGGTCTGGTTGTTGGCTGATTTTTAACTGGGCTGATGGGAGGACTGGCCCCGGACCTCCCATCACACTTCAGGCTAGCCCAGCTTGCTCTCTTGAGCTCCGCTCAGCAATGGCACCTCTCTTCTGCTACGTTCTGCCCATCAAAACGCCGCACGGGGTCAAGCGATGTATTGACTTTTGTGACCTTAGAATAGAATGCACCTTCCTTCCCGTTACCCAGGGAATATTTACCGAATTTGTCAGTTTTGAAATCACAAATCAAACCTCAATGAATGCCAAAGAACTGAAAATGGGAGACGTGCTGGTAAACACAAACATTTGCTGTATTAAATCTGAACAATAATTAATAGAATATTTAAAGAGCACAAGGATCCTCAGTTCTGTTCTTCACGTGAAAACAGGTGTGACTTCACCCATTAGAAGAGAAAATACAGATCAAAACTATGTGGGGGCTTATTTCTCTCCCATCTGATTGGCAAAGTAACACAAAGTTTGAGGACATACTGGTGATGAGGCCGTGGAAAACGACTTCACATATATGGAATTCACAGGGTTAACGTGTCACTATCTCACCCAATTGCAGCTGGCTTTACCCTTTGGGCCAACAAAACCTCCCCTAAGAATCTAACCTGAAGATACTGCCACAAATGTGAGTGAGGTTAAATGCAAGAGTTTACAAATATCAGAAATACAAAGATATTTGTAAATACAAAATGTTAGGGGGTGCCTGGGTGGCTCAGTCAGTTAAGCGTCCTGACCGACTCTTGCTTTCCACTCAGGGCATGACCTCACGGTCATGACAATGAGCCCTGTGTCCTTCTCAGTGCAGAGGGCAGAGCTGCTTGGGATTCTCTCTCTCCATCTCTCTCTGTCTTTCCCCCTCTTGTGCTCTCTCTTGAGTTATCTCTCTCAAAATAAGTAAAGAAGCTTAAAAAACCCCAGAATATCAGAAGCAACCCCAATGTCCAGAATCAGAGACTGAATCAGTAAATTATGATTTACCCCACAATGGGGAATTAGACACCTTGAGAAGGAATGAGGAAGGTCTTTGTACTAATGTCTAGACTTGCAGTGGAAAAGACAAGGTGGGGAATGGTGAGGACATGCTGTTATATTTTGTATAAGAAAGGAATGAAGACAAGAGAAGCCCTTTGAATCTAATTTTGTTTTACAAATTCTATAAATGCTTGGAATATAAATTAAAAAGGGAAATAAAGTTAAATATAAAAAATCGTAACAAATAAACCTAGTTGCGCATTCAATTATTATTTCAAGTGATTTTTGAACAAATAACTCCACTGCACAACCCTATTGAAAAATATCCTTAAAAATGAGATAACTGCCAAGTGGTCTTAATCTTGACTCAATAATTTTATTTAGTAGCAATGTTGGGTCAGTGAATTTTAAACTAATTTGTATACATTAAATAATAATGGTTTTGTATTAATATTATGAGTTAAATATACATGGTAAAGATATTTATGTGTATCTATGTCTCTATATGAGTCTTCTATCTATGTATCTATCTATTATCTATCTATTTATCTATCTATCTATCTATCTATCTATCTACCTATCTAACATCTATCAATCATCTATGTATCTATTATCTATCTATCTATCTATCTGTCTGTCTGTCTATCTATCTATCTATCATCTATCTATCTATCATCTATCTGTCCCTGTGCCTTCCTGCTGATTAGACCCGTGAGTACTGACACCCCAGTGGCAATGAGCGTCTCTTTTACTCAGATTATGGTTATTAACACCATTCTCTACAGGAAAGAACCAGGGTTCCTTAAAGAAATAAACTCCGGTCTTGGACAGAGAAAGTAGAAAATGAGCCTGGGCATCTTTTGTGCCAGAAGGCAAGGAGGTGCTCACAAACTAATGAGGAAGCCATAAAATGATATATATTGATATGTATATTAAGACCATTATATTGCAATGATTGATTCAGACAAGGATGATAATTGGATGCTAACACCAGACTCTCTCACCCCAGAGATTATATTTTAACTGCAAAATGAAAAATGTACCTTGACAATGATTAAAGTTTGTGTCACTAATGGGAGACATCTTGACATCATGTGTCTTCTCGTGTGTTACACTACGAGATGCACTCATCGCTTACAAAGTATTCTTGCCAAAAATGTGGAACCTGAATCTCAACAAGTTTTTAGATCTCATTTGCAGTGTAGGGGAAACATAAGGAGTGGAAAAACAAGTTAAACAACACCTTTAGATAAATGTGGAACATTCCATAAGACTTTTTTTCTTCAAAAAACATATCACACAAGAAAATCAAGAGATAGTTTGAGGGGCTGTCTAGACTAAAAGAGATAAGGAGACATAACTAATTGTATGTGATTCAAAACATTGGTTGGAAGGTAATTCAACTTTTCAAAAAGCTTTTAAGATATCATTGATTCACAAGAGAGAATTTCAACATATACCACGCATCACAAGATATTAGGGATTATTGTTAATATATTAGGTATGAACTGTTCCTATACTGGAATATAGCCTCATGTTTTAGGAAATATGTGCTAATGTATTTATTGATGAAACAGAATGATGTCTGTAAATTATTCAGAAAAGATATATTAGTTAGGAAAATGCAAAATATTCATTTGTGAATTATTTGTGAGTGTATATATATATGTGTGTATATATATATATATATATATATATATATATTACTATTCTTTCAACTTTTCCATTTTTAAATTTTTTGGTAAAAGTTGAAAAATAGAATGCAACATAAAACTTTGCTATGAACAGACATTCTCATGGAAAATGAATAGTTTACTAGGAAAATATAAATTCTTAAAGTTAATTCAAAAAAAAGAGGAAAAAGCATAATTAGGTGAACTGTGGAAGATTTTGACCAAAGTCTGTGAAGGACCCATCACCTAAATTGTTTTTGTTTGTTTTATCCCAATAAAGGGAAAAATCTTACGAATTATAAACTATCAGAACACATCCAAGTGATGGGAATGTTTCTGATGTATTTTGTAAAGATTGTATAATCTGATTCCAAGCCTCTTAATTATAGCAAGACTAAGAAAGACAAAAAAATTAAAAATTCTGAAAATATAAATACAGAAATCTTAAATGAAACTCTAGCAAATTAAACACACAAAGACTAGAGGTAGGGTTTAATATTAGGAAATAAATAATGTAACTTACCACATTCCTATAAAAGCCTCCTGTGTTCTGGGCTCTGACATAACTTCTTCACCTTCTGGGTTTTATACTCATCAGAGACTGAATCTATTCAAACAACCTCTTCATTTGCAAAAGGAATGTGAAGAAGTATATCCAACCCATATTATTGTTCAGATTAAATGAGATATATATAAAGCATTTAGCACTTACTCTGCCAGTGATAAACATATATTGGCTACCATTATTATATTAGAGGAAGAAAACCACATAATTGCTTTGAGAAATGTCCAAAAGGCATTTGGTAAGTTGTAATAATTTTGAAAATTAAAATAAAAATTCTCTACATAACCTAAGGCTAAGGAGATACTGGGGAAAAGGATATCTGTTTCAAATAAAGACAACAAATAATTGTACCCCCTGGGCAATGTACATGACTCAAAATCAAAGCATTAAAAGAATGCTCTAGAAAATTAATAAAAGGGTTTTTATTATCACTACTATTTCATATTTTCTAGAAGCTTCTATCCATTATAATAAGATAAGAAAAATAAATAAGAGTGCTGGTCAGAAAAGGAAGGAAAAGTGTCCTTACTTGATTTAGAATATCCTAGAGAGGGGTGCCTGGGTGGCTTGGTTGTTTAAGTGTCTGACTCTTGATTTTAGCTCAGGTCTTGATCTGGTAGTTCATGGGTTCAAGTCCCATGTCAGAGCCTGCTTAGTATTCTCTCTTTCTCCTTCACTCTCTCTCTCTGCACCCTGCCCCCCCCCCACACGTGTGTATGCTCTTTCTCTTAACATAAATAAATAAACTTAAAAAATACAATATCCTAGAGAAGCAAGTTCACCTCTTATAATTACATTAACCATTCTAAATTTCTGCTTTCAAAATAGAAAGTTTATTTACCAATATATTTATCTTTAAATATTTCTTTGAAAAAAATCATGCTTAAAAGAAGTGACTCAGTGGTAACATTTATGGGAGACCCCTATATTCCGTGGCCTTTTAGAGTTTCTCAATGCACATTACTTTATAAAGGGTTCTTCGGAGTTTTATACATCAAGATAATTGGAAAGCTCTCAGAAATGTGTTTTTGATTATTTACTTACTTGAAAACATTTCATTTAGTGTCTACAACGTGTTATTTGCTATAGTGACTGTTCCTGTGAATTTTGTGGTGTGGTTGGAATGACAGAATTCAGTCCCACAATGACATAAACCATGCTGGAACCACAGCTGTGTCAAGGTCAGGAAGAAGCAGTGTGTGCGTTTCTAAGATTTTGTCAATTTCTTCCAGGTTGCCCAGTTTGTTGCAATAATTTTTCATAGTATTCTCTTATGATTGTTTGTATTTCTGTGTTGTTGGCTGTGATCTCTCCTCTTTCATTCATGATTTTATCTATTTGGGTTCTCTCTCTTTTCTTTTTGATAAGTCTGGTTAGGGGTTTATCAATTTTGTTTATTCTTTCAAAAACACAGCTTTTAGTTCCATTGATCTCTTCTGGTTTTTTTCCCCTATATCATTTATTTCCTCTCTAATCTTTATTATTTCCCTTCTTCCACTGGCTTTAGGCTTTATTTGCTGCTCCTTTTGTAGTTAGGTTGTATATTTGGGATTTTTCTTGCTTCTTGAGATAAGCCTGAATTGTAATGCACTTTCCTCTTAGGACTGCCTTTCCTGTATCCCAAAGGGTTTGAACTGTTGTGTTTTCATTTTCATTTGCGTCTATGTATTTTTTATTTCTTCTTTAATTTCCTGGTTAGCCCATTCATTCCTTAGTAGGATGTTCTTTAACCTCCATGCATTTGAGGGCTTTCCAATTTTTTTTCTTGTGGTTGATTTCAGGTTTCATAGCATTGTGATCTGAAAATGTACAGGGTATGATCTTAATCTTTTTGAATCTGTTGAGGGCTGATTTGTGACCCAGATGTGATCTGTTTTGGAGAACATTCCATGTGCACTCGAGAAGAATGTGTATTCTGCTGCTTTAGGATGAAAAAGCAAAATAGGTCAGTCAGAGAAAGACAAATGTCATATGATTTCTCTCATATGTGAGATTTAAGAAACAAAACAGATGAACATAGGGGAAGGGAAGGCAAAATAAGGAAAAAAACAGAGAGGGAGACAAACCGTAAGAGACTCTTAAATACAGAGAACAAACTGAGGGTTCATGGGGGGATGGGCTAGATGGTGATGGGGACTAAGGAGGGCACCTGTCGGGATGAGCACTGGGTGTCATATGTAGGGGCTGAATCACTGGGTCCTACTCCTGAAACCAATACTATGCTGTATGTTAACTAACTTGAATTTAAATAAATGAGTAACAAAGAAGCAGTGGGGAGGCCACGGGAGCTTCTCTGGAGGGAGACTTGCTGGTGAAGGCAAACCAGGAAAGCACAGGACCTGGGAAAAGCATCAGGTTCGCAGAAACTTTTTTAGAACGTGGTGAGTGGGGAGAGTGAACGGCCATGGCAGGGGGTGTGTGAGCAGAGGGGCAGCTCTGAGATGAAGGGGGAGAGGGCTTCCGGCGAGTTTAGGAAACTAGTGCCTTAATTCCAGTAGCGATACGAAACCACTAGCCTGATTGAAATCAGAGAAGGTGGATAATATCTGCATTTTGGAAGATTATTCTTCACAATTTTCATTGGAAAATGAACCCACAGTACGAACAGATAGAGGTACGGGAAAGTAAGGTGATGATATTTAAACCACAACCACAAAAAATAGTAAGACGGTGACATAGAATTGTATGAATAATGCCAGGAAATATCCGAGACATTTTAGATACATTCAGAGAAAAGAGATTTGGGTACAAATAGGTCTGTAGCTTGAAGCCAGCGGCATAGAAAAAACGGAACGTCTCTGTATCTATTTTGCCCCTGTCTTCTGTGTCAAGGAGAATGATTCTCAAACTGAAAAGGGTAAAAATAAATGTTGCTTCAAGGTAGCAGAGACCATGCTTAGTGAAAGGATTGATACGGAGCACCTGGCAATTTTGAAGAGTTTTGACTTCTGGTTTATACATCACTGGGTGTCCAGGGGACTTAAAAAAAAAAAAAAAAAAAAAGATGCGCTGTGTTTGTTCCTGCCCTGGAGCAGATCTGGAAGAGGAAGGGAGTTGGAAGCAAGAAGACGGGCAAATGTTCTGGTGTTTAAAAGGAGAAATGGGGAAGGCAGAGTTTATTAAACCAAGATTGGCTAACTTGATTAAAATGCGGAGCAAATTGCATAATGCCTTTTTTAAAGGGTCTGTAAATACATAGGAGAAGAAGATGTCACTGCCAGGAGCCACAGAAAGTTCCAGAAGAGACAATGGCGTCAGGTGAAACTCAGTTCCTCTGTGTGAGGGATTATGAATCGGAAACACCACGGGGATTCAGGACAGCACGTGCTATCCATGTCGGGAAACCATTTATGAGGACTTGATGATCTCTGAAGTCCACAGGGGGACACCATAGCTGCTTTCCAGAAAAATTAGCTCCAACAGGTGTTCACAGAACAACAGAGCCTGTGACAGAGACAGGTGAGTGTCCGCGGTCCCCTTCTCCCCCTCTTGCGTTAACCCATCACGCCGTGACTTCGTCTTTCCCCCGCTGGGGGAGAAGCCTGTGCCAGCTTCCTCCCAGGGTGGTGAGGCCCGGTGACAAAGTCATGGCCAGTGGGCTGCAGATGGAAATAATATGAGCAAACTCAGTGTCACATCCTTGGAAAGTGTTTACCTTAATCTCCTCTTTGTCTTTTCCCACCGGCGGGAACACATTCACGGGCAGGCGAACAATCAGTCAGAGGAAGCAGGTCTCTGGATGATATCATGGAGCAGAGCTGGTCCTGCCCTGGGGCTGCCTGCCTCACCTCTGACCCCCTCGTCTGAAGAGAGAAAAGCGCCTTTATCTGTTTGAGGCACAGGGGTCACATTTCCAAAACACCTTAGCTTAGACACTGGCTAAAATCATGAGTCTTGGAGACTGTCTGAAATCAGGCCACTAATCATAAACAAGCACATCAACACAAATATATTAATAAATGTGTATGTAAGATACATTGATATTAACGTCCTGAAAGTTATCTGCTATAAGACCACAAGGCCTTGTCTCGTTAGTACATTTTTAAACGGCTCGATGTAAAAGTTACATCATTAAAGCCACGCCTGATGGGTAACGGGATGAGGATAGAAACAGAAAGAGTTGAAACGTTTGGAGGAATAAGCTTAATTAAATCTACAGATCTTTAACAGAAACAAAGTCTTGTGTGGATACCAATAAAGCAAACGAGGAAGAAATGCTATCTAGCAGCAGGTTTCTCAAGGACACAGATCCTTGGGACAAATCTCCAGTGGATGTGGCTACCAGGAGAAACGAAAAGACCATGTAGGCTCCATCGTGACAAGAATCCCGTCTAGACCTGTCGGCAGGTGTGTTCAATTTGCCCTGAGCTTTGTATTCCAGAAAGGATACGAATGCCCTGAACAAAGGGGCGAACCTTGGTATATGCTCGCAGTTCTAGGGACGTGGAATGGATACTTCGAAGGTAAAGGTTTCCCCACTCAACTGAGGGATCAGCAGGGATGTCCTTGGTTGCTGAGGGTTGGGGCTGACGACTCCATCAGAGGTTGGAACAGACAAGTTCAAACTTACGTTGCAGCCCTGGGCATTTAATCGTCAAGAGAAGAGTAGAAAGGCCTGTAGGAGAAAATAACCATTGAGGTTACTACCATAATCAGGCAAAAAGCGAGGGAAGCTTGAATTAGGATGTGCCCAATAGGGTCATAAGCTGCATAGACCTGTTGCGGATATCTTTTGCTGCCAAGAAATTACCCCAAACGTAGTGGTTTACAATGACAGTTATTTTATTTATCTCATAATGAGGGCACCCGGTGGCATTTAGCTGGTGGCCGAGATAGTCCAGCAGATTTGAGACAGCCTCACGGTGGCACCTGGCCTCTTGTCAAAGTCTGCTGGGGGCTGGGCTCGTCTGGGCCCCTCCTCACATGCTCTCTGGGCCTCCCCACTGGTCTCCCCAGTGCAGTCGTCTGGTTTCTCCCATGGTGGCTCAGGACAGGTGCGGCAGGGCGCCTAAAGGCAGGTCCAGAACCGGTACCGCACGTTTTCCACTACCTTCTGCTTGTCTAAGCATCCTCAAACTAGGTGGGATTCAGGGTTGGGGACGGAATAGCCACTTCCAAATGAGAGGGGTGTGTCTTTTATCCACCACAGAGGTCAAGGGGAATGGACACCAAGGAAAGCTGATTAGATTGGAGTGGTTAAAAAGCGGGGGACCCTTGAGAGACTAGTTTCAGGATACTGCGAATTCAAAGTCAGATTACAAGATAGTTTTACAGAAATAGAGCTATTGGGCATGGACTCTTCTTTTAAGGAGCGTGACCACGCCAGACTTTGTATTCTTTTTTTTTTAATTTTAGTTTTTAAAATTGACATCCAAATTAGTTAGCATAGAGTACAACAGTGATTTCGGGAGTAGATTCCTTAGTGCCCCTTACCCATGGAGCCCATGCCCCCTCTCACACCCCTTCCAATAACCCTGTTTATTCTCCATATTTATGAGTTTCTTCTGTTTTGTCCCCCTCCGTGTTTTTATATTCTTTTTGTTTCCCTTCCCTTATATTCATCTGTTTTGTCTCTTAAAGTCTTCATATGAGTGAAGTCATATGATATTTGTCTTTCTCTGACTACTTTCCCTTAGCATAATACCCTCCAGTTCCATCCACGTAATTGCAAATGGCAAGATTTCATTCTTTTTGATTGCCAAGTAATACTCCATTGTGTATATATACCACATCTTCTTTATCCATTCATCCAGCAATGGACATTTGGGCTCTTTCCATACTTTGGCTATTGTTGATAGTGCTGCTATAACCATTGGGGTGCATGTGTCCCTTCGAAACAGCACACCTGTATCCCTTGGATAAATGCCTAGTAGTGCGATTGCTGGGTCGTAGGGTAGTTCTAGTTTTAGTTTTTGAGGAACCCCCATACTGTTTTCCAGAGGGGCTGTGCCAGCTTCCATAGCCACCAACAATGCAAAAGAGATCCTCTTTCTCCGCATCCTCACCAACATCTGTATTCTTAAAGAATTGTTAGAAGTCTGGGAAGGAAACATTTGTTTGACTAGAAGGGAACTTGCAGATCCAAATATTCTTGAATACAAGCCATTGAAGTTAAATTCTATTTGAGGAGTAAAACGTGTATTCCCCCAGTCCAAAGGCTAGCATAAGTGTGGCACAGAGACTACCAAACATCTCTGCTTTGATTCAGAAAGTGAGTCAATTATGCTTATTTTTTATATAAATTTGAAACGTGTGCACCAACATAATAACACGATACAGGGTGCAATTGCGATAGGTTTGGTCCTTGGTGTTTAAGTGAAACACAGTGACTTAGCCACGGAGTTTATGGTAGGATTGACTGCTCAGGCTGCAGACAGAAAAATAACGGATGCAAGTTTTCATTTGGAAACGGGTGTTTGTTACTTAACTGTCAGCCTTTTGATGTGTAGCAATCTTCTCTGTTATCACTATCTTGGAGAAAGTTCCCATTCCTCCAAAACTAACGTTTAGAGAAATTATCTGCCTCTAATATTGATTATTTCTATGCATACACTGTATCCAATAAGAGGAGATTTTATTTTATGCATTAACATATGTTTCATATTTATAAAGTTTTGAAAAAATGTTGATTTTCTTAGTGTAATATTGTAATTATTTGGCCTTTGTTGCGAGCCCAGCATTTAGAAGTTGGAAACCCCAGAACGGAGCCAGGAAGGTTGCGATGGTTGGCCAGCGAACAGATTTTTGTCTTTCCTCCACAGAAGGTTGACCCACAACGGCAAGATTGGTTTATATCTGGGCAAAGATATGATCGGCATAAAGATCTGCATAGTGTTTCTTCTTTAATGTTGTCATTACTAAATCTGGCTGCTCTCCAACACAGTTGAAGGTAAATGTAATGGAACTTTGAGTTTCTTCTTCATTATTTTAAAAATTCAACCAAAGTTGACCTTGGTGATTATTTTCACTCCCCCATGGAAAGATGGGGGTCACAAGGAAGCTGCCAAAGTCACTGTGCAGTAGCTGCTGTGCTCCCCTCGTGTAGATGAGGAAAGATACCTTGAATCTGAGCACTGGCCCAAAGTCATTTAATTTAGAAGTATCTGAGTGAGCATTCGAATCTGCTGTGTTTGGCATGTTAAAGGACAATCTCTCCTCTGTCCAAGGAGCACGTCTGGGGAGGGGTCCTCCCCCTTCATGCTGTGGATCATTTCCACTTTGTGTAACAGTTGTGTACACAAAACGTGTAAAGGAAAAGTGGCTCCCTGGTTAGGTCCATGTTGTCTGCACAAATGAGAATTAGTGACACAAAGTCTTTGTTGCTTTTTACTTTACTGATCATGAAAACAGGGACTCAGTAATATAAAGACTGAAAGTCTTTTTTGTTGTTGTTTTAAAACGACTTTCTGCTTATGTGAGTTCTCTCACTTAATGTGTTTCCTTGGCTGCAGGATCAGTGACGTCACGGCAAATAAAGTCTTCAAGGTCACCTGAGAAGGACCAAGGACAGACAGGGTGGGAGGAGGAGCAGGAGCTCACAGAGGGGAAGAGAATCTGGTCGTGGCAGGTAGATTCACCTGTGGTCTTGACAAAGACTACAAAGAGATTCTTTGTACACTTAGCCTGTTTCCCCCAGTGGTAACCTTTTGCAAAACCATGGCATAAGATCATAACCAGGGTATCTACACTGATGTAGCCTTATGATCTCGTTCTGATTTTCCCGGTTTTCACCTACCCACCATCACAGTGAAGACATGGCCCAGTTCTAACATCACGAGGTCCCTCATCTGGCCCTTCTTTTTTATTATTATTACTTTTTTGTTATTAAAAAGTTCTCTTAATGTTTATTTTTGAAAGAGAGAGCAAGTGGGGGAGGGGCAGCGAGAAAGGGAGACACAGAATCTGAAGCAGGCTCCAGGCTCTGAGCTGTCACCACAGAGCCGGACGTGGAACTCGAACTCACAGAGCACGAGATCATGACCTGAGCCGAAGTTGGAGGCTTAACTTACTGAGCCATTCAGGTGCCATTCACCTGGCCCCTTCTCAACCACATCTACCCAAGTTTTCCAACTCTCACCTTTCCTGCCCTAATCCTTGGCAACTGCCCTCCATTTCTAAAATTTTGTTTTTATGCAAATGTTATGTACATAGAATTGTAAAGTGTTTAATCTTCAGGAGTTGGCTTGTCTCACTCAGTGTGAACCCTTGGAGTCTGATGCTAGCTGTGGGCTTGTCATATATGACCTTTATTATGTCAGGGTGCCTTCTTTCTACTCCTAATTCCTTGACGGTTTTTATCATGAAAGTGATGTATTTTTGTAAAATGCTTTTCCTGCATCTGTTGAGAGGATCATATGATTTTTAGTTTCATTTTGTTAATGTGGTGTATCCCAATTATTGATCTGCCTATGTTGAACCACCTTTGTATCCCACCTGATCATGGTGCATGATCCTTTCAATGCACTGTTGAATTCAGTTTGCTAAAATTCTTCTGAGAACTTTTGTACCTACGTTCACCAGGGATATTGGCCTATAGTTTTCTTTTCTTGCAGTGTCTTCATTTGGCTTTTGTATCAGGGTAATGCTGGCTTCATAAAATGAGTTTGGGAGTGTTCCCTCCTCTTTAGTTTTTTGGAAGACATTGGTCAGGATTGGTATTAAGTTTTCTTTAAATGCTTCATATAATTCACCAGTGAAACCATGTCATCTTGCGCTTTCCTTTGTTGGGAGATTTTTGATTATTGATCTAATCTCTTTACTTGTTAGTGGTCTGTTCAGATTTTCTATTTATTCATGATTCAGTTTTGGTAAGTTGTATATTTATATACACTTAGGTAATTCTTTAGGGTTATCCAATTTGTTGGTTTATATTATTCATAGTAGTCTCATAATCTTTTCTGTGGTATCTGTTGTAATGTCTCCTCTTTCATTTTTATCTTATTTATTCGAGTCTTCTCTCTTTTACTTAGTGCAGCTCAAGGTTTGTAAACTTCACTTATCTTTTAAAAAGTAGCTATTGGTTTCATTGATCTTTTCTATTGTTTTTCTGGTCCTTATTTATTTCTGCACTGATCTTATTCTTTCCTTCTGCTAACTCTGGCCTTGGTTGGTCCTTCTTTTTCTAGTTTCCTGAGATGCAAAGTTAGGTTGCTTATTGAGATCTTTCTTTTTTCTTCATGTATCCAATCTCTTCATGTGGAGAAGTTTTCTAAGCCTAAACGCAATGGGATAAATAAGAAAACTGATAGAATTGGTTAGATAAAAATGTTAAAAAAATGTATGTATGTATGGGTGGCTCACTTGGTTAAGTGTCCAACTTTTGGTTTCGGCTTCGGTTATGATCTCGTGGTTTTCAGTCCCCATCGTGCTCCTGCTGACAGTACGGAGCCTGCTTGGGATTCTCTCTCTCTCTCTCTCTCTCTGCCCCTCCCCTGTTCACACACACTCTCTCTCTCAAAATAAATAAATAAAGCTCTCAGTTTTTCCCCATTGAGGATGGTATTAGTGTTGGGTCTTTCGTATATGGCATTTATGATTTTGAGGTATGATCCTTCAATCCCTGCTATCTTGAAGGTTTTTATCAAGAAACGATGCTGACTTTTGTCAAATGCTTTCTCTTCATCTATTGAGAAGATTATGTGGTTCTTGTCCTTTCTTTTATTAATGTGATGCTTTCCCCTAAGGATAGGAGCAAGACAGGGATGTCCACTCTCGCCACTGTTTTTCAATATAGTATTGGAAGTCTTAGCCTCTGCAATCAGATAACACAAAGAAATAAAAGGCATCCAAATCGTCCAGGAGGAGGTTAAACTTTCACTCTTTGCAGATGACATGATACTCTATATGGGAAACCCGAAAGGTTCTACGAAAAAACTGCTAGAATTGATTCCTGAATTCAGCAAAGTTGCAGGATATAAAATCAATGCACAGAAATCGGTTGCATTCCTATACACCAAAAATGAAGCGACAGAAGGAGAAATCAAGGAATCAATCCCATTTACAGTTGCACCAAAAACCATAAAATACCTAGGAATAAATCTAACCAAAGAGGTGAAAAATCTATACACTGAAAACTATATAAAGCTTATGAAAGAAATTGAAGAAGACACAAAGAAATGGAAAAAGATTCCACGCTCCTGGATAGGAAGAACAAATATTGTTAAAATGTCGATACTGCCCAAAGCAATCTACATATTCAATGTGATCCCTATCAAAGTAACACCAGCATTCTTCACAGAGCTAGAAAAAATAATCCTAAAGTTTGTATGGAACCAGAAAAGACCCCGAATAGCCAAAACAATCTTGAAAAAGAAAACCAAAGCTGGAGGCATCACAATTCTGGACTTCAAGATGTATTACAAAGCTGTAATCATCAAGACAGTATGGTATTGGCACAAAAACAGACACTCAGATCAGTGGAACAGAATAGAGAACCCAGAAATGGACCCAGAAACATATGGCCAATGAATCTTTGACAAAGCAGGAAAGAACATCCAATGGAATAAAGACAGTCTCTTCAGCAAATGGTGCTGGGAAAACTGGACATCATCATGTAGAAAAATGAACCTAGACCACTTCCTTACTCCATACACAAAAATAAACTCAAAATGGATGAAAGACCTAAATGTAAGACAGGAAACCATCAAAATCCTTAAGAAGGAAGCAGGCAAAAACCTCTTTGATCTTGCCCGCAGCAATTTCTTACTCAACACGTCTCTGGAGGCAAGGGAAACAAAAGCAAAAATGAACTATTAGGACCTCATCAAAATAAAAAGCTTCTGCACAGGGGAGAATCAATCAACAAAAATAAAAGGCAACCAACAGAATGGGAGAAGATCTTTGCAAACGACATATTAGATAAAGGGTTACTATCCAAAATTTATAGAGAATTTATCAAACTCAACACCCAAAAAACAAATAATCCAGTGAAGAAATGGGCCAAAGACATGAATAGACACCTCTCCAAAGAAGACATCCAGATCGCCAACCGACACATGAGAAAATGCTCCACATCACTCATCATCAGGGAAATACAAATCAAAACCACAAGGAGATACCACCTCACACCTGTCAGAGTGGCTAAGTTAACAACCCAGGCAACAACAGATGTTGGTGAGGATTTGGAGAAAGAGGATCTCTTTTGCACTGTTGGTGGCAATGCAGGCTGGTGCAGCCACTCTGGAGAAGAGCACGGAGGTTCCTCAAAAAATTAAAAATAGATCTACCCTACAACCCAGCAACTGCACTACTAGGTATTTATCCAAGAGATACAGGTGTGCTGTTTGAAAGGGGCACATGCACCCCAATGTTTTCTAACAGCACTATCAACAATAGCCAAAGTATAGAAAAAACCCAAATCTCCATAGATGGATGAATGGATAAAGCAGATGTGGTATATATATACAATGGAGTAGCACTCAGCAATCAAAAAGAATGAAATCTTGCCATTTGCAACTACGTGGATGGAACTAGAGGGTATTATGTGAAGTGAAATTAGTCAGAGAATGACAAATATCATATGACTTCATTCATAGGAGGACTTTAAGACACAGAAAAGATGAACATAGGGAAGGGAAGCAAACATAATATAAAAACATGGAGGGGGACATAAAGTAAGAGACTCTTAAATACAGAGAACAAAGGGTTGCTGGAGGGGTAGTGGGAGGGAGGATGGGCTAAATGGGGAAGGGGCTTAAGGAAACTACTCCTGAAATCATTGTTGCACCACATGCTAACTAACTTGGATGTAAATTATAAAAAATAAATAAATGTAGAAAGTAAAAAAAAAAGTAAATAAATAAAAAATCAAAATAAATAAATAAAAATAAACCTGTATGTTGAAAGAGTCCGACATTAAATGAAACAGGTTAGACTATTGAGGAGGGCACTTATTGGGATGAGCACTGGGTATTGTATGGAAACCAACTTGACAATAAATTATATTGAAAAAATTAAAAATAAATAAATAAATAAATAAATAAATAAAATAATTTATGATACATAAAGAAGTATGCAATCGATTAGAAAAAGCATTAAAAAACCCAGCAGATAAATGCGTGAAGGCCAGAAACAAAAATTTTCCACAAATTTCTAACAAACATATGGCAAAAGTTCAATTATAATAACATTATAACGCGAAATTTCATAAATATTTCTAAAAATGATAGCACAAAGCTGGTGAACATCTGTTAAACCATTGTCAAAAATCGCTGGGCGGAGGAAAAGATGTTTTAATTTTGCTGGACCACAATTTGACAACATTGACCATGACCTTTGACCCAGTGTACTTTGACCTAATTATTTTACCTTAAAAATAAATCCCGGGGCACCTGGGTGGCTCAGTTGGTTGAGCGCTGGCTCTTGATTTTTGCTCAGGTCATGATCTCACAGTTTGTGAGTTCAAGCCCCTTGTCGGGCTTTGAGCTGAGAGTACAGAGTCTACTTGGGGTTTTCTCTGTCTCCCTCTCCCTCTCTGCCGCTCCCTCCCCCTCTCTCTCTCTCTCTCTCTCTCTCTCTAAGAAAATAAGTAAACTAACTTAAAAAAAAACCTAAGGCAATAACCCCAAACTATGGAAAACATTTTACGTACGATGCTCATAATGGCAGAACACCGAGAACTTTTTAAGTGGCCAAAAGCATTAGAGAACGGGAAGGAAATCACAGAACACGGTAGACTATTTCGCTGTTACTACTCGTGATACTTACGAACTGTCTTAAATCACGTGAGAAAATTCCAGTAACCTGGAGCCCACACGTTGAAACAGGGGGATCCAGGATGCTCTTCCCTCTATTTTCCTCTCTTCTTTCTTTTCCTCCAATCTGGTTTCCACAATTTCTACCAGGGTCGTGTATGACTTCTAGCATAAGAGGAACATGGTGCCATTTTAGGAAAAAGGGAGCAAAGGCGTTGCATGGGGGTTTGCGTGCGTGAGGGCCTTCTTGGGATGGGGCAGGTCTGGAGATGGGAGGGACACGCCCTCAAGGGTCAAGACGGCGGGTACACCGCCACACCGGTACTGATTGTCGAGGCGTCCGTTGAAACTAAACGCTTGGGATCATTTCATCAAATTACACCTGTCAGGCACCGTTTGGGACCCGTACTAAGAATCTCACGTTGACTCCTGGCTCGTCACCCTGGGCGCGTTGGGTTTGCCTGGGATGTGTGCGTGGCCGCCTGCGTCTGCGCCCGTGGAGGCCGACATGGTCGTCGTTCTTTCTAATAAAACTTTGATCCGCTGAATGGTGGCTACAACGCCTTACAGCCAAGGTACCGGTGCGGGGAGAGTTTCACAGGATGTGCGTGAGGACGGATGGGTCCCAGGGGCCGTCTTGCTGCGCCTGCAGCAGCTAATTGTGCCTGCTAGGGTCAGCAGTTTGCTGTGTGCTCTTCGGAACTTCTGACCGATGCACCTTTGTCTGTAATCCAGCTCTTGGTGGAACAATAACACCGCAGGATTATCCCAGGATTATTATATCACCGTCGAACCCAGGCACTTGGCCTGGGCCACATCGAGACCCCACGAGGCGGTTTCTTAACGACAGAAGCCACGTTTTCTCTGGTCTCCGCTAGGACGTTTTTAAACTGCCAGTTACATACTGGGCGAGTCCCAGGCTGAGGTTTTCTTTTTCGGTGGCGAAAAGAATTTAAAATCTCTTGCCGCAGAAACGATCTACATGATCTGGAAACCTTGTGGTTTTCCAGGTTAGTAAGAGTGAAGTTTGGGACATAAGGCTTTAGAGAAGTCATCTGCGGGAGGTCTGAAAGTTTCACTCCTGCTTTTCGGTTGTCGGGAAGGACCTTATGCATTTTTTCATTATACTCTGAACCTTGTTTTTGTTTTTTTTTTTTCTTTTTCTTTCTTTAGTTCCTATTGTTTGTTCGTGCTTACTGCCAGAGAAAGGAAACTGTGACATCCTTTTCAAAATAAGCCTTTGGTTCCTATAAGAAAATAGCCCCATCTATCACATTGCCTTCTCATGCTCCGTGGTCCGCCGGAAGGCTTATTTGGTTATGTTTTTGGTGAGACCGGTGGCTCAGCTCACCAGGCCAGGCTGGGGTCCTGGAGCAGAAGGGAAGGTCACCCTCAAAGGCAAGGCAGCCTGCCATTTGGGGTGCCTCACACCTGCCCCTGACCGCAGTGGGCAGCGGAGGAGGGCGGCCCTGTGGGGTCCGCTCACTCTGCCCAGGGTCTCCCCTGTCTCCGTCCTCCCCGCAGAGGCACGAAACCACACAGTGCACGGAGAGGCACCTCGGCAGGTGTGCAGTGACAGCTGTATAATTTCAGCATTTTTGAAATACAATGGAAGTGCCTTATATATTTATGCAACTTCCTTTTACATCTGCCTCTTAGAGGAACTGATTTGCACTTGTCTCTGCTGGAGTTCGGTAATTTGCCGCCCTTTCTTCGTCTCCGTTCACTTTCCTGCGGCCCCTCCCAGTTCTCCAGCCTCATGGGAGACGCTCAAGAACATCCCCTAGCTCTCTCCGTCCCCTGCAGCCTCTGTTTTGAGAGGAAGCCTTGTCCCGCAAGCGGGGGTCGGCTTGATCAGGTCTGCCCGGCCCTGTTCGGGAAGCTGTGCAGTGTGGTGACGGTTCAGGGGACAGGGCTGCCCTGGGCTCACCGCGTCCGCACTGTGCTGGGCGTGAGCGGGTGTGAGACCCTGGCACGGGTGCGTGAGAAGAGCTGGTTGCTGAGACGCACGCACACACCCCTCGACCCCTGTGCAGCCGCTCGCAGAGCGGTGTCGCTCGTTCGGTGCCAGGGCTTATGGAAGGAGCAGGCGTGGATTTAATGGGTGCATTTACCTGGCAAAACCAGAAACTCTCCTATGGGTCTTGGCCGCCGATTTTTCACCGGGAAACGAACATTTCATACCCTGTTAAAAGTTTACAGTTCTTTTTTTCTGTTTGGCGAGCGCGTTTCTGCACCACTGAGCTGACAGCTGAAGTCGGCCCCACTCCCGCACGTGATGTCAGCTGTGGGCCTGCCTGGCCGTCCACGAAAGGGGGGGGTGCGAAGAGCCAGGGGGAAAAGGAAGCCTTTTCCGATTGCGACCAGCCTGGCTGAAAGTGCGTGTCATGTGTCAAAAACCCCACGGCCTGCGGATCTCAGTGGATGTAGCGGCGCCTCTCATGACACGTCTGGAGGATGCGCGTCGGGCTCGGGGGACGCCAGCCGCACCTGCAGCTCTGGAGGCTGACGAGCGAGCAGGAGGCCGATCTGGGAGGAGCGGGGACCGGGCCTCTGCCGAGAGCGGGGCCTCGGGAACACCGGGAGATGGGGCCGCGCTGCAGACGGTCAGGCCCGCCAAGAGTTAAACCTGAAAGCTGGATTCGACTACGGTGTGAAGTCAGGTACCAACTGACAGGCGAACGCACTCTCCCGTCTCAGCTCGGGCTGCTCCCTTGTTTATGCTACCTTTCAGACACCCTGGAAGATTCTCCAAAGGCACCTGTGTGGTAGCTCACGAGAGAGAAGGGCTGCCAGACGTCTCCCGTGTCATTTCTAAAGGGCATGGAAGGTGAAAGAAAGGAGGAAAGGATAAGACTCACGGGGAGGGCCGCCCACCAGGCACCCCGAGTCGGCCGTGCTAGTCTGAGCCGGGGCCGTGACCAGGATCGGTGAATTCTGTTGGGTCTCACAATTTTAAAATAAAACCAGCGGGCACTCCTACCTGTGGGAGAATTAATTACTCCTTTTCTATCTCCCATTGTTTAAGGAAAACTTGCAATAAACACGGGATGTTTGAAGGAACCAAGACTGTGTGTGTGTGTGTGTGTGTGTGTGTGGCCTATATTTATGGAAAGGAAAAGTATAAAAACATAGCATTTTTATTAATAAAATAGATCAAAATAACAGGAGAGGAAGTTGCCACACTCAATAGAGATTCTGTTTAAATATTCAACTTGCACCGAGAGGATGGGGGGCCCGGGGCCCGGGCACAGAGCAGCTGGGGCCTCTGGAGACCCTTCCCAGAGGAAGGGGTAATGAGGATATAAAAATTCTGTGCTCACCGGCCCCCAGACGGCAGGCAGGCTGGGACGGAAACGCACACACTCACCACAGGTGTTGTGCAGAGACCCACACACTGTACTTTCTGGCGGTTCACGGTCGCATTATTGCCACTGCCTGGGCACGCTGACTCGGCTCAGTGAGGTCACCGTGTCCACGCCCGATGCCGGTGTTTCTCCGGGGCGGCTGCTCGGGGAAGCCAGTCTCCTACAACACAAGTAGTCGGTGGGAGACGACTCCAGCCCCTCCTCAGCCAACGCGGCTCGGGACTGACACATCGGGACACATTGCCCACGTTTTCCCATCCAAGCTATCACTTTTGGACGTTTCTGCACCAATTAACAGTAATTCTTACCCTTGGCAAGTATTGAAACTCAGTTGTCCTTAGTTATACTTAAAACAAAACCTCTGTGTAATCTGTGCATGCCGTGTGAGCGCTCATGAACGTTTCCTTAATGTTGAATGAAGATTCCTTACATTTCGAGAATTTTTAACACTTGATTCGTCTTAAAAACGCTCATTTGAACAAAGATCCAGTTTGGTAATCGCTATCTTTTCAATGTTCATATTTTTAATTTCCCAGGGCCCTTGATTTGCAAGATCTTGTATGTACAGAAGAGATAACTTGTCAAAGGTTTCGCAGCATTTACTTTTGTGTTTGTCACTTACATTAAGACATGTTTTTTTAGGGGCACCCGGGTGGCTCAGTCAGTTAAGCGTTCGATGTCAGCTCAGCTCGTGATCTCACGGTTCGTGAGTTTGAGCTCTGTATCGGGCTCTCCGCTGTCAGCACAGAGCACGCAAAAGAAAGAAGTAAAAGAAATAAAGTTAAAAGACAAAAAACAAACAGAAAGCACTTTTCTAAATTATGCCTTTTTTCTAGAGCAGTTTAAACTTTCACAGAAAAATTAGGAAGTGCAGAGATTTCTTATATACTTGCCACCACACATGTACAGACTCCCCAACTATCAGCGAAGATTCTTCCACCAGGGTAGCCCATTTCTTGTAACTTGGACACCTACACTGAATTCCCATCCCACGTCCGTAGATAACGTTAGGGCTCACTCTTGGTGTGGCCCGTTCTGCGGGTTTCGACAAATGTATAGTGACCATTATCCACCATTATAGTGTCCTACAGAATATTTGCACAGACCTAAAAGTCCTCTGTGCTTCTCCTGTTCAACCCTCCTTCCCCACCTCTGAAAACCACTGGCCTTTTCTGTCTCCGTAGTTTTGCCTTTTCCAGAATGTCGTATTGTTGGAATCAGACGGTATGTCGCATTTTAGATTGGCTTCTTTTGCTTCGGGGTTCCTCCATATCTTGCCATGGCTTGATAGCTCATTCCTTTTTAGGGCTGAATAATCCATTGTCTGGATGGACCACAGTTTATGTATCCATTTACCTCCTGAAGGACATCTTAGGTATTTCCACATTTTGGCAGTCATGCGTAAAGCTTCTGTAAACATCCATGTGCAGGTTTTGGCGTGAACATGATGCGTTCCGTTTTTTGAGGGGTAATCGCCAAGAAACACGATTGCTGGATAGTATGGTAAGGTTCTGTTTCGTTCTGTAAGAAAGCACCAAACTGTCTTTCAAAGTGGTTATGCCATCCTGCATTTCCACCAGTAATGAATAAGAATTCCTGTTGCTGGTGAGAGTGGGGAGTCAGTGTTGTCAATGTTCCCGATTTTGGCTATTCTAAAGATGCCTGGTGCCTTCTCATGGTTGTTTAATTTGCGTTTCCCTGATGCTATAGGATGCTTAGCATCTTTTCATGTGTTTCTTTGCCATCTGTATGTCTTCTTCGGTGAGTTTTGTTATATTTGGCCAATTTTTTCAAACAGGTTGTTTGTTTTCTTTTTTATTATTGAGTTTTAAGAATTCTTTGTACATTTGGATAACAGTCCTTCATCAGATGTGTCTTTTGCAAATATTTTCTCTGTCGGTGACTTGTCTTTTTCTAGATAAAGTCCAGTTTATCAGCTATTTCTTTCATAGATCGTGACTTTGGTGTTTTATCTAAAAGTCGTTGCCATACCCGGGGTCATCTAGGTTTTCTCCTTATCTCCTTATCTCTAGGAGTTTTATTGTTCTATGTCTTACATGTATGCCTATTATCCATTTTGAGATATTGTTTGTGAAGGTGTCACGTTTGGGTCTAGATTCATGTTTTTGCCTGAGGATGTCCAGTTTTTCCAGCACTGCTTGTTGACGAGATTATCTTTGCTCCATCGTGTTGCCTTTGCCCTTCCACGGATCTATTTCTGGGCTCTCCTTTTTGATCATTTGTCCATTCTTCTGTTAATATCTCGCTGTCCCAATTACTGTGGCTCTACAGTAAGTCTTAACGTTGTGTAGTGTTGGTCCTCTAACCTTGTTCCTTCCTTCAATACTGTGAGGCTATTCTGGGCCTTTTGCCTCTCCATGTAAACTTTAGAATCAGTTTGCCAATATCCAAAAATAGCTTGCTGGGATTTGTATTGAATGTATAGATTAAGGTGGGAGGCACTGACATCCTGACAAAATTGAAGCTTTCTATCCATGAACATGGAATATGTCTCCATTTATTTAGTTCTTATTTGATATCTTTTGCTAGGGTTTTGTGGTTTTCCTCACACAAATCTTGTATATATGTTATTACATATATATTCAATTATTTTATTTTTGAAGGTACTAATGTAAATCGTATTCTGTTTTTAATGTCAAATTCCACTCATTTATTGTTGGCATATAGGAAAGCAACTGACTTTTTTTTTTTAATGTTTATTCGTTTCGAAGGAGTGAGAGACAGAGTGTGAGCTGGGGAAGGGCAGAGAGAGAGGGAGACACAGAATCTGAAGCAGCTCTAGGCCCTGAGCTGTCAGCACAGAGCCCGACGTGGGGCTTGAACTCATGAGCCATGAGATCATGACCTGAGCTGAAGCCGGATGCTTAACCGACTGAGCCACTGGAAAGCAATTGACTTGTGTATATTAACTTTGTATCCTGAATTCTTGCTATATTCTCTTATTAGTTCCAAGGGTTTGTTGTTCTTGTTGTTGTTAATCTGTTTATATTTTTTACATAGACAATCGTGTCATCTGCAAAGACAGTTTTATTTCTTTTTGTTCTTAACTGTATACTTTTTATTTCCTTTACCTGTCTTACAGCAGTAGCTAGACCTTCCAGTACAATCTTGAAAAGGAGTACTGAGAGGTGATATCCCTGCTTTGTACCTGATCTTAGTGGGGAAGCTGCAAGTTTCTCGTCATTAAATATGATGTTAGCTGTAGGTTTTCTGTAGATAGTCTTTATCAAATTGAGAAAGTTCCTATCTATTCCTATTTTACTGAAAGGTTTTCTTTTCTCCCCAAATTATGAATGGGTATTGGATTTTGTCAAATGCTTTTTCTACATCTACTGATACAATCATGTGATTTATTTTTCTTTTTTAGTCTAGGACTGATAGATTACATTATTTTCTTAAAATCGAGGTATAAGTGGTATATAACATTATATTTGTTTCAGGGATACAGCATGATGATTTAATATATGTGTATTTTGCAAAATGATCCCCAGAAGTCTAGTTAACATTTGTCACCATACGTTGTTATAAAAACTTTTTTCCTGCGTTGAGAACTCCTACATCTATTGTCTTTGTACCTTTCAAATATGCAACACAATATTATTAACTCTAATCACCATGGTGTACATTAAATCCCTTTAACCGACTTATTTGATAACTAGAAGTTTGTACCTTTGACCCCAAAAGTGGGTAAAGGGGGTCAAAAGTTACATCAATTTAGTTTTGAATGTCATCAAGTTTTTTTTTGCCTTGTTTTCAGTGGATTTTTTGGGTTTTTTTAAAAAACCTAACAACCAAATGTTTACATTCCTTTATTATTTCTTTCTCTGCTCTCATGCTAAAATGTCCTTAGCTGCTGAAATATTCTAGCCGTTTTAATTGTTATATATTTTTTCTTTGTCTCCTATGAACTTCTTTTGTTTATTATGATATATGATTTTGGGGAGATACCAAATTACTTTTATTCCCCTATATAATTAACTATCTCTTCAATCATGAGTGGTGCATGCCTTAGTTAATGAAAATATATAAAGAATTGATCTGTTTGTGGCCTTCCCTTCTGTTCCATTAGTATGCATGACTACCCTTAACTCTTATTAATTAATGTTTAGCAAAGTTAGTTGCATGAATCCCCATACTCTTTCTTTTCAAAATATTCTTTATATTCTGTCAGCACAGAGCCTGACGTGGGGCTCGAACTCACTGACCATGAGATCATGACCTGAGCTGCAGTCAGATGCTTAACCGATTGAGCCACCCAGGCCCCCCTATAAGTTTTTATAATTATTAGGTATTATCAGTACCCTGTAATTATTTATTTATTTTTCTTAACTTCAATTATTTGTCTAGTAGCTAGATGAATTTTTTGTATTTATTTATTTAAAAAAATTTTTTTTAACGTTTATTTATTTTTGAGACAGAGAGAGATAGAGCATGAACGAGGGAGGGTCAGAAAGAGGGAGACACAGAATCTGAAATAGGCTCCAGGCTCCGAGCCGTCAGCACAGAGCCCGACGCGGGGCTCGAACTCACAGTCTGTGAGATCATGACCTGAGCCGAAGTCGGCCACTCAACCGACTGAGCCACCCAGGCGCCCCTAGATGAATTTTTTTTTAAAGCTTGGTCACTTATTTCTAAAGCTTTAAAACCAGAGAATGTTGCCACATAATTTGGAACATCTCTAAGTCCCTTGGAACATATTTCAGAATTGACCAATAAGACTTCTTCCAAAAAGATGTTGTAGAAGGACTTGTCCCTAGTCTTCTCATTAAATACAATCAGAAACTCTTGACATTACATGCAAAATTAACATAAGGAAACTCTGACAGGTGGAGTAAAGAAGGCAGAGCAGCTAAGGGCCTCTCTGTCTGAAGAATGAAACAGTGGTGCCTTTTGTGGGGTTTCTTTTTGCCTGTATATCCCACATTTGGAGCTAAAGAAGCCAGCAACCCCAAAACACCATGAGACAGACACAGACTAAGTCCAAGTAAGTCTCCTCTCTCCAAAGTATCAGGGGAAGGGCAGCTCAGGAAAACAGAAAACTTTTAGATGCTAACCACTCAACTCCAGTCAAATACACTAGAAAGAAATGCACTGACTACAGCTCACCCCCCAGCAAAGGCTGAGTGGGCCCCTAGACTTCCCTCCTTGCCAGGCTACAGCGAGGAACCCAAGTTCCTCTCCAGGATAGTTCCAGAGAAGGCTGACCAAGAAGATAGTCCTGTTTCTCCCATCCAGGGTGATATCAGCTCCTGTTAGAGCAATGACAGAAAAAGCTACTAAAACAGCAGGGTTGAATCGGATGCACAGTCTCTCCAATGCCCAAATTCCAATGAGAAAAAGAATCACTTTAGGAAACTACGAACTAGGAAAGAACTAGGAGAGTCTCAATTTGAGTAAAAAACTAAGAACTAGGAAAATCTCAATTTGAGCAAAAAAAAAGATAATCAACAGATGGCAACACGGAGATTACAGAAATATTAGAGTTATCTGACAGAATTTAAGGCAGCCATCATAAAATCTCCTCAAAGAGGAACTAAAATTTGCCTGTAATAGACACAATAATAGAAAATTTCAGCAAATAAACACACATCTCAACAAAAACACAGAAGGCATGAAGAATTACTAAGACTTTAGAATCAGAAAATGCATTAACCAAAATAAAAACTCAATGAATGGGCTCAAAAGAATCCATTTCACTGGAGAATTTTACAAAAAGTTAAAAAAAAAAACCCACCAATTCTACATAACCTCTTCAAAGAAATAGGAGTTAGGGTAATAATTCCCAATTTATATTATAAAAACAGAATGGCCTGATACCAAAATTGAACAAAAACAGGAAAGGCAGAAAAGGAAAGAAGGAAGGAAAGAAGGAATGAACGAACGGGGGAAGGAAGGAAGGAAGGAAGGAAGGAAGGAAGGAAGGAAGGGAAGGAGGGAGGGGGGAGGAAGGAAGAGAGGGAGAGAGGAAACCATAAACTTCATATACAGATCTTCTCATGAATATAGATAAAGAAAATCATTATCAAAATATTAGGAAATGGAATTTGGCACTATATAAAGAGGATTACACACCGTGACCTAATGGGACTTACACCAGGGGTGCTAGACTGGTTCAATATTCAAAACTCCATGAACATGGTCTACTGGGTTAACATGCTAAAGAAATAAAATCACATGATTATACCTATTGAGGCAGGAAACTCATCTGCCCAAATTCAATGCTCACTCATGGTAAAAATTCTCAGCAAGTTAGAAATGGGGGGCTTCTTCATTACTATAGAGAGCACCTACAGAATCTCCCATCCTGCCCAATGGTGAAAAGAGTAAATGCTTTCCTCCAACCTTGAGAAGTAAGCAAGGATGTCCACTCTCACTACTGCTATTCAGCAGAATGCTGCAAATTCCAGCCATCACAGTACGGAAAGAAAAGGAAATAAAATGTATGCAGATCAGAAAGGAAGAAATAAGTCTGTCCCTGTGTTCAAGTAACATGATGGTCTAGATAGAAAATCCCAAGGAATTTGCAAACGAAGAAACACACAACTTCTTGCATACCTTCCTAGAACTAATAAGTGAAATCAGCAGATTCGCCGAATGCAAAATCAGTGCATGAAATTCCTATGACAGTTGTGAATTTGCAAATACAGTGCCACTTGTAATGCCTCCAAAAATAATCGGACACTTAGGTGTAAATCTCACAAAACGTGTAGAGACGTTGTGTGCCAGAAACCACAGCATGCTGATGAGGGAAATAAGGGATCTAAACAAATGGAGGGATGACTTTGTTCACCCACTGCAAGACTCGACCCGGTGAAGGTGTGTTTAATCTAAACATACCTATGCTAAATGCATAGATCAGAGTTTGCTGCAATCTGTTTTCCTGAAACACCAAACCAAAAACCTCCTGGTGATCATTGAGGTCCGTGCTTTCATTTTAAAGATGGAGGAATCAAGGCCAAAAGATATTAGTGACAGCTTCCCCAGGGGCTTGGGGGCCAACACTAGGTGCCACTTCCCTTGATTCTCCATCCAACCCCATCAAATCCTCCCTGCTTTCTGATTTCCTAGTTGGCAGTTACAAATCCCTCGTCTGTACTCTGCTAGACCCCTTATAGACTTCAGTGTTTAATAATTTGTTGAATGGATAAATGCTTCCTGGTTCTTACTCCTGTGTGTGTGGGTGCGTGCACGCGCGTGAGCGCGCACACAGGGGTCCTTATTCCTGTGTGTGTGTGTGTGGCTAGGGGACACGATGCTGGAGAAACAGGTGTCACCGGACACTGTGCTGGTGAATAGATCTCTTCACCCTTTCTCTGCATCTGCCCACATGCAGCGCCATCAAAAATCTCCAGCCCTCCCTTCGTAGCCTATTTAAAACACTATTATTTTCTTCTTGTTTACAAAGTATTTACATGGACCTTTTAATCTGATATTACAAGAGCTGTTCTTTTCTGCTTCTAAATAGAAAGGACTCGTTTTAGACGCAGCGTCTTGCCCTTCTCTTGTCCTCCTGTCATTTTCACTCACTACAAAATGCCTCTTATCGGAGCGTCGAGAAAGAAGAAACATAAAACAGTATTTCCCCACACCCCAAATTAAGCCTTCCAGAAGGACATTAATATGCCCCAGTTCTCTCGATCTGTTGAATTTTTCAGCAACTCCATCCCAAAACCATTTTTATATTTGGTCACATGTGAGCTGAATGAGGGTAATTGACACTAATGATTTTCAGCTCATAATTTTTGGTCTATTGTTTCGCTTTGACTCTATTTTCCCCCTTTCCATTTCTATTTTTCTCCCACTGTATGTTAAGTTCCACTGAGATCTATCTTGGTTTCACAGGGTTCCACAACTCAGGAGCTAATCATATCCCAGAGCACTGATACCGGATGCCCCGTGGTGCTCGGAATTCACAGTAGTTGTTTATTCGCACACTTTTGGTTCGGGATCATTTCACCGTGGATATCATAGTCTGGCGAACACATGCTCACGCAGATACACACGCATTCACAACAGATATCCCCAGTTAAATATTCATGATGCCCAACATTATCATAGGGGCTTCCATACAAAGAAATGACCAACATTGTCATTCCGGGCCTGTATTACCTGATGCAGAGAATGCTGAACAGTGTATTATTACATCCAGTGTGTGACAGACGAGCTTCGGCAGAAGAGGCTAATAACAATAAATTAATGTAGAGTGGCTTTGAGGAGGAAAAATAGGACAAAGGAGCTTTGAAATTAGAGATAAATGTTATCGTGCATTTTGATCTTCCTTGAATTCAGCGTGAATACTGTGTTTGGTTTTTGTCACATGGCTGTCCATTTCTGAAACAATGAGGTTGACCTGTGGGAAGATATTCAATGGCAATTATTGCAGTTAAATCAAATGGAAGTCAAGTTTGAAAAGGAGATAAATTAATGTTTCTATTTCTCTGTTTTACACTTCAGACATACAGTATGTTCCTATCCGACTATTTAGGGATCTTTACAAAGAAAAACATGCAACCTTTGAACCTTTGAATCGAACCTTTTCCTTCATTTCACCGAGATGGAGATGTCCTCTTATGGGAATTAAACACAGGACGTCAGGGGCCAACACAAGGAATGGAAAATTCAGCATTCACTTCGTGGCCAACAGATGACAAGGAAAATAGATGATCGGAAAGGAAGGAGCCACGTGACAGCCCAAATTTCACCTCAAGGAGACCCATAAAGACCCACAAAGATTTCAAGGTGCATCTTCCCCCCCCCCCCCCGGTCTCCACCAACTCTGGAAAACAGAGGGATGAGCTGGAAGGTGCAAGTAATTTAATTGAAAATGCGAACTATCTCAACAGACCGCATGTTCATCACCACATTAATAGCATTTAAACAAATGGTCATACTTGGCTTGAAATAGAGCACAGGTAACTGTTGGCATGAATATTTGATGGAGAATAGGTATATATTTATGTAGAAATGCAGCATTCACATGGGCTCGTTATTGTGGATCTGCTAATTCATCCAGCCAACCAACAAACATTCCAGTGTTCACCAGGTAATAGGTGCCTGTTGAGCTCCCGGGACCCAAAGGTGAGTAATCTCCTATCTCCAAGGAGCCCATGATTTAATTTAGCAGTCCAATGCTTTTGTAAAAATATGTGTTTATAGTGGAGAATTCTGAGAAGGCTAAGAAGAGTGGCTAAAAGTATAAAAATGTGCCTCGTAAGATAAACAAAATGTAAATATTTTAAAAAAATGGATTAGTGGGACAGATTTCCGAAGAGAGAAAAACAATACGTGTCAATATCAGAAAAAGTGTTGAATTTGTTTTGTTTTGTTTTTAAATGTTTATTTATTTTGGAGAGAGAGAGAGAGGAGGTGCAGAGAGAGAGGGGGGCAGAGAATCCCAAGCGGGCTTCGCACTCTCAGCGCAGAGCCCAGCGCAGGGCTTGAACTCATGAACCGTGAGATCGTGACCCAGGCCAAAATCAAGAGTTGGACACTTAACCCACTGAGCCACCCAGGTGCCCCTCGATGGTTTATTTGAACAATAAAATGCCAAAACCTTTGTATAAGAGAGTGTGAAAAATCCCCTGCACTGTCCAGACTCCCTGCCTCGGGCACGGAGACAGAAAGGGGGCACTTGGGGTGTCACCGAGGTTGGTGCTTCAGAACAAAGGGGTGGCAAGAGACTAGCAGGGCTGGCCATTCTGCGTGGGGCCGGAGGGGCCGACCCCAGGGAACCAGATTCTTCAAGTGCAGTGTGTAATTTCAAAGGTCCCTGGTCTAAGCAAGGAGCTACAATATATAATAGCAAGATACACTGAGAATTAACGTGGATACGGATCTAGAACACGTGCCGAGTGTTTTTATAGAGGCTGTAGGATGGGCAGGAGCCAGTAAGGGAAAACTTGATTCAGACACACTAAGAACTGGTGCAAAATGCATTTGAAGGGGTCATCGGCGACACAGTTCTCGCAAGTTTGTGTCTCGTTTGCATAATTGACCAGTAAATATCTCTAATGTATACAAGATGCCATACGCAAGACATTGCGCTTGGTCGTAAGGGACGGGAGTACAGCAAGAGAAACCTGGACTCATCTCTTAAGTAGATTTTGATCCCTTTAAGCAAATTCAGAGCCAATCTACATCAACGGGTTGAAACCCTCTGGTCTAATGATGAGAGGAAACTTTCGGACCCATTTCAGGAATAAAAATATAGACGAGGCAGAACATATACCAGAGGCAGGGGATGGGTAGACGGGAGATTGGAAGAAGGTAGTCAAAAGGTGTAAGCTTCCAATTGTAAGATAAATAAGTACTAGGGATATGATGTACGACATGGTGATTCTAGCTAACACTGCTGTGTGATGTATAGGACAGGTGTTAAGACAGTAGATCCCGAGAGCTCTCATCCCAAGGAGAAAATTTCTCTTTTTCTCCTTTTCTTCTTTCTTTTGATTGTATCTATATTAGAGAATGGATGTTAGCTGAGCCTACTACAGTAACCACATCACAATGGATGTCAACAGACCATCCTGCTGTATACCTTGAACTTCAACAGTGATGTGTCTCTGTTATTTCTCAATAAAACTGGAAAAACACGTAGGAGGGAGACGTCATGTCGGAATAAATGGAGCCCTTCGTTTGTAATCAAAGGTTCTATCCCTTAGTAGTTGCGTTCCTTCACGCGATTCTCCATGAGCTCGGCAACTCGGTTTTCTCGTCTGTGAAGCTGTAGTGTTAATACCCATCTCTGTCGATTAGGGTTCCTCGGTTGCAAGCAACAGAAGTGGAACATAAGCAACATAAACATAGGGCAGTATTGCAAGGATGTCGTGGAGGGCACAGAAACAAAAGGAAGACCCGAGAAACATGCTCGTAAAGAACAGGAACCAGGATCTCTCCTGGGGTCAGGGTAGCAAGAACTAACTGATGGTCGTGTCAAGGAAATACTACTGAAATTAATGAGGTCCAACATCTTTTTCTTCTATCCTCGTGTATTCTGTTCAAGGTTCAACGCTTTAGGAGAGAGAGAGACCACTTGGCCCGCTTGGATCCCGCGCTCACCCTGGGGTGAGAGGTGGGTGGGGAATCCTAACAGCGCGACCCACCGGGATGGTACGCGTGACAAAGGGGTTACATCCTGAGCGGAAGTCAAAACGAGGTTAACGATGGAAGAGAGAAAAAAGCAAAAACCTACCACTCTTCAGCGCGGGGAGGGTAGGCACTGGTACTGGGGACCGCTGTGTGGGCTTTCCTGTTTCTCCCGCAGCAGGTGCCCCAGGCACCCACTTGGATGCCCTCGGTACCCGCAATCCTGGGCATGCAGCTTCTTAACTGCCTTTCTCACCTGAGGGCAACCTCAAGGTACTCGCATTAAAATGCATTCATTATAGGAGACTAGAGTCCATTGGCAGACTGTGCTCTCTGGAGGGCACTGTTTCATAAGCACAATGCGGAAGGCTCCCATGAAAGGTAGTGGCAGTGGAAAACCCAGCTGTGGGTGGTAAGACGCCTGGTTATCACAGGCCGGGTATCTGGAGGTGAGGAAAAAAGAAGGTAAGCACAGTGATGAGCGGGGTAGAAAGTCCTCACTGTCAGCAGGGGGTCTGCGCCTGCAGCATCTGTGGTAAACAGGCCACGGTGTTTCCAGCAGTGAAAGAGTTGGAGGGCGGATGTACATGTTGCTTAACTTGATCACCAAAGACAATTAAAAAAAAAAATCTTCCAGGAGACGTCCTTGGTCAGTTGGGGTCCCACCACGATCCCCTGCCCAGTTTCCAGATGGAAGTCCATCGGTTGAAGGGAAGGTCTTCCTGAGAAGGGACCTCGTGGTGCTGTGCTAATTACGTGCACTGGCGGGTTCCGCCATCTTTCTCCAAAGGGAGCTGTGGTCACGCGCTAGAGCAACTGAGCACGGCGGGAAGCAGAGTCCTTCCTTCCTTGGGACCCGGAGCTCAAGAGAACACGGATACCGGAGAACCCAAAGACTAACATGCCCCTCTTGCCAGTGATTTGGGGGCTTGGGTGGCCAGGTGGAATCCAGAGCCCTGGGCGAAGTCCACTTCAAAGGGAGCTCCAAGTGGAAGGCAGCGATTCAAGCCAAGTAATGAATGGATACTTGGGCGGTGGCCAAGAGCTTAGCTGGAAGAAGAAAGGTTGGAGGGTTAAACTCCAGGAGGTCTGGGCAAGGGGCACGTGTGCAGGCACACCAAAGGGAATGCGTGCAAACCACATACCTTTGCACCTCCCACGGTGGCCAGAAAGCCACCAGCACAGAGGAGCCAGTGAACGAGCAGTGGACAAGATGATTGTATCAGTGGAGGAGAGCCACTCTCCTTCCTCATCCATGGCAGTTGACCACTGACAACTGCGTGGTAGGCTTTGCGAGTGCAGACGGGCCACCCGTCCTGCTACAGGGACCCTCCCATCTAGTGCTCTCTGGGCACCTCCCTCCCACACCTGCAGACACCGCGTGGTGCGATCATCTGTCCACTCTAGATTTTGTTCTTCTGATTGCGTTCTGCTTTTTTCTTTATTATCATTGTCCTTCCTTCTGGAAATTAGGAAGTTTTGAGATTATTTCTCAAACCGAATGCAGATGAGGGAATAAATTTACCTGCGGGCACACCTTCGGTTACAAAGATGTAGATCACAAATATTAGGGTTTTATTTTTTTCCGTTCTTGCACCCTTAATTTCCTCTTTGACTATATAGTAGTTTGCAGGAGCATTTTTAAGTGTACAAAAATGGTTTTCCTTAAATTATTATCATTAGTTTCCTGTTTTATTAGGTTCCTAAATGAGCTGTTGCTGTGGCTCTAAAGGTCATCTCTTGTTTAATAAACACACGAGAATGTCTGTTTTCTCCTTCTAATGTTGTATCTTTTAACAGCTATTTTCCTGATTATTTGTTTCTTGAGTTTTGCAATCTAGGCTTCATTTTCTTCACCTTAGTCTTTTCTTTACTCTTGTGACTTAAAAGTGAATGCACATTTAAAATTGTACCAGCAGTTAGCTGAAACTTTTAAACTAAATATTGCATTAGCCTAATTAAGATTTTAAATGGTAGGAATTTTCTCCCTTTATGCAGTGTGAGGCATTTGCCGTTACTTTTTAACTTTCTGCTGCATTTCCAGTTTCTTTCAGCTGTTCCTGTATTTTAAAGCACTTTTTCATCGGGCACCTGATCTCGGCTCAGGTCATCATCTCATGGTTTGTGGGTTCGAGCTGCACGTTGGGTTCTGTGCGGATGGCACGGAGCCTGCTTGGGATTCTCTCTCCTCTCTGCCCCTCACCTGCTTGTGCGCACGCTCTCTCTCAAAATAAATAAACTTAAAAAAAAAAATAAAACAAAATACATTTTCTGTTACAACTCTTTTATTCTTTATATTGTGAAAAGTGTTTGGTTACCTGTAGGTGTTTAATCATTTCAGTGTCTGCTTCTGGGCTTAATGTGTCATGAACTCACTGTGGGTCTCTTTTGAGTTTCTTAATGATCCAGAGCAAAGATCCTCAAGCTACGGCCTGTGGGCCAAATCTAGCTGCCACCTGCTTGTGCGTGACCCCTGAGCTAAGGATGGTTTTACATTTTTGTACGATTTTTAAAAATCAGAAGACAGATACTGTTTCACGACATATGAAAATCATGTGAAAGTCAAATTTCAGTTTCCCCGAATCCAGATTTGCTGGCACGCAGCCACGCTCACCGTGTACGAAGGCTGCCTCCGTGCTCCAGACGCAGAGCTCATTAGTTGTAGGGGAGACCTTGGGGCCCACGGAGCCTACAATACGTGCTCTGTGGTCCTTTACGGGACACGTCCGCCTATCCCTGGTCTAGCGCAACGATCGGAGCCCCTTTCCCAGTAATGTACGTGAAGGATGATATTTATGATGTTGTGTGGGAACACGAGCCCATCCCACGCACCCCGAGCTTGCCTGAGAGGGAGGCCCACGACTTTCGTGACTGCCACGGGGATCGACGGTGTGTCAAAAACCGCCTTTTGTGTCACCCTCATGTCTCCATCCTTCCCTGTCGGACACGCGGGGATCCGAGGGGGCAAGAGCGCTCTCACTCCAGCGGCAACCGCAAATCTCTCCTCGTTTATTATGCTTTTGAAGAGTCAGTGGCCACGCGCGATGCGACACGTCTCGTGACACCTGTGTCACCTGGAGGGTCACGCAGGATCCTTGCTTGAAGAGCTGTTTTCGGGCGCTGGCTTCAGGAAGAGCCACGGGGGGGCATGTTTTCTGTGACGTGACACATCTGAACGCATCTCTCGGGTGGTCGCCTCTTTCCTCGTACCATGAAACGGGACGTTCTCAGGCTGTTTTGTCAGCCATAGCGCATTCGTGACGGACAACGTTTACACATCGGCACACTCTCAAGGAAGTTCTGGCTCCCGCGGACGGTCTCTGGCCCTGCCTGGGAAGCAGAAGGCACCCTTGCTCCTCTCCTGGAGGTTTCTGTGTTGGACAGTCACTAAACGGACCAACGGGCCTGTGCTCTGGTACCAGTGATGAAGGGGAGAGGAGAGCAGCCGCGAGAGCAGAAGGAGGAGAACCAAAGGGCCAGGGACGTGGTTTCTGAGAAGCAGCACATCCAAGGGGGGGAAGGGGAGCTTGGAGAAAGGGAGGAACGTTCCCAGGAGGGGAAATAAAACACACGGAGGTTTACTCATTTAATGACCGAGGAGCACAGGGTGGGTGAGGAACCCAGAAGAACTCAGCATTCGGGCTCCCGGCCTGGGGCCTGGAGGAGGCCAGGGCTTTGTGGGCCATGCCTGGACCTTCATGGGACGTGAAGCCATGAGGGGGGGCTCGGGGCAGGAGGAGAAGGTCAGGGTTGGTGGGGGGATGGTCCCGCAGGCTGATGTGCCCATGTCACCCGGGGCAGGTCAACCGGGGGAGGTCACCCAGGGGAGGTCACCCAGGGGAGCCCTGAGGAGGCCTAAGTCGGAGAAGGTGAAGGCGTGGGCAGGAGGCATGGGAGAGGCGAGGGGCTGCAGTGGGCCTTGGGGCGGAGGGAGGGCCAGCCCGCAATGCTGTCGGCCTTCCTCCCCCTTCAGGCTCCACAGCCTGTCTGGCAGCAGGAAAAGGGAGTCGCGGAGCTGCAGACGGCGGGGAAGATGGCAGGGGTGAGGCGTCTGGCACCCCCAGCCATTCTCGGATGCCTCCCCCCCACCCCCTCACTCACCACACCCTGCTTGTGTCCTTGGGGCGCCCAGGACGACGCGTGAGCGTTTAACTGACCTGTTTCTTTACTTGTTGACTGTCTGCATCACTTTCCCGTGGCCACTGTAACAGAGGACCTCGAACTTCCAGCGAGCTTGGTTCTGGAGGCCAGGCATCCTGAATGCACGTCAGTCCCTGAGATCAAGGAGGAGAGCGCGTCTTAAGGCCCAGCTCCCGGGGCCGCGGGTGTTCCTCGGCCGGTGGCGGCATCCCCAGGGTCGGCCTGTGCGGCCCCGCGGGCCCTCTGCTTCTGCAGTTAGACATCCTTCCGCCTCCCCCTTCTGGGGACAGTCCTGATGCACTCAGGGCTCATCTGGGCGATCCCCGATAATCTCCCAGCTCAAGATCCTTTGTCACACCTGCCAAGTCCTTCTTCACGAGGAAGCACTCGGGGGGCCCGGAAGTCAGGACGTGGATGTCTGTTTTGGGGGGGAGGCAGAGGGGCCGGGCATCTTCCCCCCAACACAACAGCTTTCTCTGTAGCAGCTCACCTCCAGGAGGACCGGCCCTCTGCCTGTCACATCCTCCCCCCACCCCCGACACCAGCACAGCCGTGGCTCAGAAGGGTGCATACAGAATCCTCAGGCTCAGGAGCGGGATAAAAATGCCACTTGCTTTGACTGGTTTCCCTACAACATCTCCAAAGACGGTAACGAGGAACTTTCCACATGTGAGAGTCTGGCGGATATTTCCGGGTAGGCTCTCAGCCTCGATGATGGAAGAGAGGAGCTCGTGATGTCCGTAGCACCTGGAGTTGCCGTCTTTGAGAGCGGGTGGGGCTGGGGTGCCCAGGAGGCCCTACCCCCCTCACGGTGTGCCAGGAGGTGAGCCCGCCCCGGTCCCCTGTCCTTGCCCCTCGGCCCCGCGCCTGTGAGGAGTCAGGGGACGGTGCGTGGCGAGGAAGCTTCTCTCACTGCAATCCTGTGTGTGCTCGCTGGTTTGCCAGTCAGCGGAAGCGAGAACAACATTAACCCACGTGCAGGGCGGGGTTTTCACCAACATTCAAGCACAGCCGGCTTGTGGACGGTGGTGGTGAGAGCATTCGAGCCGAGCACGAGGCTGGGGTTACTTCCCGGTCATCTGCGATCCCCTGTCGCAGATGAGGTTTGCATCAGAAACAGAGACAGCACCTCAGTCACTACTTCTGTTCTATGTACTTCTGTGCCCGGGGACGGCAAAGACACCCGAGGCTCGTTGATTCTGCATGTTTGTGCTTTTTAGTAGTGTCACGAAAAATATCGAAGTTGACGATGACTCTGGAAAACATTGACGTGCCGTCTGAGAACGCTTTCTTGTAGCTACCCAGTCAAATTTTAAACCTAAATTAAAGAGGACTTGAAGAGATTTTAAGTTCTTCCTCATTATCTTGTGAATTATAAGAGCACTTTGCTTGACTTATTTTGATCTTGGAAAGAGATTTAGAATCTCATGCCTTCTTGATGAACTGAGAACCCGCACTCAATAGCTTTTTGTTTTGTTTTGGTTTTTGGTTTTTTTGTTTTTTTTTCCTCTTGCGCGTGGGGCCTCTCTCTAAATACGAAAGCCGACCCGTTCACCAGGCCACAGCTCACCTGCAAGGAGGTCAGCTTATAACTGCAGAGTGTCAAGGACATGGGAATAAATAGTTCCAGTCTCGGGCGCCGTCTATGTTGCCTCCATTTCAATACCACGCGGAGGTGAGCAGACTCAGCTCTTGAAATACTAAAGCTATGGACTAGCCAACTTCTTTGAGAGCAATGCTTCCATAATTTAAAAGAAGGTAAGACGTGTGCCGCTCCAGCTCGAGAAAGTGGGCTTTGGAACCAACCTCATCACGATCAGCACCGTCAACACCGTAATGGGCCATTATCTGTGCCAAGCACTGTGCGAAGCGCATTGCGTGCACGCTCTTATTAAATTGTAATAATATTCCAATTGATACCCCGTTTTTAGGGAAGCTGAGACTCGGAGAGATCAAGTACTTTATCTGGAGTAACACAGCCAGGAAGGGAGGCGGCTTGGGCTTCAATCCGAAATGTCAGACTCTGGAGTCATGAAACCTACCCAGAAGGCCCGCGTCGTGTGATCGAAGGAAGACATTCCTCTTGCGAGCTGCCTCGGGCCAAACTCGGGTTGCTTCTTTGAAATACACAGAATCCACAAACAGAAACGCGTAACTTCTTGCAACTGTTTTAATTTGACAGTGAATGGGCAAGCCTGATCTCTTCCCATGCTTCTCCAGAAGCAGGTTGGTCCTGCAGCCATCTTGAATTTAGAAATATCCACGCAGTACCCACCTTTTTTATTGATCACCCTCACATTTTCATAATTTCAAAGACGAGCTAAGTTATGTCTGGTTGTTAACCTTTGTTACTACTAAATTCCTACCTCATATGTGCCAAAGGCATTCTGAGCTCTGCATTCCAGAACTGGATTCCATTTTTAGCAAAGAGGAAATAGTTCCTGAGGCAGTTAAGGTGACTTAGCTGACTGAAGTCACTGAGTTCATGAGAAACGGGCAGGATTTGAACCCAGACTATGTTTATTCCAAAGTCTATATACTCTTCACACCAGGATGAGAAAATATTATTTTCAATGTGTAAGAAGTGAAAAAAATAGCTTACTCTTGACATGATTCGCTTACCTCTACTGTTTTCAAACCTTTGGTCTAACAGCATTCTTCTGAATTTTGACTTTGTCCTAACTCTGCTTTATGGTTAAATCTGAAATCTGAGTTAAATAATACACGGTAAAATAAAATTACAAGCCATAAAACTTTTTCCCCCTGGAATCATAAAGCTTTTTGAACTGGGTCAATGCCTTCGCCATTGGAAATCACAGATAAACCGTATGGAATGCTAACCAAATCCCACGGCTCTTCAAAATTAGAAACTGTGTTTTATTTACTTTTATTTCATTTATTCTGATTCTCAGGGTTCTACGCGGTTCCTGGCTCACCATGTATGTTCAAATATTTGGTGAATTTGATAAGAATTCTGTTAACTTTAAGGTATTTGGGATGAGATACCTGGCTATGGAAAATTAACAGCGTGAAATGATATTTTAACATTTTAATTCCCAGGAGAAATTTAGGAAACCGTTTTCATTGCATTAACAACACTATCTGGCTTAGAGATTCTTGGATGTAGTAAAAATGTGGACGGAAACATTGAAGGCATTTTGTTTTGTAAATGACGAGACGAATAAAAACAGTGGCAAGAGGTTATTCAGCTTGAGAATTCTATCGATCCCTATCTCCTCTTATACTATAATAGTCTGGGCTCTCAACTAACTTTCTCTGTCCAATTACAGAGAGAAAGAAAGAGAATGAGTATCTTTAGGCTTTCAGTAGTGAAGTCCCGGTATAAGCTTCAGACCTACTGTTTCACATTTACCACAGAAATTACATTCCCACGGACAATTTGAAAGCATTTTACAAAAATTAATTACTTAAAAATGCATTGCATTTAAACATCTATTGCCTGCTCTGACTACTTTAAAGTTCCTTTAAGACATTTTCATTTATCTTTACAACTCTCATTGAAAACAACAAAAAAATGGTGCTTTATACAGTTTTGAGCCAGCAAACTTGCTGAAGAAATGACCGTATATTCACTGCTAACTATATATATATATATATATATATATATATATATATATATACACACACACACACATATATATACATATGTATATGTGTGTATATATATACATATATACACTATACATATATACATATATGCATATATACACTTTAATTTTTATCCCAAAGGTACATTTTATATCTTCAACTTGCTTAATCCAAATACTGAAGAAAACCCTCATTTATTACCATAACAACAACAAACAGAATATTAAAAAGATATTAACCCTTATTTAGCCCATTTCATTTTTAGATTTACAACAATCATTTCCTTTCCCATGGCTCCATGGTGAGACTTTTACTCCTCAGTTTCCCTAGTACTTTTTTCTCTTTTTCTCCCCCCGCCCCATTAATTTGTACTCAATGGTAGAGGATGATTTTAATGTGAATCTTTTTTAAAAAAAAAATTTTATGTTTATTTTTGAGAGAGAGACAGAGACAGAGCGTGAGCATGGGAGGAGCAGTGAGAGAGGGAGACACAGAATCCGAAGCAGGCTCCAGGCTCTAAGCTGTCAGTACAGAGGCCACGAGGTCATGAACTGAGCTGAAGTTGGATGCCCAACCGCCTGAGCCACCCAGGCGCCCCGATGCGACTCTTGACCCACCAGTCCTGGGAGGGCTTGATGTTGGCCCACAAAGGACTTGAACACCATGGCAGGTGCTTTGGGCATCAGCAGGGCCAGCCCAGGCATGGCTGTGCCACTCAAGGATGGTGTCATCTTGCTGGCGAGGCAGGACATAAAGACATACAAGATGGAATGACAGCAGCTCCCACAGGAGACGAGAATTGGAAGGCTATGGGTTCACGCGCTCAAATGCCAGAAGAGTGAGGATCGCCATGGCTGGAGAGAACGTTTTTGCAGGCTGGCACTCTTACTGTCCGGGGGAAAGCAATGAAGGGAAATAAAAGAAACAAAACAAATGGTAAAGAAAAAAACCAGACAGACAGAAAAATCAGCCTTAAATAACAGAGACTACACTGGTGGTCACCAGAGGGGAGGTGAAGGGAGTGGGGGAAACAGGAGGGGGGCTGGTTAAGAGCACACTTGCCCTGACGAGCACTGAGAAATGTGTAGACTTGTTGAGTCCTATCGTACCCCCGAAACTAATATACCACTCTATGGTAACTATACTAGAACAAACAAAGTAAACAACAAGAAAATTCATGTTTTCTATTTATCCTCGATCTCACAAGGACCAGTGCAAGACCCTCTGTTATTTTCTGAGCATTATTTTATTAACGAATTCAAGAAGAAATGGTGGAAAAGACAGCACGTGTGAACACATGTTTATTACGATCTCAATTTGATTAGCGATTAAGACCGGCCCTCCGAAGAAGGTTGCATGTTTGGTTGATTTGTTCGTTTTGTGGTTGTTTTCTCTGTCTGCTTCTTGAGGTTTCTTGGGGGGTTTGGAGATCAATAGTGCATCAATAATGGCTTCAAGTCTCCAAAATCTTGAAATCATTTTTCCAGCTTTATTAGAATCTCTATTTCTCTTCCCATTGAATGACAAAAGAACATGTGCCCCTGTTAAAAAAAAAAAAAAAAAAGAAAGTTTTTGCCAGCAATTTTGCTAATAAGGTAATTTCAGCCGATCAGATGTCTGAAAGAGGTGAATAGTATTACCCGGGGACCTTTTGCCCAAGTAGAGGCCTTCTTGGACTTCTTTCCTCCTAGTGATTAAACTGAAAAGTATGAGCTAAGCCAAATGTTGTAGATCTGGAATTCACTAAATAGCTTCCTCTGACTTCTTTATTTTTCAGTCAGTAATAATTTGATTATAAATTGAACTCAATCGAGCAACGTACAAATACGTATTCTGAACAGATTTCTAACTACCAAGATATGTTTTCACCTGAAAAGCAGAATGCGGGTGTCTAATTATGCACACGTATTTATTCTAACTCGTGTGATTAAAACGACAAAATGAAGGAGTCAAGTAAACCTTCTTGGGTCGAGTGGAAAACACATTGCGAACTCGAGAGAGGGAGAAGGAAAGAACGCAACTGTGATTAATAATGCTCATTACAGAATTTGTTCCTGTGAGCAGCACCACTTCAGAAGGTCCTGTTACTTCCTTTATGTAAGAAATGAGAGAAAAATAAGGGAGTGAAATACGGAAAGAGCTAATAGTTTGGTACACGTCTAAAGTTGGCTAAAAGTTTTTTTGTTTCGGTAACTTCGGTGCTCTCCTCTGGGCTTACAGTACATACCTAGGAGCAGACATACAGTAACTGAATTGTTTCAACTTATCCAAATAGCATTGAAATGGACCTAATTGTTGCACTAGAGGAAAACCCCATGTGTCCCCAGAGACTATTAGTGTCATTTAAAGGGCTAAATGTATCATAAAACCTGTCTTTAACAGAATAAAATTGTACAGACCAACACAATTTTAGCTAATGTTTTCCACATTTCTTGAAATAAAAAAAAGGGTCAGAAAAGAAAGAAAGAGAAAGAAAGAAAGAGAAAGAAAGAAAGAAAGAAAGAAAGAAAGAAAGGGAATGAACAGTGGCTGTAAAGTAAGCCTATTGGGTCACTAAAATATTGGGAATATTTTGATTGTGTAGACCATCAAATATCTTTTTAAAACTTCACAGGATTTTGTAGCAAGGTACTTGCAAGGTAGATTTGCATAAAATATTCCAATTCTACAAGATAAATGTTATGTTTCTCTCATAATGTGGATTTGGACAAAAATGAAACCTAACTTCCACAAGGAATAGATTCAAACTTCTTCCATTTTATGCCCTCACAATGGAACTGAACTCTGTAGTGGGTTTCACTGATGCTTTATTTTCATTTTATTTTTTTGTTCTGGGGAAATACTTCCCCACGGTATTTTCTTATTGTTACATATGTTGTACCCGCTGAACGTGTGCTCTGCTCCCTTTTGAGTACAGTAAATAATGGTAGAGCTCTTCCAAAACAGAAAAAGGTAGAGAGAAAGGTTTAAGCATTGCTTTTATTCCATCAAAGAGACAAAAGGATACTTCTTTTCTCTAAAGAAGTTCAGAGTATAATGGGGAAAAATCAAGAACAGAGACAAATAGTGAATCAAATCTCAATTGAAAGAACAAATCTTTCTATTTATCTGTCTCATCTTTTCAGCAGGGTTGTATATCAGCTATCAAGAAAGCTATTTCAAATAAGTTCTGCTCACATAATTGTTATTTTATAAGTTTAGTTGCTATGGTAATGCATGATGTAATCGTCTATTACCATCACAATCCGTTAGTTTTTCATACCTCGCCAGCATATTCTTTTCCCCGTTTTCTACCTTGGTCCTCTATGATCCAGGAAGAAAAACAAAACAAAATAAAATGATGTATATATTGTTTTATGCTTCTGAAAAGCCTCAGAATCAGGATATAATTATCCGTGTGTAGGAGCTTTGCGTACAATTGCGGAGTTTTAGATTTCCATGCGACCGCTGTTACCATCACGCGATCCTCATTAAACCACGCGTGAATGGAAACAATTGTCATTTCTTCATTGTTCGCTGTTAAAACAAACGTGCAACGTGCACGCTCCCAGAAGATAGGGACCACATGGCCAACCGGTGACTGTGGGATGCCCGTGCTGAGGGAGACAGGCTGGTTGGGGGGCACAGTTTTGCCATCCGCCAGAAGAGGAGCCCGGCCAAAATAAAAGCAAGAAAGCCTTTGGCAATCCATTGTTCTCGGCGATGGGCTGCCTATGAGCTGTCAATCTAGAAGTGTCATGAAATCATGTCACACCAGGAGTGTCAGGAGACCAGGAGAACACGTTAGGGAAGGTACGTGATATAAGGGAGGCTACGGTGATGCATTTTACAGTGGGATTTTGCCATGGCCCAAGGTCACTGTGACCTTCGCGGAATGACCTCAGAGTGCCACAAACCAATGGCCAGTGCTGCCCACCCCAGACAGCCGGGAAGAAGGGGTCAGAGGACACCCACATTGGGCCATCGGTAGACAGAGAGGGCCAGCTGCACCTGGTAGAATCGGCCTTGCTTTCTTCACTTCCACCAGCCACCCTCGGCCCGGGGAGTCGTTAATTCCACACGGCCCTCCCCTGTCCCCGTACGCGTCTTCATTCCAGCGCCGTGTGTTGGAGCAGAAGTTGGGGCTTGTCACCGCCCATCTCCGCCATGCTCTTCCTTAAACCCGTGGTTCTCCTGCCTTTCCCCTCCACCTTTTAAAAATCCTAATTTATCCCCGCCTCCTTCCCAGAGGCCAGTAAGCAATTTTGATCTTCTTCTAGAATCGTGTTTCTGTGCTCTTGGCTCTGCTTTGCTTCGACCTTGGCTTCCTTGTCATTCTGCCGTGTTTTCGCGTGAGAAGAGACCTCCTGTTTCCCTGTCTCCCTTGCCAGACTCTAAGCTTCGTGAAGCTGGGGACCATCTCTCACTCACACCGGTACCTCCCAGAGAGGGTCTCGCACCGGGTTTGGGGGTGGTAGCCGACTCTCCCTTTAGGAGAAAAGGAATCCAGTTCAAATCCCAGCCCTACGGTGTGCGTGCGCTTCTAAAGCAGGCTATCTGCTTGCCATTGACAGATTGCGTGTGATGTTGTGTTCTTTTACGCACATGTACTCCCGTGTCTCATACACCAACCCCTGAACCCAGCCATCATGGTTTGGTTTTGTTTGCTATTATCTGGGGGCCAGATGTTTTTCAAATTGTAGAATTTAAATATATGCTGGCCCTGAATGAAGCCAGGCTCTGCCAGTTTAGGAAAAGCCCCCAGTGCCACGATTCCCTACCCTCTCGTATATTTTCTTTGATATATATCATAGAAAGGATTTCTGAAAGCTTCTGGAAAACACATAATAAATTCGTTGCTTCTCCTTTCTTATGGTTTTGTGCTATGTTTAGAAATATGAGAGTTCTGCTTTATTTTTATATCCCCACGAGCGTGGTGGGGAGGTAGCAAGTATTTACTGAATGCAAGGACGAGGAGAGGGAGGGATAAAGGAAGGAGAAAGGAAAGTAGGGAGGAGGAAGGAAGGGGTGGAGGGAGGAAACGGGGAGGGAGGAGAAACAGAGCATCATTTCTAGCTTTTCTTTGCCGGCTGATCGGGTACACAGTACCTCCTCTCGGTTTCCAGACCCAGTGAACGTTCTCGTACTCCGAGGTTCTGCGCAACTCTGAGGGTTGTGACAAAGTTACGAGATAAGTTTCTAAAAAGAAAATTCAAAGGGTTCGTGTTTTAAAATGCAGCCATTACAGTCACGGCCCCACACTACTGTGGGCAGCGGTAATAACTCGCGTTTCCAACTCATTGATTTTCCGGCATTTTAGGGCCAGTTACGCACACAAGTGCATTTGTAGTTCACAGATGCCCAACCTGCACTCCTTCATTCTCATTGTGATACTCTCTTCGCAAATGGTGCTTGGTGGCGCCCTTCCTTCTAATTGCTTTGAATTAAAAAGCAATTAGATGCTTACTAATTTCAGACGAGATTCTCTGGGTCAGGACTAAGACGGCCGCAGAGTCATTAGGAAATGTGCATTACAGATCTCCTCCCAATACCAGCCGGCCCTCCTGAGAGCGGAAGGTCAGAGGCTGGTCCTGCGGGCGGCAGCCGTCTTTGCGATTGGCAGGATGATGCAAAAACTTGTTTGTGGTGGACGGCTCCAGATGAGGCCATCCGTCTTCCTCGTGTAGTCCTGAAATGAATCAAGGCACAGCGGGGACTTTGAAGCCACTATTCCGCGTCCTCGGGGCGCGGGGCCTGGCGGGCTCGCTGTGCGATGCTTGGGGTAACAACACTGCCTTTGTCGGACCCTCCGCGGTTTGCAAGGGGCTTTCTTCAGTTCACAGAAAGGTCTTGTTTTTTTTTTGTGTGTTTTCTGAGTTTGATCTTGAAAGACCACATTTTGAGATGTTTTATGTTCCTCCCCATTTCACAGAGGAGGAAAGGAACCAGTTTTGGTGATCCGCCCAAACAGAAGACTTTGGGTGGATCACCGGGGTTGGACCGCAGATCAGGTCCTCAGACCCCGTGACTGGTTTGCTTCCATATACCTCATAATCCAGTACAAATGGAGTTATGGTCTTGACGGATTAAGTGACGCGTTGGCAAGAGACCCGTCCCCTCGGTGACATCTGGGATTCTTCAGTAAGCAGAGCCATGACCTGAACGGAATGTTATTTGTTGATATTTTAGTTGATTCAGAAAAGGGTCGGGGCTCTTCCTTCTTCCTTAGCTCCCGGAGATCTTAAAGAACATGTGAATAATTTCACCCGTGGCTAGATTTTGTGAGCACGTGGGTGGCACTCACTTGCATCACGGGAATCTCCTTGAAGGACTGGATTTGGCAGAATTGCTCATCTCTCCAAAGCTGGGCTGAGAAGTGTCACCTTTATTTCCTTCCTACCAATTGACATGCAGGAGTCATTTGGGGAGTTGATACCACGAGCAGCTCTTTCATTCAAATGCCGCGTAGAGGAATTACCCGCAACCAACTGGCACACGGGGTAGATGAGTCACCCAAAGCGATTTCCCTTTTCCAAGAAAAATTTGCAAGCTTGTCAAGGCACATTTTCCCTCTCATTGCAAAATGTGCAGTGAAACAACATGTGTTGGTTTGTTTTTAGCTAGATATCTATGAATTGGCGCATTAATATCATGCCAGTTAAGGAACGAGACAGAAAAGAAAGTTAAAATATTCTTCCTGCAAAAAATTAAAAGTTAATGGTCAAAAAGACTGTGCTGATATTTGGGACGGTATTGGAATCTTAAGATTCAATATTAAAATTTAAAAAAAAAAATTAAAGTTTTATTTATTTTTGAGAGGGGGGAGAGAGAAAGAGAGAGAGAGAGAGAGAGAGAGAGAGCGCACAAGCAGGGGAGGGGCAGAGCTAGAGAGAGACACAGAATCCAAATCAGGCTCCAGGCTCCGAGCAGTCAGCACAGAGCCTGATGCGGGGCCCGAACTCACAGACAGCGAGATCATGACCTGAGCGGAAGTCGGACGCTCAACCGACTGAGCCACCCAGGCGCCCCAAGTTTTTCTTATCTTATTTAACGTATCATAAGTATATTCCATAGCATCAGTGGTCAAAGCTTATGTAACTAATGCTTATTTATGGACACTTAGGTTATTTTTACATTTTTGCCATGATCAATAATCACAAAAACATACACATCATTTGTATATTATACTTTTTAGAAGTATTTATATAAAATATAAATATTTATATATTCAAAATATATTTATAAAAATACATAAAATATAAGTATTTAAATAAATATATGAAGATATCTTTATAAAAATATGTAATATATTTATAAATTAATTTTCCCACCTCTTATTTCCCTGAGAAGGCAAAATTAAATTTTATTTATATTTATAGAATATACAGAAAAAAGTTTTATATTCTTCTTTTGCAATCTAGTTTATTAATATCTTGTGGTTTCTTTCATCAATTTTATGGATGGACATTTATTTTCTATTCAGAGATCATATAGTTATTTTTGTATGTATTATTTTCTGTCTTTAATTTTTGTTTTTTGGGGTTTTTTTACTTAATAATCTGACCGACTCAGAATTTATTCTGGTGTATACCAGAGAGGGCTATTTCTATTTTTTTTTGCCTCAACTTGTTAATCATTTACCAAATAATACCTCTTTTTCTCCTCGTTTTGCATTGACATTTTTGTCAAATATAAAATTCTCATACATACCAGATTGTGTTTTTGGACCACCTCGTATTTTCATTGCCTTATTTTGGTTTTCAATTTCATTCTGATCAATACCTTTTAAGGGGTGAGACTCTTGCTGGAATTTAAGGCTGTTAAAAAAAAAAAAAGCTTACAGCTTAATTGAGAAATGAAATCCAAATAAACACACCCAAGTAGAGGCCACTAGGTGACAGACTTACCACCTGGGTGGGTGTGATGAGACCACGCCTTGAACACGCAGCTCGATCTGGCAGAACCTGAAACATCCTCAAGAGTGGGTCGTGCAGGGGGACAGTGGGAGAGCCCTGTGGCTTTTGAGCCGGTGGAGGCAAGACACGGAGACTGGGGATCCGCGGAGATTTCAGTGCTGAGGTCTGGAAAAGCTGGAGGGGGCGTCTGCAGGGCTCGCCCGCCAGGCCCGGGGAACGCAAACTTCGCCCTGTCCGTGGATAATCGCAAATGTTTCCTTGCGCAAGGTCAGCTGAAGTTTTAGGCGCTTAGAAAATAGACTGGTGTGTAAGACGTAACGTGCATTTATTTAAAAAATTTTTTTTTTTAACGTTTATTTATTTTTGAGACAGAGAGAGACAGAGCATGAACGGGGGAGGGTCAGAGAGAGAGGGAGACACAGAATCTGAAACAGGCTCCAGGATCTGAGCTGTCGGCACAGAGCCCGACACGGGGCTGGAACTCACGGACCGTGAGATCATGACCTGAGCCGAAGTCGGCCGCTTAACCGACTGAGCCACCCAGGCGCCCCCGTAACGTGCATTTATGCAAAGTCATCATTTGCCCTGTTTTCCCTTCTTGGCCTTTACAAAGCACCCTCTATCCTATCGTCTGCGAGTGAGGACTTTCCATATAAGCGATGTCTCGGGGGGAGCTCGTGTCATACTCCTTCTTGTTTATTTTTCGGATACTTTCTACTTTGCGGAATGTTCTCACTCACCAAAATGTCTCTGGGAGTATCTTACCACGGGGGAAGGTTTGAAAAATTGTAACCGTCAGTATCTTTCTACACATGCCTTTCTAGCTCCCAGGTTCACGCTGCGGTACAACCTTTGACCTTTGGAGGACGCTCTAGCTGCTAAGCCGACAAGGTACGCCACGTGGGTGGGAGCACCACTGACCTCATCAAAGTTATTTTCAAAGCTGCCAGGTAGACCTACTGCCTGCTAGGACTGAATTGTCCCAGCGGTCTCTGTGTCATGGGTCCAACACCTGTTGGAGGCATCACGGGAGGCTTCTGGTCCCTGCCTGCCAGGCCCCGGGTCACATTACCAAAGTCTGCCACCTGTGCTTGGCGTGGGTTGCTAAGGGGCAGATGATTCAAGTCCAGGGTAGGATCTTTTTTCCTCTGCTCCTGTGTCCAGTAATGTTCCCTATAGGTACTGTGGTCGTCTAGGTCCAGAGTGGAGACAACCCAGAGCAAAAGCCCTCGCTGGCCCCCGACGCTCGTGTCATGGAAGTTAGAAGCAAGGTCCTCCTGTAACAGCGTCCTCTGGTGGGTAGGTGGTCATCTTTCTCCAGAGTTTTTAAAGATTATTACTCAATATTGGTAGGAGCACTTTGTTTTAAATTACTTAAATTTTATTTTATTTAAATTGTTTATATTAATTCAAATGAAATAGCCTTATTTTTTTTTATTTTTGGGGGGCCAACGGACATAACTAAGATACTAGCTTGTCCGAAAGCTAAACTTTGCAACGAATCTAAGAATTCCGTAAAACCTCAGGCACTGAGGCTCAGGCTCTCTCGCAGGGAAAGAAACTGCCGTTTTTAGGGGGGGAGGGGATGATCTAAACCACAGCACAAGCTATTTCATGGTGTTTTGAAGCACTTCATAAGTGAATTTACTAAATTCAATTTACATGCTGAATCGCATCGTCTCCTGAAATATGTTCTATAACTTTTGCAGTTGGTCTTACATCTCTAACTACTGGCGTTTATATTTCTGAGGAGTAAATCTCAAAACTATACAGTAACACGACAGATGTTTTATAACAACCTGGTTTTTCTTGCAGTTTTCCATTACTTGATTACTAAGGGTATTATGTATGTTTCTTACTTAGTTCTTTTCTGAATCAATCTCTCACTGGACACATTTTGGTTACACACTTGTTACTTTATTTCTAGCTATCTAGGTCAAAACCCATTTGTAGAAGCCCTGTCTTTTACAACCAAGCCAGTTGCTTAATAATCTGATTCACCAAAAGGAATATGGCATCCTAGGAGAAATAGACATGAAAAAGTTTCTTCCGTGATTTCTGTTTTCTGTTGGCTTTGAAAAAATAATGCTTTATTTCATATCTGAAGTGTTTTTGGCCCCTGATGCTTCAAGTATTTGTTTCTGCCTCAGTAATACAAAATATCACTGTGTAGATTTTTTCCCCTTTTTTATTTTATTAGCTTTAGCATTTTATCTGTCATTTTGCTGTGTTATCCACAATTTCCTTTCTTTTCTCCTAGCACTTCAAACTTTCATCTGTATAATGCCTTTTCAGTCCTTAACCCACCCCCCCCCCCTGCTCAATCCACGTAAATCACGTTTTATTTCTGTCCCGGAAGGCCTTATGGTAATTAAATAATGGTGTTTCTTCTAATATTTCTAGGAACACTTTATTATTTTATACTAGACATATTAGATGCCGCGAATTGAAATGGACTTCAGGCAATCGCTTACTTTCAATATCGGTCTGTCATTAGGTTATGTCTAAAGGACAAAATGAAGCATATTCTGTTTTCTGATGTAGTAAATGTAATTGAAGTTAAGACTGTTTGCTCTTCTATGAAGGCAATGATACAAGCCGTAAAAGAATATATGAGGTTTGGTCCCTGTTAGCAAACTAGAGCAGATACCATACGATCACGTAAGGGTGCATCCCGAGTGGAACGGAGAATTTTGTTCGGAAAGGATCAAGCCATAGACTGAGATTCACACTCGAGACAATACTGATCTTCGGATCTAAATGAGGGGGGTTTGTTTTAAAGAAAAGTGGAAAAGAGGTCTAGCATGCAGACAGTACCATGGGATGGGCCCGCCTACGGAGAAGGGGTCACGCACACACTGGGAGTTGAACCTTCCCCAAGCCTGGTTTCCTCACTGGGAAAATGCTTAAAAGCCCTTCATCAGACCATTGTCGCAAAGATTAAGTGAGCAAATGTCAGTAAGCACCGGTGACTTCTCAAAAACATTCGGTTCCTTTCTTCCGGACCTCACAATCCACGTTAAGGACGGGTGGAAACCGCAGTCCGACTTTCCTGTGGTTTTAAATTGTACCTAACAGCTGCATCCCTGCCTGCCTCTGGGATCCCCGATTATCAAGCTGCCTACTGAAGCCTCTGGAACGCACGCATGCGCACACGCACACCCTCCACCCAGGCAGCCAAGCGGGCTCAGTTTGGAAAACTCCTAGGATTGATTGGCCTTCGGCAGTGACAACAGTTTGAGTTGCGCTCTTGAGTTTCCCGGGACCATGTTAGCTTACGTTCCGGAAGGCTTAGCGACACCGAATTAGGATTTTGAGATAACGTATCTGCATATGTAGAGACGTGATGTGGCAGAAGTCCCTAGGAAGAGAGAACTGTTGTTTTGCAAAATACTAGTAAAGATGAAAACTAGACATCATTGATGTAAGGTCTGAGAACTGTATTCTTTCAGGAAATAGTCCCAGAAAATCTGTTAACCTTCATTTTTTTTTTTAGGTAAGACTATATAAAGTGATCATTTCTTTCACCTTGGTTGCTAAGAAGCTCCCAGATAAATACAATGGATAATTAAATGAGATTTTTTGAAAAATACTTTGTAAAATAGAAATCGACATACAAATGCTACTGTAAGGGTACTTCCCTGAAATAATAGTCTTTCTGTTCTTAAATTTCTCTTTTTCCCAATGTTTGTGTATTTTAAATTTTGAACATACTTTTGTATGTTTATGTCTTAATAACAAGAATTTTATTTTATATGTATATGCTTTCTTTACGTTTGACATACTTTTAATGTTTTATATGTCTGTATTCACTTCACCAGTATTTGTGAAGGGCTGTGTGACTTATAAGTAGATAATATATAAAGCAACTTTAGAATATGTGAGAGTCAACAAAAGCAACAGTTCCCCAAAATGAAGTCTCTTGCTTCTCATTAGTTTGTTTCCAGCTTCAAGGAGATGTAATTGACATATGAAATCGTCTAAGTGCAGGGGTCCAATGTGATGGTTGCTACACATACATGCTGCAACATGTTTACCAAAATATACTTAATCTAAGCATCTATCACATCAGCTAATTACCCTTTAGTTCTTGTGGTTGCCATGGCGACAGTGTACAACACAGGGTTGTTAACTACGGCCCCCACTTGTGGGGTAGATGCACCGAATGTATCCATCTTCTATCTCAAAGTCTGAACCCTTTGACCATCATCTCCCTTCCCCCATGACCTCCTGGCAGCCATCATTTTACTCCCCATTTCTAAGAGCTCAGCTTTTTAAAATTCCATCTGTAAGTGAGAACACACAGTATTTGTTTTTACAGGAACACTCTCAATACTCTTGTCTGGTTTCTTCTCACTTAGAATAGCGCCCTCAAATTCCATTCATGTTGTTGCAAACGGTAGGACTTCTTTTTTCATAACTGAATACGGACGTATTGTATATATTATGTACATATTCATATAGATTCATCTTTTCTTTATCCGTTCATCTATTAGTGATGGATTTATTCTCCTCTGGATAAACACCCAGGAGTGGAATTGCTGGATCAGTTGGTCGTTCTATTTTTTATTTTATGAAGAGCTTCCATACTGGTTTCCACAGCAGCTGCACCAGTTAATATTCCCACGAAACGCGCACGAGGGTTCGCTTTTCCCCATTTCCGCACAACCTCAGGGATCTCATGTCTTTTTGATGATAGTGTGTGGTGATATCTCACTGTGCTTTTGATTTTCATTTCTCCGAGGCTTACTGACCCTGAGCATCTCTTCATGCACCTTGCGCATTGGTATGTCTTTGGAAAAGCGTCTACTCAGGTCTTTGCTCATTTTACAATCAGATTATTGATTTATTTATGTATTTGCTATTGAGTTTTGTTAGTCGTTAACCTCTTATGAGACATATGATTTGCAAATATTTTCTTCCATTCCCTAGGCCGTCTTTTCATTTTGTTGATGGTTTCCTTTTCGGTGCAGAAACTTTTACTCTGATGGGGTCCCACACCCTGACTTCTGCTTGTGTTGCTTGTGCTTTTGGAGTCAGATCCAAAAAATCATTGTCAAGACCAAGGTGAACATACTTTTTCCCCGTGTTTTCTTCTAGGAGTTTTATGGTTTCAGCTTTCAGGTTTAAGGAAGTCTTTAATAAAACGTTCTTTCTTTTTTGTCTAGAATTTGACCAATCCAAATAGAATTCCATGGATGGAAATGGGTTGTCTCCAAGGCTCTCTGGACTTGAATAAACCTCTCAGAAATATTCTCTCTCTTCTTTTCTATGTGTTCATATTAGCTAGTCCTCCCTTAAATAAAAAAGCAAGTACTTTATTTCACAATAGAGTAAAAATATTCAGTTGCATACTTTTCTTTATGATTTAAATGGTATTGAAATAAAGGATTGATTGTAGAATATTCTCTATGTTCTTATATCAAAAATTATGACCCCTGCAAGCTCTAATTTGAAGTGAGACATTAATAATAACACTACTTAGCATTTGCATAGCACCTTACACTTTCAAAGAACTCAAAGATTATGAATTGGTTAATCTTCTCACTAGCCCGGTGAGGTAGGTCAACATTACCCTTCCTTTTACAGACCCAGAGGTTAAGTGGCTTGCTCAAGGACCCAGACATTCCAGTGATACTTGAACCTGGAGCTTCATTTCTAATGTTTCCTGTTGACCACAGAACTCAGCTGCTCGATAGTAATAGATTAAAATATAGTAGACAGGAATAAATCGAAATGGTCTTTGGCTGCTCAGTGACAAGATAGTAAATAGTTAAATAGTAACTAGTAATTAGTAACTAGCAAATAGTAAATAGTTTTTGTCTTTATCTGCCCTGGAGCTTTTCTTTCTCTTTCTTTCTTTCTTTCTTTCTTTCTTTCTTTCTTTCTTTCTTTCAAAGTTTTTAATGTTTATTTTTGAAAGAGAGACAGACAGAGCGTGAGCAGGGGAGGGGCACAGAGAAAGAGGGAGACACAGAATCTCAAGCAGGCTCCAGGCTCTGAGCTGTCAGTACAGAGCCTGACGGAGGGCTCAAACTCACGAACCTTGAGATCATGACCTGAGCCGAAGTCACGACTGGAGCCCAAGGCAGACACTCGACTGACTGAGCCACCCAGGCGCCCTGACTTTTCTAAGGAAAACGTGGCTCATTTTGTAAAATTATAGTAATTTTAAAACAACTAGAAAATTGAACCGGGCTCTTGGTAGAAAGCTCAGTGTGAGGAAGAGAATGGCCTGCTTCCTTTTTAATAATTGAGTTAACTGAAAATCGGACTAGTTCGCCCAGGAGCACCTGTAGTCGTGTCCCTGGGGCCTCTGACAGTCTCCTCCTATCTAGAAACAGGCTTAAGCATAAGAGACGAGAGGCGGATGCTACTCACTCATCAGTGCCCAGAAGCTGCCCCGCTCTCCTGGGGCTGGGGGTGACAGCCACCCTCTCTGCACAGTGACGCCATGGCTGGTGACTTCCCTGGGCCTCTACCTTCTGTGACTTGCAAAGCCGTCCCCACCTCTGCGTTCTCTGTGAAGGCCTCTCCTCGTCCTACTGAAACCCGAGAGTCCGATTTTAATTTTTCAACTGTTCGAAAAGAATGTTGATCGGAGGCGTTTCTCCATCATGTGGGGTCTTGTGGCTTTTCTGGGGGGAACTCAGTGGATTCCTTTCTTCCACCAAATAAATGCCTTTCTGCTAATCAGGTGGGAATCATCAGTGTTTGAAGCAGAGGCTTTGGTTTTCTCTCTTTCTCCTACAGAGCCTGGTAGGCACTCAGAAAATACTTATAAAAATTTTTAAATACAAGATAACTTTTAGAAAAGTATTTAAGTAATCAAATATATGCTAAGAGTATAAAATTATTGTTAATACTGGAATATAGTGAAAGCAGTAAATGCTTTGTTATTTTTGGAAAATGTGGTACATGTTTTATAACACAGCAATTCAAATGGCCATTGATCAGTTCAGTTTATGTCTGCTGCTTTGTCTCAATGGCTATCATAACTACAAAATAAAAAATCCTTCACCAAGATTCATCATTCCAAGTGAGAAAAATACATGATAAGCATTACTTAAGTTATAATTGTTTTTCAAACCTACGTTGTTTGGTTTTCAAACTTCTATGCAAAGAGTTTGTTGAATTCTGGCTCCTCAACTTCCATATTCCTCGATCAATCAATTGTACCAGGAAACTCATAGGAAGATGTGTCTCTTGTTTTCCTTCTTGGCCAAGTTTTTGGGAAAGAACTTCTACGCACATCAGAGGATTCCAAGCTTCTAGCTTGCAGCTGCGGGATTTTTTTTTTTTCAGATTAATGCATTTACATTATTCTTACCACAAATTACAGATTTGTGGTAAACAAATCACTTACTTCTTTCCGGCTATTTACCAATATCTGTTTTTTTTCACCGAGCAGTGCTATCATTTTGCTAATGTAAAACTCTTTCAGTTTTTATGCTTTGGCTGAAATGACGGAAAACTTGACCCACAGTGGCTAACGTCACAAAGATATTAAACAAGCTATATACTGGGAGGATCTCACAGGACGGAATAGTCGCTCTGTGTTGTCATCAGGGACCCGGGCTCGTTCTCACTCCCCTTTCTGCCATCCTTAGCATATGCTTACTTTTCTGCTCATGCTGATACCTCATGCTTGCAAAATGACTGCTGCCGCTCCAGTCATTCTGTACTCATTCACATGAGTATCCTGAACAGATAGAAATAAGGTAAAGGGTGGTGCCGGGTGGCGTGTGTGTGTGTGTGTGTGTGTGTGTGTGTGTGTGATTTCTCTTCTTTATTATGTGCTGGTTATTGTGGACATTAAACTATTCCCTTTTAATCTAGCCGGAAAGAGCTCATAACAGAAGTAGGAGAAAGGTCACCTCTGCGATTTCTTCATGCTTAATCTGCCTGCATATTTGTACCATCTCAAAGCAGTTCTCTTTCTTGACACTTTCAAGCCACTTGTCCATTTTGTGAAGGTTAGCTGGCAAATACCAGATAATGTCATGTGGATTGCACTTGACAAGATCTGGGGCCTCTGCATGCAAAAGTCCAGTCTGCCCTTAGGACAGCCGTGTGCTACATGTGTCACGGGCCCAGCTGATGGGAGCAGCCAGTGTCACTGTGCAGCACATACTAGGGACATTTATCCTCTTTCTTATGGATGGAAATAGGTATCTACCATAATGCTTTTCCAAGGCTTGTTTATTTTTAACCCCTGGAAGTAGGCATTCTGTTTCAGGAACCACGACCCCCCCCCCCCCCCCCGGCTGAACAGCTAATTTCACGGCGCACAAAGACAAACTTTGACATGTGCTATTTCTACTGCCCGTGGAGTTCTACAGAACCTTCTCACAACACACAGCCTTAATATCTACGGCTTGTCAATATCGTCACTTAAACTTGTCCTTAAAACAACAAAAACAGAAATGGACTCATCCTGCCCTCAAGCGCTTTATGAAAGAGAGCAGCCAAACGCAACTAGTCTTGTCCAACACAAGGCGGTGTGTAATCTTCAGACATTTATAGAGGGAAGATGTACAGAATGGAGCTAAAGCCGCAAACGCAGTTAAGAGAAAAGAGCCAAGGATTTCAGCCGAACTTTCCTTTTGCTTGAAGTCACCTGTATTTAAACGCTAGCTGACCCCTTTCCTTCGTGGGTCTCGGACTGTGGCTGAAATCAAGTTTCGGGAGCCAGGATACCACATCGGGTGGGGAGGCCAAGGCGAAGAGGTCGTGGGGTGTTTGAGCAACCTCAAGGGACTTCAAGTGTTACCTTCTGGGGATCCAAAGATAGTATCTTAGGCCTCAGGGTGGGAGTTGGGTTTGTGTTTCCTAAAGGTAAATGATGGTTTACTTTTTCTTGTAGTCCTTGGGGATCCCATATGCCTTCTCTGCGCGAGAATTCTGGGCACCCCCCCCCCCCCGTCTTTTAAAGCATTGGACTTCACACAACTTAAATCTCAGAAAATATGTCAATTGCATTTCAGCACCTGGGCACACAATTAATCTTCATCTATCTCTGGTAATATAAACACACCTGTGGGACGTTTTTCATTGAATACATGAAAAGAAAACTCATAATAAATCTCAGACCGATCGCTTTATCATGACTGACAGTGCTGCTCGAGGCTCCCTCTTGAGGAGTGTAATTTGGGAGTATATAAAAGCAGGAGATTGATCTCCACAGAGCCCTCCCCTCTCTTTAGTATTTATCCCAAGCGCAGTGGCTTTCCTCCTTTTTAACAAAACAAAAAATCCCCCCCAATACAATGCTCACAGTTAAATTTACGTGACCGCAAGTGCACCCGCACAGACTCACACACGCGTTATGGCCACTTAGTGCCCGGAAGACACAAACGGCAGCTGAGAACGTGCGTGGGGTTGACTTCTGCATTTCTCACGCAGCGGCGTCCCCGGAGAACGTGTTTCCTCGGAGAGACAAGAGAGAATAATCCCATCCCTTAACTAGCAGCGGTGTTCCAGGGGGCTCATTAAGTAGTAGCCTTAGTGTCATTATCAGGGTCCAGTTCTACGCATCATCAGCAGAGCGTGAATCAAATCGCCCCTATCCTGTGGTAGTCTTTTTCAAGCTGTTCCAGAATGTTCTGCAGCCACGCCTCAGCAGTCTGGCGCGTGGGTGCGAGAAGGTGTGTGGGGAGGCTACGTGTAAGAAGCTCAAACACCACCCCCCTTCTTTGAGAGCACCTTTGCTTTGATTTGCTTTATGCATTTGGACTCTGCATAGGCTTTTTAATGCTGTGCTAGTCAAACTGATTTGGAGACCACTGATCTATGGGAGGTAAAGAGTAAATAATAAAATCACTCCTCTTCCACAAAGATCACGCTTCAATTTTCAGGATTGATTGACCCTGCTCTGCTGAATTCAATGATAGTGTCCTTGTGGTTTTGTAACCATAAAGGTAGAAATACTACAGTAAGCAGCTCTCTCTCCCCCTATTTTGAGTTTGGTGCAATTCCCCCAATCCTGGAGGGAAACAATGCTTCGCTTGCGAGGACTGGGGAAGAGTGAAGTTTGCATTATAAAGATTAACTTAAAACCTTTTTAGTTTGATATGACTTAAGACATAGGCTTACGGAAAAGTTGCAGAAACAATGCACCTGGCTCCCTACACCTCTCGCTGAGTCCCCTACAATTAACGGCGAGTAAACCCCAGAACCATGACCAAATGGGGTGAGCTGACAATGCAAAATTCTGAACCCATCTAGACACTGCTCAAATGTTGCTAGATTTCACACTCCCGCCCTTTTTCTGGTCCAAGTTTCAACCCTGTATGCTGTGTTTCACTTAGTTGTCTGGTGTCCTTCTCTGCCTACTCCAACCCGTGACAGATCTTCAGTCTGTTTTACGTGAAGATTCTCTGTGGGTCTGTGCTGACCGGTCAATACTGACCAACTGGGATGTGAAAATAAGATTTACTATCGGCTAGACGCTACCCAATAGAAAGCTCAAACGTGGCACAGCGACAAACAGTGACAGTTTATTACCTACATATATGGGGCAGTTGTCATAGCCTTAGGTTTGGACAGCTTACCACCTGTGTAAACTGGTAGGAATTTTGGCCAAACTCTAATATTCCATGAGCTGAACGTAAATCTACAGAAAGATGTAGCTGTAATGCCATGGGTTTACTGGGTCTGGTTGTGTTCCACGGATCTACAAAGAAAATAATGGATCAATCATTTCCATTTCATTTTAGAATGTGTGCTTTTAGTTTCTAAAAATGCAGGGAATTGGGAGAGGGGAGGTTCTCTGTCTATATGTAATAATTTTTAATTGTATTGTTTTAGAATAAGATACTGTGTTTGCATGACATTTAAATGAAAAATTCTCTTTAGCAGAGTATGTGTTCATTTTTTTTTAAATTTTTTTTTTAACGTTTCTTTATTTTTGAGACAGAGAGAGACAGAGCATGAACGGGGGAGGGTCAGAGAGAGGGAGACACAGAATCTGAAACAGGCTCCAGGCTCCGAGCTGTCGGCACAGAGCCCGACGCGGGGCTCGAACTCATGGACCGCGAGATCGTGACCTGAGCCGAAGTCGGCTGCTTAACTGACTGAGCCACCCAGGCACCCCGTATGTGTTCATTTTAAAAAATTTTTATGTTTTGCTTCGGCTCAGGTCATGATCTCACGGTCCGTGAGTTTGAGCCCCGCGTCGGGCTCTGTGCCGACAGCTTAGAGCCTGGAGCCTGTTTCGGATTCTGTGTCTCCCTCTCTCTGACCCTCCCCCGTTCATGCTCTGTCTCTCTCTGTCTCAAAAATAAATAAACATTAAAAAAATTTTTTAAAAAAATTTTTATGTTTTGGAGTAGATGTTCATTTAAACATTTTTATGTTTAATTATAATTTTTTAATTTTAAGTTTTAATTTTTATGTAATTAAAAAAAAATTTACGTGCAAAAAGGATTCATATTTTCTAAACATTTGGGGTAGAGCTCTATATTTTTCTTAGACTGATTGTGTGAAAAATGGTATTCAAATACACCAAATTTCCATCGATATTTGCTGTATCAGCTTCTAGAAAGAGTGTGCTACAATCTCCCACAATGTCCATAGGTTTTTTTACTTCAGTTTCTCCTGCAGTGCTCTCAAGTTTTTCTTTGTCAATTTACAGTCCTTTATTAGAAGAACACACCCTTAGGACGCTTCCTCTTTCTCATGTATTTCTTTTCTTATTATTGTGACGGTTAATTTTATGTTTTAACTTGGCTGGGCCATGGTGTCCAGATATTTGGTCAACATTATTCTGGATGTTTTTGTGAAGGTGCTTTCTTGGATGAGATTAATATTCAAGTCAGTGGACTTTGAATAAAGCAGATTACCCTCCCTGATATGGATAGGTGGACCTCATCCAATCAGTTGAAGGCCTTAATAGAACAAAGACTAACCTCCCTTAAGCAAGACAGAATTTTTGCCAGCAGATTGCCTTTGGACTCTTGGGGTAGTAATTTTATGTTTCAACCTGACTGGACCATGAGGTAACCAGAAATTTAGTCAGATTTTATCCTGGGGGTTTCTTTAAAGGTGTTTTTGGATGAACACTTAAATCAGTATACTAAGTAAAGCAGATTTCCCTCCATAATAAAGGTGTGTCTTACCCAATGAGTTAAAGACCTGAATAGAGCAAAAGGCCAATTCTCCCCTAGTAAGAGGGCTCTGCCCAAGTGCCTCTAAATTTTTTTTAATGTTTATTTATATTTTGACAGAGAGAGAGAGACAGAGCATGAGTGGGGGAGGGAAAGAGAGAGAGGGAGACACAGAATCCGACGCAGGCTCCAGGCTCTGAGCTGTCGGCACAGAGCCCGACGCGGGGCTTGAACTCACAGACCGCCAGATCATGACCTGAGCCAAAGTCGGATGCCCAAATGACTGAGCCACCCAGGTGCCCTGCCCAAGTGCCTTTAAACTGGGACATCAGCTCTTCCTGGACCGGCAAGAGGCTGCCAGCTTTTGGACTTGAACTGGTACTTTGGCTCAGAAGATGTTAGACTTGCTAGCTTCCACAGTCTCGTAGGATAATTTCTCAAAACAAACTGCTTTCTCTCTCCTTATGCACATCCTGTTTCACTGGAGAAGCCTGACTAATAAAATTATTATTTAGTATTCTCTTTATCCCTCAGAATAATTTTTGCCCTAAAGTCAGTTTTTGCCTTTATTGGTGGTGCTGCAACAGCTTGACTGGGTCCCTTTTCTATCCTTTACAGTCAATCTTTTCCTGTCATATGAAATAATGTTTCTGTAAAATTCTCAGAGCTGGATTTTATGTGTTGCCCATCTGAAAATCTGAATCTTTTAGTGTATAAATATAACCCACTTACATTTATTGTTCAATTGATACAATTTGAACAGACTCTTGCCATCATATTTTCTGTTTTCCATTTTACAGGCTCTTCCTTGGCTTCTTTTCCCATGTCCTATTGGATTCACCACATCTTATATGTATTTCTTTTTTCCCAAATTTGTTTGGGGCTTGAAATAACAATAGCTAAGCTTTGATAAGAGCTTATTGTGTTCTTAGAACTTCATAATATGTGTAACCCTCACCACAACACTGTGAGCTATCTCTATTATTATTTTTCTTTAGAGATGAGAAAACTATATGGAAGGATTAAGTAACTTGCCTAATGTCACAATAAAAACCAATCATGAGGCCATCTTCTCAAAAACCTCATTATACCAATTTGCAAGTTCAACATTACACTTCTAATTCTTTAGTGTTGGCACCATATTTTTACAAGTATTCTTTAAAAAAAATTTTTTTTTAATGTTTATTTATTTTTGAGAGAGACAGAGACAGAATGCGAGTGGGTTGGGGCAGAGAGAGAGGGAGGCACAGAATCCAAAGCAGGCTCCAGGCTCTGAGCTATCAGCACAGAGCCTGATGCGGGGCTCGAACTCCCGAGCTGCGAGATCATGACCTGAGCCGAAGTTGGATGCTCAACTGACTGAGCCACCCACCCAGGCACCCCTACAAGTATTCTGGACTTAATGAAGTCCAAACAATCAATGTTGATGTGTTCTCCTTAAACTATCCAAGGGTCCTAAAAAGTTTTTTCACTGACTCTCCCTTCTTGTTTCTATTACTGTCTACTAATTTTCTAATACCATTTTTAACCACCACTTTCCAAATTCATTATTATTATTTACAGCAAATGCTTACTTAGACATCCTAATTTCCTCCTGTCATCTTTCATCTCCTGCTTCTGTTCCATTGCCTTTTTCCTGAGGTATGTCTTTTAGTGCTGGAAGTTCTACCAAGAGTCTGTAAATGGCAAATGTCTATCGGTGGTTCTTCCTCAGCAAATAACCTTATTTTGGCTCAGATTGTCAAGATTATTTGGAGGGATATAGATTTTTACATTTTTGTTTTCCTTCAGCACTTCGAATGTATCATTCAATTGTTCTGGCGGCTATTGTGTTATGAAATTTTCACTCAGCAATTGTATTTGTTTTATTGGTAATCTCTTCAGAAGGTCTATTTGACGGCTGTCAGAGTTGCCTGTCCTTTAGTTTAAATCCATTCTGTTTTGGAATAGATTCAGATTGACAGAAAATTTACAATGATAGTGCAGAGTCTTATTTTCCTCGTTGTTACATCATCCATTAGCATAGCACATTTGTCGTAGCCAGAAACTGATCTTGGTGCATTGCTAGACATACGAGCTAAACTCTATATTAAATAAACTCCCCAGTTTATTTGGATTTCATCAGTTTTTCCTAATGTCCCTTTTCAGTTCCAGCATCTCATTCAGGACACCCCATGGCATACGATCATCTTGTATCCTTAGGCTCTTCTTGGCTGTGAGGATTCTAAGACTTACCTTGTTTTTGACAACCTTGGCCCTTTTGAGGTATGTTGTGGTATGTCCCTCAGCTGGGCTTTGTCAGGCTTTCTTTTTTTCTCTCATGATTACACCAGGGTTATGGGTTTGTGGGAGAGAAGGTGCGATTTCCATTCCATTATACCAAGGGTACATCTTATTGACATCACTTTTTATCGACGATGTTAACCTTGATCACTTGGCCACAGTGGGGCTGGCCAGAGTTTCTCCACTGCAAGCTTACTTCCTCACATCTACCATGACTCTTGGGCAGCAAGGCACTGGGTGCAGACCACACTGAAGGTTGGATTGGGGGAGAGCCAATTTAGTTTCTGCCTATTTTTTTATATCATCCTGTTTTTTATTACGGGTTTCTCTTTTTAAAAGATCGCTATAAATATCTTAAATTTCAACGTTATTTCACATTTGTTCACGTAGCCGTCTCGTTTCTGATTCTTGAAGGGTCCCGATTCTTCTCTTGATTCAGTCTGCTGACTCTCTCTCATCCTGCTTTGTCTCCTCATGTGGTTTGAATTTTTTTTTTTTTCTCGTGAGTTCCTCTCCTGAGAGGGTTGTCTGCTCTGTGAGGTCCTGTTTACCTACAGGTCATGTGGTGTTTTGTTTTTTCTGCTCTGCTGGGCCCCGGCGGCTTTCAGTGGTCCCAGCCCCACATTTACAGAGATGTCTTGGTCCAGAGCTCCCTCCATACATGTGCAAAGCCAAACACCACTCCAAGAGTTTTGATTTCTCCCACACGACTTTCCAGCTGTAGGGGAGGGGCAGAGAGACAGGGAGAGAGAGAATCCGAAGCAAGCTCCAGACTCTGAGCTGTCAGCACAGAGCCTGACGTGGGGATGAAACCCATGAGCCATGAGATCATGACCTGAGCTGAAGTCAGACGTCTAACTGTGTGAGTCCCTGAGGGGACCCAGTAATATGGTATTTCTTATGTGGACATGTCATGCTGAGTGAAGGCAGTGGAATTTTTGACCTAGAAAATTAGTCTTCCTTGGGACTGCTCCAGATCTTCTAAGAGTCATGTATAAGACTCAGATGTGTTTTCCCTGATGAGGAGTGACGTTGAGCGTCTTTTCATGTGCCTGTTGGCCATCTGGATGCCTTCTTTAGAGAAGTGTCTCTTCACGTTTTCTAACAGAAGACCATGGGGGAGGGGAAGGAAAAAAAAAGAGAGGGAGGGAGCCAAACCATAAGAGACTCTTAAAAACTGAGAATAAACTGAGGGTTGATAGAGATTGGTGGGGAGGGGACAGTGGGTGATGGGCATTGAGCAGGGTGCCTGTTGGGACGAGCACTGGGTGTTGTATGGAAACCAATTTGACAATACATTTCATATACATACATATATATATATATATATAAATATATATATATAAATATATATAAATATATAAATATATATAAATATATATATAAATATATATATATAAATATATATATATATAAATATATATATATAAATATATAAATATATATATTTATATATATATATATAAAGACCCAGACGTGTTTTATGGTGAATGCATCCTTCCTTTCTGTTTTCTTTTTTCTTTCTTGCATCCTTCGCTTCTGAAATTAGTGATTGAATATTCATTAAGTACCTGTTATGTTCTCAGTGAATACTGAGAATATTGAATGTTCTCAATGAATATGTTATTTTATGAAAACCAATAAGAAAGACACAGCCTTTTCTTTAAGGAGATAAACTGGAAACATGGATAACAAGAAAGCGACAAGGTATAAGTGACATAAAATCATTTACAGAAGAGTCTGCAGGAGACCACAGAAGGATGAGATAATTTCCCGGTAGAAAGATCTGGAAAGGTATGATGGAGGAGGGCCTGAGCTGAGCTTGAAGGGTGGGTACAATTTTGAGGTGCACTTGCTTCAAGTGTGAGGCAATGAGGCCACGACACGACCTGGGATTTTGGTGCACATGTGAGGTACAAAGAAAGCCCTCGCTGAATGCATGATGCCGGAGACAGTCTGCCATTGTAGTCAAAGAATCGTAAAAAGTGTTACAAATAATTTCTTTATTGGAATAAGAAGGTCATAGAGGCAAGTCATTGTTAAGGACGGGGAAAATTTAATCAGAGGAAACTTGTGGACAATTAAGACAGTGACTCAGAAGCAAATATCTAAGCCAAGTTGTCAGCAGTTCCTATAAGCCAGTACTCTTGGCAAACTTGTCCCTAAGCATAGGACAAGTGTCACCCCACCGAGGCATCGCTCGGGGCGTGATGCCCGAATCTCAAAGGTCACGCGCCTTCAGGACAGCGGAAGAGGAAAGCCTTCAGGGAGCTAGAATCTGAGCACTTCTAGAAGTTTCCGTGCCATTTGGCTTTTCCTGCCAAGTCACGAGGGAGAAAGCGCTGCATTTAAAAAACATATTAACTTATTAATAACATAACTACAATATTAGTAAGCACTATATAGTTCTCTTTGTGTTCAAAGCACTTTGTGAACATAAGCCGATCAATTAAAAATGGCCTCTTTCTGATAGTAATCTTAGCTCTGAGCATAGAGACCCCTGCGTGCAGGGAACTGGTCACGGATTGTGTCTGCGGAGTGAATGGCCCCTGACGGCCCCTTGGAGTCTCAACCTGGGCCTCGGCAGGTGCACATCCGGGTCCAAAGGCCTTAGCAGCCCTCCCCACGGTGACCTCGGAAGAATTGTCTGTGTGATTTTCCCCTCTCTCTTTCTAATGTTTCCTTATGACTTTTGAGTAGAGGAAACCAGACCTGTTTCCCCCTTGAGGTTCTATTTGTTCTTTCTGGGTTACTGTTTCTGATATAAGCAAATACCCCCAACAAAACCCTAGCATATTTATCCCTCATTCTTTTGATTTACTGTTGCAGGAGAGGCTTAATTAGAGTTACTCTTCCTTCCAGGACTCCGTGTCCAGGGGGCACAGGCCAGAGACTCTGCGGGCAGCTCTTTCTGGGGAGGGACCCGCATCCTTAGAGAGATGACGAGGTTACAGGAACCAGCAAGAGGCCTTTGGGTATGTCTGCTGGGGGTCACTGAGTTTAAACTGACCCCGCGGCCACAGGCTCGGTGGGCAGAGGGGGGCAAAGCAGTGCCCTCCAGGGACCCCCTTGCTGTGTTCAGAAAGGCCGTGGTCTCTCCCACCGGAGCATCCCCGGCCCCCTCCACGTCGCCGGCCTTTCCCCGTGCTTGGCGCAAAGGGGTGCTCGGGTCATTTTGCAATGACCTCAGAGCAGAGTGTTGAAATGAAGACCCAGTAAAACCTTGCCACCTGCTCTTTCCCTTCAAGCCCCAGAAGGTGGCTCCTGCCTGTCCCCAGGGTGACGGGGTGGCATCGTTGGCCGCTCGCACCAAGGGCAGGCTGGGCACCGCTCCTCCAGTGGCGATGCTGCTTAAGGCCGGTCACATCCGGCTGGGCGTCCCAGTGACAGAACTGCTCCGCACTCGTCCCCATCGATCTCCTGTCACTCATTAGTAAGTGACTGTGCTAGACACGGCCCTTGGGCATTTTTCCAACGCAGAGCCACTTAGCATTAAGATTGCAGGATCTCTTTTGGCTTTTTTACCAGTCTTTGTCAAATGCATTTGAAAATCAGCCTTGAATCATGGCGCACTCTCCCCGTGGCCTCCACTTTGACCTTTGACCCCTACAGGACGACAGGAACCACCCTGCCCTTTCACATTAGATTTTTCCTACGGGCAGGTAGGTGTCTGGGAAATGTGCTGGGTGTGGAGACGATGTTGTGACAGAGCGAGAGCAGAGTGTGCTTGGCTGTCTTTCTGTCATGGACACAGCCCAGCGGAGAGGCTCGTCTTCTGGCCACGGCTGAAATTTTGGTGGAAAAGGTGCTTGGGGCGTTAAATATACGCACCCCTCAAGGTTTAGAAGTAAGCATTTTTTTTTTAATGTTTGTTTATTTTTGAGAAACGGGAAGACAGAGGGTGAGCAGGGGAGGAGCAGAGAGAGAGGGACACAGGATCCGAAGCAGGCTCCAGGCTCCCTGCTGTCAGCACAGAGCCCGAGGCGGGCCTCGAACTGAGGCACCGCGAGACCATGACCTGAGGAGAAGTCGGACGCCTAACTGACTGAGCCACCCAGGCGCCCCGTAAGCATTTTGGAAGCTGGGAATATGTGAGTGGGTGGTTTTCCTTAACTCCCAGGTTTTCCCCGGGGGAGCACAGAAAACAGGTGCTAGAGGCCCCCTGCTGAGGGGGGAGGCCACCAGAGCCCCCTGTGCTTTTAAAAATGTTTTCATTTTGAAATGAAAGAAACACAACTTGTCTCATGCATGCATCAGTTATGGAGCTCGTAATCATCTCTTTGGAAGGAAACGTACATCTTACGATGAAAACAGCCTAGCATGTTCTACTGAGCACTCAGAAGAAAGTGCTGGGAGCTCAGAGAGATGGGGAAGCTGTCAGGAGGCTCCCCGAGGGTCAGCGTTTGTCCCCTGCTGCGGACGTGGGCTCGCCATTGTACTACAGCCCCGGAAAGGGCCCTCCTTGCTCATGGCTGGGAGCCCGCCGGGGCCAGAAGAATTTGCCATCACGCAGCCACCGGGCACATCGCGTCCTGAATAAGTCCCACACGAAGTCAGCGGGAGGTCTGCGTCTCTTCGCCTGGGCCACACGGATGCCTGAAGGTGTGAAGCTGTGCACAGACACAGCTCTTACTTCCCTCAGCCCGAATGTAGAAAGAAGAAAGGCTTAAAAGCCACCTGAATCTCGCCTGGCGTTTCAAGAAGGAAAACCGTACTTTCCAAGAGCACAGAATAAATCTTCATTTGGTGTGGCCTTCATTTGCCTTAATAAAACCGTGTAACGATTTTTCCGGACCGGAGTGGAGACTATAGATTGAATGTAAAAACTTTCAAGAATTCACACCGGGAGGATCTGGACCCTCTGAAGGCACATCTGTGTTACACTGAACTTCCTTTTAATATCTTTCTGTGCTCAGCCGCAATGCATTGAGAAATCCACTTTAGTTTAATTATGCGGAGCAAAAGCCAAAAATATTGTTTTCTAGTTTTCTTGTTGCCATGTCAATTAAACTCATTCACTACGGTTACGTTAGTAACTCATTTCACACGTACATAGATATACACACAGACACACACACACACAGACACACACAGACACACACACGATAAGCTTTGTGTATGCGTGTGACTGTCATATTTATGCATCTGCATGCATATAAATATATATCTAAATCTATCATATGCATACATAAATATTCAAATATATACACACACTTAAGTTTACTCCATGTCAATTTCAACTTTTATATAACGTCACATGTTTGTCTTAACTCTCAATTCTTTTTTAACTATTTTGAATATAGAGAAAGACACTTCAAATATTTTGTAATTTCTCATAGTGCTTAAAATAGTACAAATTTGTCACAGTTACCAAGTTGAGACTAACTTGTCGTCCCTAATTCTATTTTTTAATTTTTCTAATGTTATTTTTAAGAGAGAGAGAGACACAGACAGTGTACGCAGAGGGAGGGGCAGAGAGAGAGGGCAGACACAGAATCTGAAGCAGGTTCAGCACCCAGCCCGACGTGGGGTTCGAACTCTCAAATCGTGAGATCATGACCTGAGCTGAAGTTGGACGCTTAACTGACTGAGCCACCCAGGCGCCCCCCTCCATGATTCTAAAATGGGAGTTGGTCAATAGGTTTATGAGAACCTCGGGGTATGAACAAGAATTTTGAAAAATATAAGCATGAAAATGAGTAAGATTGTATCCAAATGTTAAATGTGCTAATTTGATTTGATTTGAAAAAGATGTGAAGTCACTCAGCGTTGGAAGAGAGGTGAAGACCCACAGGGCTCATCGAGTCATGTCCTACAGAATGACAGGCAATTTTCAGACCATCATGGTACCCACTGTTATACATCAGCCATAGGGTGGCAAGAGGGAATCAGATTCTTTCTATCTCCCCAACTACGTTAAACATACATAAAAGTCCTATTCCCAGGGCCTGGGAGATGTATAGACAAAAGAAAAAAATCCAAATTTAAATTAAAGCCAATGGGACCCCAAAGTTTTTGGGTTTTGCAAACCCTTATAATAAAGAAAATGCACAACTTAAATTTAGAAAGTAGACATGTTTGCCCAGATGACGTGGGTACGATGACCAGGTTGGTCCAATGTAGACACGTTCAGTTCTTAATAAGAATGAGATTTCCATGGTCATCTTAATATTAAGAAATAATATTGTTTAGGGGCGTCTGGGTGGCTCAGTGGGTAAAGTGTCCGACTTCGGCTCAGGTCATGATCTCAAGGTTCATGGGTTTGAGCCCCGGGTCAGGCTCCGTGCTGACAGCTCGGGGCCTGGAGCCTGCATCAGATTCCGTGTCTCCCTTTCTCTCTGCCCCTCCCCTTCTCACACTCTGTGTGTGTGTCTCTCTCTCTCAAAAATAAATAAATGTAAAAAATTATAAAAAAAAGAAATTGTTGAAAGACCTTTTAAATATATGATTTTAAAAGGTCTTGCTCAGCAATCACTTCTATGAACTACCTACCGAGGTACACAGTAGCAACAATAACAAAAATGCTGGGGTGTGATTCTAGACAACAGGAACTGGGAGTGGAAGTAATGGCAGAGATTTCAGATATGGCGCAATTCTCAGTGATGACGATTGCAATGCTCGACCAAGGGGGCTACAGCAGAGGGAAGGGAAGAAAGAGGGATTGGTCAAGAGCATGTAGATCTGGGAGGCTCAGCTATCAGAAGGTCACACACGTGGGCACTGAGGTCCCTCAGGGACAAGAGTGGGAGTGGAGGAAACGGCCCACGCATCGATGGCGGAGAAGGAAAGCATCAGTGACTGAGAGGCTAAGGCATGTTTTGGGTAGTAAACAATGAACATTGTCAATTCACCACAGAACAAATCTATATGGCCAAGCAATGGCCAAGAGATAAGTGGGGATATGAATGGCCTTTTAGTAATCAATAACCTAGAAGAGATTAAAAATTGATGCTATATAGTGCTGGCGACAACATGAGAAAACCAGCACGCCCAAACCCTTCCGGTGGGAGTCTCATTTGCTGCAGTCTTTACTAGAACACAGTTTGGGAGTGTGTTAAAAATACGAATTTCAGGAGCGCCTGGGTGGCTCAGTTGGTTAAGTGTCTGACTCTTGGTTTCAGCTCAGGTCAGGAGCTCAGCATTCATGGGTTCGAGCCCCACCCTGGGCTCCGCGTTGACAGTGTGGAGGCTGCTTGGGATTCTCTCTCTCTCCCCCACCCCCACTCTCTCTGCACCTCCCTGCTCACTCTCTCTCTCTTTCTCAAAATAAATACACATTAAAAAATAAAAGTGTGAATTTTGATTATGGTTGGACACAGCAATTCCAGCTATATGAATTGAGTTAGCGAAAAGTTTCAGTAGAGGATTATATATATACCTAAGTGGGTCAATATTCACACTGTACTCTTTTTAAAAAATGTTTATTTAGTTTTGAAAGAGAGAGCATGCGAGCAAGGGAGGGGCAGAGAGGGAGGGAGACACAGAATCCAAAGAAGCTCCAGTCTCTGAGATGTCAGCACAGAGCCGGATGTGGGGCTCGAACCCACGGACCGTGAGATCGTGACCTGAGCTGAAGTTGGCCGCCTAACCGACTGAGCCACCCAGGCACCCCCACACTATACTCTTTAATGGGAAGGCATGACAACAGGCTGTCATATAGGGTACGTACATTTTGTAAAGAAAAACAACAACATAAGTGTTCACGAAGCGGAAAGGAAGATGTGTGCTACCAGGTGACTGCAAATGCCTCTGGTAATGGGATTTCCAAATGGTTTTTATTTTCTCTCTTTTACTTGTATTTACCCAGATAACCATTTGAGCTGGCTGTTATTTTCATTTTACAGATGAGAAAAGAGAGGCTGTGGGAGAACAACCTTCCAAGGAAGAATGCACAGCTTGTGAAGGCCTGGCTTTCACTCAAAGGTTCTGTTTTTACAAAAGAGAACCAAGGTTTACGTTGACATTTCTCACCTTGTGTCAAATGTCAAGAACGTATTATCATAAATGCCTCTCAGAAATACAAAGAGAAAGGAAAAAGATATGGCAGTGGAAGGATGAGACCATTTATAATTACAATATGGGTTTTATAAAGAGAGGTCTAGGTGCATCTTTCAACGGAGCACTGTTCTTAGATACGGTGTTTCTTGGTGTGGCAACGCGGGAAATTACGGGAGAGCGGCCAACAGGATTAGCCATGAAAAGTTAGTGAATTGAGCAGAACGTGTGGGAGCTGCATGATATTGAAAATGGTTTACTGTTTATCCTGATCATGACGGTCACTGTAACGTGTGGATAAAATGGGCTCATCTGGAGATTTTCACGTGGACGCTTTCATCCCAGCGGCCTGTGCACTTCCCTCCTCCGCACGTTTACGTTTTCTCGGGGAACTTCTCACACGGCGACGTACGTTTGCTGATCGCACACCGCTTTCCCTCTCTTGCTTGGTTGTCCACTTGCATAGGGCGGGAACTCTGTGAAGCATCTTTCTTCTCCATTAGAGCTTACTGCATATTAGCCCAAACTGCATGTAACGTTTTAAATCAACAGAATTCCTATTTAAGCGATGTCGTATTGACGAGAAGATATTTGAGGACAGATGGACTCCAGGGTGCACTACTGTGTACTCTTCCCATTCCAAAGACAAGCCTGGCTGTTAGGATCTCCTGGGAAATTTCTTCACTGGTTGGTGCTCGGTATGCCTTATGGAAGCTTCTTCCCCCCCTTGCACGTGTGCGTGTTAAGATACGAATTCCACGGTTGTTTGACTTTCTTGTTTTGCAGTTTCTGAACCAAAGAATCAGTGACCACCATTTTTCCGAAGTGGTTAGGGTTTACCTAAAGAAATGATTTCTGCTCTGGTATGTGGTCTACGTGCTTAGCTGTTTTAGGTTAACATTCTCAAATAGAGACTTTACAACGGGCTAATCTTAGGAAAGCAAAATCAACATCCAGGTGGTAATTATTTAGAAAGAAGATTGATCAATTTGTCCCAAGCTCCATGACGATGAGCTGAGGTCAATCCACTTTGCCTGTTAAGATTTTGAAGATAGCTGGTTGGATTACTTTTGCAGCATAAGGTTGTCTTCCACTGGGGTTCAGAAAAAGATTTTTTAAAAAAGAAGACAAAAAAAGAAACAAACCCAAACTCTTTTTTTTAAAATTTTTTTAATGTTTATTTATTTTTGAGAGAGAGAGAGAGAGAGAGAGAGAGAGAGGAAAGGCCAGAGAGAGAGGGAGTCACAGAATCCAAAGCAGGCTCCAGGCTCCGAGCTGTCAGCACAGAGCCCGATGCGGGGCTTGAATCACGAACCGTGGAGATCATGACCTGAGCCGAAGTCGGACGCTTAACCGATTGAGCCACCCAGGAGCCCTTAAACCAACCCAAACTCTTTTTTTTTTTTTAATTTTTTTTTTTTTTCAACGTGTTTTATTTATTTTTGGGACAGAGAGAGACAGAGCATGAACGGGGGAGGGGCAGAGAGAGAGGGAGACACAGAATCAGAAACAGGCTCCAGGCTCCGAGCCATCAGCCCAGAGCCTGACGCGGGGCTCGAACTCACGGACCGCGAGATCGTGACCTGGCTGAAGTCGGACGCTTAACCGACTGCGCCACCCAGGCGCCCCCAACCCAAACTCTTAATACAACTGCAACTTGCCGCGTCTCAGCAAAGTGCCATGTAAAATAACCTGCGTGGTCCTGGCTTTTCGCGGAGGGGCACCGTTTTGGTGAAGGGTCACTACTGTTGGCTGAATCGACAGGTGATGGGTCAGCATCAACATTCCAACTTTTCCAAAGCAATCATACCTGCAAAGAGTTTGAGGTCTGAGTTTGAGTTTGAGGGTGGGAATGTTTCATGGGGATCAAAGTAGTTCATGGTAGATTAATCATAGTGCCTTAAGGAACCTCTGCACGGATGTTCCAGTAGAGACATTCAGTTAAGTCTCACTGCCCATTTTTAAGGAGCATTGATAAGAGACTTATCAATGCAAACAATCCAACAAGGAAGGAAGAGAAGATTTTAATCTTTGTTTCCTCAAATAACCCCTGTCCCCAGTCCCACACAAGTGGGCATGCTAGATGCTGCTGAGGCTAGACCATGGTTGCTGAGAAAGGACATTGCCCTCCAAGGAAGTGTGGCCATTGGCTTCCTCTGTAGGTTGGCTAGATATTCATTCCTTCCGGAATTAGGCAGGACGTTTGGTGGCAGAAGGTTTCAGCACTTGATGGCTCTTCCATAGTGTGTTCAAAGGGTATTTGCCTACATAACAATTATGGCACAAAAGTGAGGGAAAAGAGATTGCCCTTTGATTTTCAGATGGGTTGCCACAGGCGCTGCACTGAGGCTGGGACTTGTGAACCGTATCACATGTGGATGGATTGGGAGCTGTTTTTCCAGCAACACAAGAACAGGCTTATAGCCTTGAGGGCTAAGTCTCAGTCTGAGCTGGGTGCTTCCCTCTGTGTTCTAGAAAAGGGAGAATCTTATAAGGTAGCAAGAAACGGTGCTTGAAAGGAAGGGAGAAAACATAATGCATTGGAGTTAGTTAACAGGATTTGGCAACACCAAAGAGGGATAAAAATGATTTCTGGGATCTCATAGGGGTTGAGATACTCCACATTGTGGGGAAGATACCTGTGGAAGAGAAGTTAATAGTAATATCAACACGGTGAACAGGGTCTTCGCATAGGACATGCTGGTCGCCCTAGTGTTGTGGGACGTGGGACTGGGAGGAAGGTCCCGGGGTTTTCTCTGGCCACAGGTTACAGAAGTGTTGACCATGGTGACTGCAACAAGTTAGTACTTTCCTGGGTCATAGATTAAGAAGTCCGGGACAGGCTCCCTGGGACCCTTGCAACAGCCTTAGGTGGTTAGGGATGTTCTACCCCATTGCCCCATGCGTTGGCTCTGTCTTCATGCGCACTGGGTCCGGGTCACAGAATGGCTGCTTTGCCTCCAAATGTCACTTCTCCATTGAGGGGAGAGGAGAGCCAAAGTGAGGGAAACCTTCATGAAGAAAGCCGAAGCCTTTCAGAAAACCTCAGAAGATCTCTGCTCCCACTTCTCATTGTGTGCACCATGCCACAAGGCAGCGCCATCTACAAAAGAGAAAAATCTGGCGAGGTGAATGATTTTTGCTGTGCACACTGTGGCTTGAAATGGAACTACAGTTCCTTTAATTAGGAAGAAGGGGGTTGTGGGTAAAGGCGAGGCAACCTGCAGCCTCTGTCACAGCATGTACGGTAATTCTGGAGTCCTGCCAGCCCAGGAAGGTGGCTTCAAACCATCTTTGGTGGTTGGAAACAATGGCCCCTCATCTCAACTGGAAACATCTCAAAACCCACCCCCCTGCCCCAGGATAACCATGAGGAGAACATCAGAAAAAAACCAAAATTGAAGGGCATTCTACAAAATGCCTGACAAACACTTCTCAAACCGTCAAGGTTATCAAGAACAAGGAGAATTTGAGAGATGGTCACAGCCACAAGGCGCCTAAGGAAGTTGAAAACTAAATGGAGTGTGGTGTCCTGGATGGGATCCGGGACAGAAAGAGGACATGAGAGGAAAACTAAGGAAATCTGAATAAACCACGGAGCTTAGTAATGATGCTGTGGCCATACAGGTTGACTAACTGGGGACAGATGCATCCTACGGATGCCAGCGGTTACCAAGAGGGGAGACTGGCTGTGGGGTACATGGGAACCCTCTGTGCTCCCCTCACTGCTTTTCGGTAAATCTAAAACTATTATAGAATTAAAAGCTTATTTAAAAATTCAATTTTTGCAAAGCTGCACTGAAACATAAATTCAATTTCCCATTAAGCCTGCAGTCACTGAGCAGGGCATTTGCTTCGAATCCTACCATCTTCCCAGGAACCCTGGAGGAAGGAGGTTCCTGGGCAGAGAGCCTGCTTTGTTCTGACACAGGGCGCTGCACCGGCCTTGCGTGGAGGGGCCTCACTTCTCCTTGCTCTGCTGTCGGAGTGCATGTGGTGATGATGGTCCTCTTTGTTTCTGGCTTTTAAAAAATTGGACAGGGGCGCCTGGGTGGCGCAGTCGGTTAAGCGTCCGACTTCAGCCAGGTCACGATCTCGCGGTCCGTGAGTTCGAGCCCCGCGTCAGGCTCTGGGCTGATGGCTCGGAGCCTGGAGCCTGTTTCCGATTCTGTGTCTCCCTCTCTCTCTGCCCCTCCCCCGTTCATGCTCTGTCTCTCTCTGTCCCAAAAATAAATAAAAAACGTTGAAAAAAAAAAAAATTAAAAAAAAAAAATTGGACAAATGAAGAAAAAGAAAATAAAAAACAAAACCAGGGGCGCCTGGGTGGCTCAATCGGTTGAGTGTCTGACTTCGGCTCAGGTCACGATCTCGCGGTCCGTGAGTTCTAGCCCCGCGTCAGGCTCTGTGCTGACAGCTCAGAGCCTGGAGCCTGTTTCAGATTCTGTGTCTCCCTCTCTCTCTGGCCCTTCCCCTCTTGTGCTCTGTCTCTCTGTCTCTCTCTCTCAAAAATAAACATCAAAAAAAATTAAAAAAAAAAACAAAACAAAACCAGGGCCGCCATAATTATCATGATTATTTATGGTACTTTGACCTTCATTGAAAGTCTTGGATGAGGCAGCCAGACATCGTGTGTGTGTGTGTGTGTGTGTGTGTGTGTTTCCGTTTTCATGATGCAGATGGGATATGGGATAGCTAGGTAGCTATACGATCTTCGACATGACAAAGTGTTTCTTCAAATTGTCATCAACATGCACGTTGAAAGCATCTGAGTTCTCGAGGGTTTATACCACGTGATCTGGCCTTTTGGAATCCCGTGCTTTCCTTTCTTCGTAAAGAGGAAGAGGATCTTTGGAAAGGGTCCTGCGGTGGCCTCCTGTGGGCTCCTGGGATCTTCCGCGTGACTTTGAGCAAACAGCTCAACCTCTCTGTGCCGCTGTTTTCAGGCTGCAGCACCAACAGGAACACTTCCCATCTTCACTCCGTGTCTCCAGAACATGGTGAAAATTAATGACATGATGCCAGCGAAAGGCAGAAGTCCTCAGAGGTTGGAACAATGAAATCGTGACTTATTCTTCCCTGTCACGGAGAGATTCCACGGATGTAATGCATGCAAACCGAATGTGTAAATATTTGTGAACACATACTCTCGTGCCTTTATGAGAGTTCATAAAATTCAAACAGCATTCATTGATTTTTGTCTTATTGTAAAGAAAAAAAAAAGAGCAATAAAATGTACCTAGTACATAAAAACACTTAAAAACTCTCCCCTTGCCAATAAAAGTATGCTTAACTGGTTGTGCTCACTGCTGTTTTGTTGAAGATTTGCGTATTGACAGCATCTGCCCCCCCCCCCCCCGCCCACCTCCTTCTCCAAACAAACAAAAATAGGTCCTTTTAGGAAGTCTAGGCCCCTACCAAGCGCCAAGATTTTCTATCACGGCAGTAGAAATGCAGAGAGGACCTCCCCAAAGCATTCAGATTTTGTGATGGCAGAAAGTTGTCAAAAGATTCCATTGCAATTTGTTAGCAAATTGAGATAATAGATTCAGTGTTCTTAAGTCTTAGCGGCAGAGATCATGACCAGCTGACTATCTGTGGGAGTAGCCTTTGCCGTCACCGTCAGCACAACTTTGTTTCCCGCTCTTACTTGACTTCGGAGTGTCTTCTGACCTGTGATCGCAGTGTGGTGCACGGGACAGAATTAGTTCATACGGCTTGGCCAAGGTCACCTGGCTCCTCTGGGCCTCCCTTTCCTCCCCTGGAGATCAGCAGCTGCCTGATGGACTTGTAAGCAATATACGAGATTGTGTTAGCAAAAGCCCCTCGCTTGGCATTTTAATGGGCCTTCAAAAACATCAGCTCTCTTCTCTCTTCCGCAGCGATTTTAAAATTTCAAAATTTGTTGTCTGATGTATTTTACTTAATTCATGAGTGTATAAATTAAACATTGCGTTAATGAAAGATGTATGAGAAAGGCTTAGATGTGACTTTAAGAGTAATTCCCTCACTCGCAGAAGGGAGAGGTGAAGATACAATTATGTAATCTCCCAGATGAATCTGAGATATGGATTCTTCCGTATGTCTCAGGATTCTTTTCATTCATAGCAGAGCCCTAAACAGCAGGGATGCACACAGGGAAGAAGGCAGCTCAGGTTTTTTTGGTTCAATATCGTTGCCCAAATGACTTCTTTCATGAAAAGGGCAGAGCCAAGGTAGGCTGACGCTCCAGAACCACAAGAATATCTTCCCGGTGGAAAGATGGGATTTTGTGAAAAAGCGACTCTGAAAAAGTTAGCTTATTTTCAAAATATTGTCCTATCGGTGGAAACAATTCACAAAGACACATAATTAGTGTTTCTTCATTATGTGTCCATGGGTTAAAGTTAATAGGGTGTAGAAGCATGCGAAAGGCTATTCATTTTTTACAGCCCTTCCCAAAGCAATACACAGATTACGGTAGAAACTTGTCTTCTCAATGAACTTGAAGGTGTTTTACAAGCACGCACACAATTGGGCTAGCTATGATTATGTCACCGTTGATTCCTGTTGATCCTATTTTATAATAATTTATTTAGATTTCCTCCAAGAGGCTCAAGCATCTGATGTCCAACGAATTACCCCGAGCTGAAACTGGATATTTCTAATGTATTTTGCACGGTCGTTGAATTACCGACATTGGCTTACCTCGTCTGAAATTTGCTGATGCTGCTTCTAAATGCTAATCACGACTTCTGGCTTTTTACTTATATCGTTTAATCTTACATCTGCACGTGAATTACTGCCACGCAGCCCAATGTACCTTATTGAAAGCTTCCCTGCATCTTCGTACCAATGGAAAAGGGGAGTGGCTGCCCAGGTGGCTGGCAGGCCGCATGGAGGAAAGTGAGTTCTTAGAGCTTCAGATGTAGCAGATACCTAGAGCTTTGCATGAGGAGCTGTCTCCCTGAATGGAAGACGGCTCTGTTCAAAACGGGTAACTGGGTAAAAATATGTGGGGACGGTCAACAGACACGTTGATTTAGCAAACAAGATAAAATTCTCTATATTACAGTACAGCATCCCTACCTTCTATACTGTTATCCTGAAGCACACTGTAGCTACAGACCCATTTATCACCCATTACAATGAAGAGATTGTTTAGATGGAGTTAAGAATGATAATGAACAAAAAGTAAATCTGCTTTGCAGAAAACACTGTCAGTTTCATTCTCCAAAGTCTGTCGAGAGACTTCAGTGGCTTGTCGTGGCTAGAGAAATTTGTCTCTTCCTACCAGCCAATCTTGCAGGAGCCTGAAAGGAGGTGGTTCTTCCCCCCTCTCTATGTTATAAACACATATTTTCTGTAAACAGAAGGGTAGAATTAAGCTTACAGGAAACTGAACAGATGGTACCATAATAATTTGTCAGATTCCTCCCCATACGACAATGATTGTTGGAATTTTCGGGGCACAATCTATGACCCTTCTACCTTCTCGAGACACGCGAAAGATCTCAGTGGTGGAATTTCGCAGGGGGTTTTTGCAAGCCTCCTTTTTATTTTCATTTAGACAAAAAGAATCCTTTGTATTGGTCTGACGATATGTTAGTTTTCATCCAGATCAATTTGTTATCTACATTTGAGTGGCAGAGGCTCCGAGATGAAGTCAGGGAACCTAATTTAAATTATATATCTCCTTCAGTCAACAGAGTGTTACAAAATTTTTCTCTTTGTTTCTTTTTATACATTTCCCTCCTCTGTTTAACATCTCTCCCAGCCATCTGAAACGGATGGCCCAAAATAATGCAACTATAGTCATAACCCTCGTCCCATTCACCCCCCCACAAATACCACCAAGGAATTAGTTGGGGCAGAAATGTAGGCATTTCCTACATCAAACGCTTAATTTACAGAAATGTCCTTTCCTTTCGGATTCGCCAAGGTCATTATTAATTTAAAACACCTCAGAATACCCCGTGATTGAATATGGGAATTTTGGTCGGCAGTTTTGTTTAAATAACTCATCACAATTGTGAAACAGTGGTTCCCAGCATAGGGAAAAAACAAAAACAAAAACAGAAGAAACCCCCAAACCTCTTCATTACTACCTTAACCAAGATAAATGCTTGATGGATAGCTGCTAGGAGTCATTTTGCTGAACTTCAGCATTTTAGGATCCTGAGAGCTATTTATTGTGGATGATCGTTTTCATCTCTGTGTAAGTCAAATTTTCTTCAGTTTACCTGAAAAAGTATAAGTGAAAATATCTAAGGCAACCTGGGATGCAGAATAATTAACAAAAATAACCTCCAGCGGCTGTCTCAGAGTCCAGATTTTATTAACTAATTTCTTTGTATGTTTAAGCTGTATTGTGACACATTCCAAAACAAGATAGGTTGTTTTTGTTTATGTGTCTTCCTTTCTTTCTTCCTCTCTTTCTTTCTTTCTTTCTTTCTTTTTTTTTTAATTTTTTTTTAACGTTTATTTATTTTTGAGACAGAGAGAGACAGAGCATGAACAGGGGAGGGGCAGAGAGAGAGGGAGACACAGAACCTGAAACAGGCTCCAGGCTCCGAGCTGTCGGCACAGAGCCCGACGCGGGGCTCGAACTCACTGGACCGTGAGATCGTGACCTGAGCCGAAGTCGGCCACTTAACCGACTGAGCCACCCAGGCGCCCCTCTTTCTTTCTTTCTTTCTTTCCTTCCTTCTTTCCTTCTTTCTTTCACCAAAATGACCAGAGCTAGTTTCTTGAAGACAAAGAAGCAAAAACCTTTAATATCACTGGTCATTGGTATCATAGCTAATGGTAATGCCTGACAGAAGAGAAAGTATTTATCGAGGATGCCAGGTAGGTTCCTAATTTGCTGGGATTTTAAAATACAAGCGCTTTTGCTTCCGAAGTCATTTGCCCCTCAAGTAGTCATTTGAACAGAGGATAATGAGAATATCCTTCACAAATCATACATCAGATGCTTGACTAGTTGCTTCTCATCATTGCTACAATAACATTAATACCAGTTTATTTGAAACTATCTAGCACAGTAAATTATATGGTTGCTTCTTTATTTCCTCACTTTTGATTTCCTCTTGGCTACATCTAGTAATTTTTAATTCGTATTACTACATTCGTGGTGCATTCTAGTTTTGTGAAAATCTCTCAATACATACATGGGCTGGATGCAAGAATGTCATCTTTAGTGATGCTCTTGTCGGAAGTAGAATGAGGCCAGATGGTGACTTCCCCTCCCCTTTTGTTGCATACAGTGAAACTGATTCATTTTCCCTTTAATATCTAAGATACCCCTTCACGCTTGTCACAAGCACCTACATACACAACCATCGTCATCCACATATGCGCTAAGTAAGGTCCACGAACAATCAGGAAATTAGAAGATTTCCATCTAAGTCAATTAAGTGTCATGGTGTATTTATTTAGAGTATCACAGCCGTCCTGACTTGGGGCTACTGGCTCGTGATGCAGTGTTTGTAGAACCTGGCCAAGTGATACATTGGGATTCTTTCCATTCCCTTGTCCCCAGAGCTATCGGTTTTTCTTTGAAAAGCTCTCTATAATATTCTTTAATGTGGATGGTAAAATAAATAAACCTTTAGGTTCAAATGTAAGTGTCAGCATAGAATCCACTAATTGGCTGATTGTTGACGAAAATCAAGCGGTCTGTAAACTTTAGCCCCAATGGATGCGTAGACCTACCTCCGCCAGAATTCCAGGCGCACTGTGGGAACTCAACACAGGGGCGGGCCTTTTGGATGAATCGATGCATAAAATGTAAGGTCTTAAATGACGAGATGGATTTTTAGAACAAATCTGCCAAGTCTTCGGATGATGAAATGGACATCATCCTATTCAGGCGTCATTTGGAGAGACAATGGATGGGCTCACTGTTGGGAATTCCTTCAAAGCCTGCATCACATCTTCTTGACTCTTCTCAGCAGCGGGGAAACATTCTTCCTCTCAAAGCATATTTGAATTTTTGTTCCACATCTATGTGATCCGCCAGGTCAGCACGACAGGTCACACCAATTTAATGGGAAGCAGCAGCATGGTGAAGCCACTCAGCCCGATTTCCCCCTTTTGCATAATTCAAAGGACGTGGATGTGCTATTTCCCTTTGGAAGATAAATTGAGCACACCGCCCACAGAAGAGAAACACATGGGCGTTTGCTCTACAAAAAGCTGTAGGCAACTCACCAAGGCGCAAGACTGTGCTGCTGCCAGATCCTCACCACTCCACGCCTCGCATGATGTTTTATCATCGTTCTCGTGCTTGCCTTACTTTGCTTCATTATATTGTAAACAGCTGGAGGGCAAGAACAATGTCTTCTACGGAGTCGTAACCTCCGCTATGCTCAACGTGATTCTGTATACCTAACGTGTGCTTAACACATGCACGCTGGTTAAGCAAAAGATGATTTTAATACTATTTTACTTTCTTTGGGGGAGTATTAGGGGTATGGATGCTTCCGTGGAAGAGTCTCATCCCTTGAGTCTAAGTTCTTTTGCTCCCTGGTTCATTCCTGGTTACTCTTTTCTTCATAAAGCATTATTTTATCCAGCTCCGTCCGAAAGATCAGAACAAATGTCAAGGCTTTGCTGTTTGTGTTCATCAATCAAAGGGCTTGGCACGGTCTTCAGAGAAACCTTCCCCAAGTACAGTTTTCTTTCCGGATGTGAGCATCCGTCTCTTGGTCTAAATTTAACTCTTCAGCCGTCATTGTCCCGGCTAATCATGTATTGGAATCAGCCAAAGCTCTGACCTTTTCAGCATCGTCTCTGGCCCTCTACACGAGGGGAAGACTGTACATCACCCAGCACATCTTCCTACCTGCTCTAAAATCTCCCGTGGCAGCCAAAATTTCTTGCTCGGGGTCTTGCTTCTCTTACAATGCCCGATTTCTCACTCGTAGATTTAACATTCTGAAAATTATGCGCTGTACCAAATAACGATTATGAGTTTATACAACATGAAACTCCATACGCCGCTGTTCTCAGATGCTAGCACAAAACTGGCTTTTCCTTCTTTACGGTACTTTTGCTTCAAGGTAAAAACTTCACATAACACACACCAAGGCTGTATCCGTACAAGATAAACAATGATAGTGATTTTCATCTTTGGTAGTTTCATGTTGGAAATATATGCACATAAAAATAAGAGTTTGCTCTTCTGAGTGTCTTTGAACAATGACAAGTGAAATGGTCTTCCCAGATGGCCTCAGAAAGCACGTTCTGTTCTCTGGTATCTCTGCTTTGAAAATATTGTGCTTTAGTTTTCCCTTCTTGGGGCGAAGACCCACGGCATCTACAGTGTAATCTCACTCGAACATTTCAGGAGATTAATCTGGCAAAAATTGGTCAAAGGTCCTACTTGAAAAGATAGGGACCCAGTGCCCAGTTTGCCCAAAACAAATCACTGCCCCTAAGCATCTCGAGATATTCCCTGCATGATGGTGGATCTATTCACCAGTGAGGTAAAATGATTACTGAACTAAATACCGGCCTAGAAGCACGTCGATATATTTGCAGATTACTCCCAGGAAATGTAAACTACAAAACCATATGACTTTATGGATACACAACAATTTGTGAAATGACTAGAAGGGGGTTTTGATCAGTAAATTACACATCATCCAGTGACTCCTGGAATTATTGAGCTGGAGGAGTACCTGAGGACAAGCAGTCCAAGCCTCTCACGTTCTAGCTGATGGGAGTGTTCGGTGGGTAAGTGATCGGCCCGGGATTATCAGCCAGGACAGGCAGGATGAACACTAAGGTGAAGAATGCAGGCATCCCGCGTGCATCTTTCCCACCAGGAGATATTGATCTTTTCGCATCTCAGTTGACTCTTTTAGGAGTTTGCAACTGAATATAATCATGACATGACAACATAATTATAACAAAAAGTTCATACATAGCTATTACTTAATGAAACGAACTCGTAGTAAGCACTTACTATCCATCACACTCTACTAGACATCCGAGACTGAAAGAAAAGTATGATCTCTATGCACCCCCAAGGAACTTAAAGTCTAGTTGGGGAAGCTCACACATAGCAGATCGTCAGAACCCGTTTCAGCGGAACTGTGGCAACGCAGGTGTGGGGAGACACTCATCAAATGAAGTGATGTAGGGATTGGTCAAGCAAAAGTATCGCACAGCATCCGTGGGTCCGTGCGGTCTGTGAACACACAAGCTACGTTCGTTTGTATGGTGCAGACATAAAGGCAAGGAGTGGCCCTCTTTGGAGGCTCTCTGAGCAGCTTTATCCTTTTCCTTGGGTATCAGGTATCAGACAGGTATTGAAAAGGTCAGCCGCGTGGAACAAATACAGCTTCTTCTATACCACATGAAAGCCCTCATATTTGATTCTATATTACAGTTAAAAGGAGAATAAGAAAAGTAAGCGAAAAGCAGGTGGGAAGAAAGTGGATGTAAATCTGACGAGCAAGATTAGGAAACGCTCTGTGGAAGAAATAATGGACGAGAAACAGGGTGGGGCATTCCTGGGGGAAGGCTGGGGTACAGACAGGAAATCACACGGTTCAGAAGCATGAAGAATGCTGCTGGCCTGGGACCAGAGAGGAGGATGGCCGCTGTCCACATCCAGTCGTCCTGTCCTCCGAGGTGCGAGGCTGCACAGAGAAGCTTTGGTCACCAAGGCAGCAAGATCTTAATTAAAGAACTGACCACTTATCAGGGCACCTGGGTGGCTCAGTAGGTTGAGCGACCAACTTCAGCTCAGGTCACGATCTCACAGTCTGTGAGTTCGAGCCCCGCGTTGGGCTCTGTGCTGACAGCTCAGAGCCTGGAGCCTGCTTTGGATTCTGTGTCTCCCTCTCTCTCTGCCCCTCCCCCGCTCATGCCCTGTCTCTCTCTGTCTCAGAAATAGATAAAAATTAAAAAAAAAATTCTATTAAAAAGGAAAAAAAGAACTGACCGCTCATAGATTAGCTCCTGCCATCAAATGCCATGGTGTACTCAATTTCCCGGAGTCAAGGGTGACTCACTCTGTCGTAGATAGAGACTCAAATGACACACTACCAAGAAAACACAACTGAATTGTAAAAAAAAAAAAAAAGTAAACATTGTAAAACACAGACAACTTCTAGAAATCAGTAGGAGTGATACTGGAGAATTGCTTAAATCTCCCACAAAGACGTTGACAAAAAGGATTTGGCCATGAACAGGCAATTGTAAATGTCACCCTAGAAAAACTCCATAAGGATGACAGGGTCTTCTGAAGAAAATCATAGAGAGACCAAATCATTGCCTGAGAGAGACCCTCGGGAAAAATTAGGAAGACCTAAAATATTTATTTGCAAGTGTGATGATTTTTATGACCATGCCGCAAAAGTAAACGTGAAGGAAAGGGACTACAGCATCCTATCCTAAAAATGTGTCTGAAAATTTCACCAAAAAAAAAAAAAACCTTCATTATTTTCACTCTAGGAACCATGTTTTTAGTTGTAATTATAACTGGATTATTGTTACAGGGAGGACGAAATACATTTGTTGTCATATTTCGTTTTATTTTCTAAGTTCCAATTAAATGTCATCTTCACACATTATTTAACACAATGTGTGGGTCCCTGCTTTGTAGCGCCGGGTATCCACCGGCCACGAGATGCCTCACGGTGTCAGGGAGGCTGTTCGCGTGCTAAGTCCTAGTAAGGCGGGCTCGCTCTGGGTTCCAATCCACCGATGGCTGCACATTTGTCACACGCAAATGAAAGTCCGAGTCCTGCCTTCCTGGATGAGACCCCAGTCGGCTGCTAGTGAAATTGACTCTTCTTGCGGCCTTCCAGAGATCATCTGTCGGAGAGCTCACCGTTGTCCCTCTGTGAGCGGTGCCTCTCCTCCCCCTCATCGTGCGCTCAACACAGTCAGCGAACAAATAATTATCAAACATTTCCTGACGGCCCACCTGTTCCAGGCTGTGGGTTAGGCCCCAGGGATAGAGTTCTGAAAGTCAAAGTCATCATCCTTGCTCCCACGGGGAGGCCACACCGGAGGCGGAGACCAAAGAGAAACAAGGAGCAAACAAATTCATGAGCGACCCCACAGACTGTGATAAAGGCAGTGAACGGAGAGGAGCGGTTTCCACGAGAGAAAGAAAGAGCGTGTTGGGGGCCCATCCGGGCAAGGGCTGGAAAGCTGTTTGGGAGAGGAAGAGGGTTAGCATGTTCACTCCGTGTGCTCGAGGCTCGGAGGGAAGCCCGGTGTAGGAGGTGTCCCCGGGTGACAGCGGAGAGAGGGGACAGGGCTATGCCATGGCGGCCATCTCCGCCTTTCTGAAACCTGCTGCCTCTTTCTGTTTAACGTGGACGCCACCTCCTGAATTTCCTGCAGGACTCCACTTCACGCCAATCCTTTCGGAGTCGGCATTTGGGAGAGATCAGGGGAAAACCCTGATTCTGAGGGATGTGAGCACCGTTGTGCTGGTGAATGCGCAGCCAGAGGATCTCTGGAGATGAAAATGGCTGCTGCGTGATGCGCCGTCACAGGGCGCTCGGCACAAAGTCAAGGACGCCTCTTGCACACCCGCGGTAGCTGCAGACACTTCCTTCCTTACCCCAATTTCTAGATCAGACTTTGCTAGCTCTTCCTCTAAACGTGCTCCTGCTCATACGTTCTCTGACTCTGTTAACCACACCTGCCCCAACCCCCAATCATGACATCTGGCCAGCATCCCGGGCTCCATCTTTTTCCCTTGACTAACAGCTTCTCCCCTCCCCCCAGATCCCCACTGGCACAGAATCACCTTTCTCTGACCTCCCCAACCTCTCTCAGGTCTGGCCTCTCTGGAAAACCCATTATCACCGCCCACCCCCCCCACCCCCCCCGCCGCCATGTTTTCCCCAAAGAGACTCCTCCTTCTGAAATCCCTCTCCCGCAGGCCATGGAGGGGACAGTGTCGAAATCAAAACAGTATTTGTCCATCTGATCTACGCTGAGGACCTCCCCTCCTACCCAGATATGGTCAGCCGAGTGGCTTCCCCGGCCGATAATGGCCAGGCCCCAGGCACTCGGGCCAGACCACAAGTCCAGGGCCAAGTCTAGGAAGGCTCTAGGTCATTCTCAACACTACCAGCTATGGAACCATGAGAATAAGACCCTCGACTTGTCTTTCTGGATTTTTTGTTACTAGACGTGTGACCTTGAGCAAGTTATATAAATCTCCTGGCCTCAGTCTCCTCATTTGTAAAATGGGGGTGATAGTTTGAACCTGTGAGAGTTGCTGTGAATTTTAACTAAGATGCAATGAGTAAACGCTTAGCACGGTGTCAGGCCGGTCCGGGCCAGGTAAGTGCTCTGACTATTATGATTTTTCAGGGTCCTGTTAGGCAAGGAGTAACTGAGTAAAAGATTCAGGTTTTGCCAAACGTAAATACATAATTTGAGGCCCCCCTTTTAGTATTTTCATGGGAGGAGGAAGTGATCTTTTTATCCCCATATAAATAATTTATACTGAGGGTTAGAGAGAGTGGCTGCAGCACATAACGAACCGAGCCACGGTGAGCAGACACGTGTGAAGTCCGGCACGTATCAGGTTCAGCCTCGTACAGAGAGTGTGGCCAGGTGGGCAGGTGAGTGGACAGAGCACAGGTGGGAACCTGCCTGTGGAATGAGGGAGTCCCCAGTTATTTTCCAGTAACCAGACGTCATTCCGGGGACTGGCATTTTTTTGTTTTTGTTTTTTTTAGTGTTTTCCCCCAAATATTGGACCCTTTCCTCCTCCTACAACAGAGGTGATGGAACCAGCTGTTACCCTTGCAGACGGGCTCCTCCTCCTGGGTGCTGGTTCTCAGGTGGGGCGGAGGCACTCGGGTCGCTTCTCCCTGTGCTTCTGGAATGCAGGCGCCTCCTCTTTTCGTCCCCTACCTGTTCTTGTGGCCCTGTTTTCAAGTGCCCTGCTCACTGATGGCTGCACGCTTGTCAATGAAAACACACCCTTCTCCCTTCTGTTCAACAACAACAATTGTTCCCTTCAACAACAATCTGTTGTTTTTCAGATGCAAAAACCAGATTATAAAGGTGGCTGGAACTGTGTATAAAATCAGAAAAAAGAAGGCCTAAAGGGAGGCCCAGAGGGCTGATGAATCCAGTGCACAGATCATTGGTGTGGCTATTTCAGCTTCTCAGAGAACTTTTGTGTGTTTATTAATTCTGCGAGCATCCACCAGGAGGAAGGAAATATCTGCCTGTGGCTGTTTCTGGAGGAGACGCATCTGGGCTCGCACCTGTCTTCGGCTCAGCACCAGGATTCTTTGTGGACACCCCTCGGGGCCGTGTGGTCTGCTCGACGGTGAATTCGGGCTTACACAGAAGGTCGCTGTGCGTCCTCAATGCAGGAGAGAAGACCAGTGGAATGTCCTTCAAAGTATCTGGAAGCATGGGGAGACGGTTCACCTAGGCCCTTCAGGCTCTGGAAACGTCACCTTTGGGATCCAAGGACACTCCCAGCTCTGGCTTAGAGTAGATGATCGCTCCTGGATTAATATCCATTGAAATCCATTAGAAGAGTATCCAGAACAATTTCCGTGAGCACATTCCTGTGTATTTCTAGGGCTCAGTCAGTGTATTTCTAGTCAGTCAGGCTAGCATGTGGTCCATAAGCAATCCCGCTCGCACCTACAAACACCTCCGGGTAAGAAACGTAGATTACGACTAGTACAGCAGTGTTAAATTAGGTAGAAACAAATGGAATTCTCTGTTTTCACGGGGAAAGGAAGCTAGGTCTCCAAGCAGAGACCTATTTCGCGGCAGATTTTGAGGTAGCAGAATTGCCTTATTTGTCCTCTTTTGTTACGAGGTGGGTTTGGTACGGGGCGAAGAGTGTGGGATCCTCAGGCAGGCTTGGATTTCACTGCAGGTTTGTCGATTATTAGCTGTGTAACTTAGAGCAAATTCTTGACCTCTCTGAGTATAAGTGCACACGAAATGCAAACACGAGAATCTATCTGGTAATTTTATTGACAGATTAAATCGAGGAGCAAAGGTAAAGTGCCTGACGAGAGTAGGTTTTCAATAAATATTAGTAATTGGCAATATAATATGCCACCTGCTTGACTATAAAGAAAAACAAAATGGTCAGTAAAGATTCAATACCCATGAGAACGAGGAGGGAGCACGATGTATAATCTACTTAATGACACGCTATTTTCATTGCTATCTATCTTCCCAGGACGGCAATTGAAAGAAACGTTCATGGGATGCGATACCTATGTGTTTGCTGAGTTTGTGCAAAGTAATTAACATTTTGATCAGGTTCAAGAAATCTTAATTAGGCCTGTGAGCTCTTTGGGGACAAATCCTTTTTTTCAATGGGTCTGTTTAGAAGACTGAGGATCGCTGTTCTCTGTGCTGGTTTGCTTTCCTTGACACGGGCCCCGGGAGTGCTCCTGCTTCCAGATCCGTGCCAGCAGCCAGCCACGTCCTGTCACTGCTCCCTGGGGGCACACGTGACTTGTTCTGCCCTCACAGAAGGAGTTACCTTCTAGACCTTTACCGCTTACATGTATGGTGTTCCACAGTTGGGTTCTCTATTTTGCGCACGTGAGTGTGGCTAAAGACGTACAAAGCAAACTTCTGAGTTAGAACTAGAAACTACCTCTGTGCATACCCACGGGTCTGCAGGTGAACTCTTTCTCCACTTGTTTTCTTATGCTTTTTCTTCGCCACGGGTTCAAGGAATGTGTTCCCAGTGAGCCACTAACTTTTGTACCTGTCCCTCCGAGCGCAAGGGATAAGCCCTGGGTGACTTTGACAAGTGACTCTTTATCGGTAACATCGAATAATAACAGACAGAGGACAGATGAGAGGATTTGCCATAGGTGACTTGGCGAGCTGTAAACTCGCTTCGATTTGGGGTGATCTGTTTGGATTTAATAAAGTCTATGATCATGTGTCTAATAAATCCTATTTATTACCCTTTGTTTGATTAAAACAATGGGCCACGAAGCACAGTAAGATATTAGAGCTTATGTTCTACAAAGAGAACAGTTAGAAAATTCGTGAACTGTCCATTTGTTTATACTGCATTTAATGGAAGTTCATTTCACTAAACCCCATGCATTGATTTGAGGTCTTAACATGTAAAAAGCATTACAAGTGTGAAGAAAGCGGAGGTTTCTGGTGTGAGATGTTAGGTCTGTGAACGTCAAATGATGGTTCATTTTATCAATGGCCTAGGAGACCATCTCAGAGATACCTGTAAAGCAAGCTTCGTGGAAGTCATCTATGCCTCTGCAATTCAATATCCCAGGGTAATAAGGAGCCTTGAATGATTTTCTAAACTCAGTCACGTCGGCTGTTCAGATGACCCCCAAGGAACACCCAAAAGCCTGGTGCTTTCACCCTCCCACACAAGTAGCCCCGAAGGTTATCACTAATATACGTAGCAGACGCATGGCACTTTTCATTTCGTGTTTTATATTTATCTTGATGTTGGTATCCAAAACCTTAACAATATTTAGCATTTATGGGTAATGATTTCTTTCTTCAGATCTTTTTATAAACATTAATGATTAATCCTCATTGCACTTCTGTGAAAAGGATGTGTGGGAGGTTTCGGAGTTATATATAGAAGCAGGCTAATTCTCATTATTTTGACTTTGCTGAACCAGAGGATTTGGCCCACAAGGCACATTCGAGACTCTTCCTACGTCTTTAAAGGCTACAAAATGGCACAAATTCAACATCACTTCCTTAGCTTCCCACAACGTGTGTTTGGGATCGGCTGTGCCCCTTGGACACCCTTGAGATGAGCCCTGGAGTAAAAACCTTGGGATCCACCCAGGCACTCAGAGCTCCTCTCTCTCCCTGCAGAACTGTTGGGCACTGCACCAGACCAGCCTGTGTGGCCCTTAGCCTGGAGCTCCTCTGGCGGCCTGTGGGGCGGGGGTGGGTGGGTGGAGGTGGGGGGGGTGTGGTCTCCCCGTCTACCATTGCAAGGACCACCAAGGCTCAGTCATCTGGACCCTGGGGAGGCATCCAGACCACGGGGTGTTCTGTGGGCGAATTGGGCAGTTAGGAGAGTCGCGGTGATGGAGTGAAAGTCCCGGATGATCCTCCCATCAGCGTTAAGGAAGGTTCCTCCGGCACGAAAGCGACTCCCGGGGCTGCCCTTCGCTATTGTCCCAATGGCAGGACGGCTGTAGCTCGGGAAGAAGAGATACTAACCCTGACTGTGACTATACGTTAAGAAAGTCGCCCTGATACCATGAGTGGTGAATGGAAATCTGTAAGTAATTGGATTCGGTGGGCAACCTTCTCTCCCATCCGCTAGAGACACAGGACTTCCCCACACAGGTGACCCGGGAGACAAAGTGTCCAGCACCTGTATCTGATAGAAGACGAGAAGTTCTCCACAGGAGAACCATCCGGTGATCTTATTTCTGGGATATGCAGGTGTGGTCCGTTTCATTTTTCTCATCTGTTTTCGCAACAGGAAGTTAATTGGCAAAGATTGAAGACAGTTAAATGATCCTTCTTGAATCTTCGAGTACTGGCTCCCTGGTTCCTTCAGGAACTGCACTGAGAGGAAACTGAGACTGTGCCTGATGGAAGATACAGAAAGAGGGAGGCAGAGGGGGGAGGGAGGGAGAAACAAAGTGGGGGGAGGGAGGGAGGGAGAGGGAAAGAGAGAGAGGTAGGAAAGAAGGAGGAAGGGGGGCAGAGGAAGAGACGGAGAGATGGGAAAGAGGGAGGGAGAGAGAGGGAGAGAGAAAGACGGGGAGAAGAAGAGAGGGAGAGAAGGAGGGAGAGACAGGGAGGGGGGAGGGAAGGAGGGATAGACAGGAAGAAGGGAGAGAGGGAGCAGGAAGGAGCGGGATAGAGAGGGATGCAGGAAAGAGGGGGCGGCGAGAGGCAGGGCAGGACAGAGACAGACAGGGAGAGAGAGAGAGACCCAGAGACCCAGAGAGAGAGGACGGGGCTCCAGGCAGGAGAGGAGGCAGGAGAGGCAGAGAGCTCTGAAGGTTTGGGCCAGTCCACCTGCTCGGGCAGGTGGCCCTCTGATGCCCCCCGCTCCCCGAGGGAAGGGCGCTCTGGGTGTCCCAAGGCTCGCTTGGACATCCTCCAGTCACCTTGCGTGTGGCCTGGGTGCTGGGCCCCAGGGGAGCATGTGGTGAAAGCCTCCTCATTGCCCTGCAGGGCAGCCCCACTGGTCGGACTTGACCCCTGCAGCCCCCCACTCCTCGCGGCCCTTCCAGACTCTGCTGGGCCTCGGTTCCCGGGCAGGGGCTCTGCGAGGAGGTGCCCACGCGGCTGCTCCTGCGGGGACTTGGCCCCTCGAGGTAACCAGGGAGACCAGTTGCCATGGTGATGGAGGCAGGCTCACCACCCCTCCCCACCCCCCCTCCGCCGCCCTCAGGAGCCCGGCCAGGAGCTCGGCCAGCGCTGCCCGGTGCCAGGCAGGCCCTCGTCATCCGAGGCGCCCTGCCGTCCTTTCCACCCCTGTCCTGACCCGTCCCCTCCGTCCCCTCCTTCCCCTCCGGCCCATGGACACGACCCAGGGGACCTCCTCTCTCCCAGGAGCATGTTAGGTGGTTAGCGGGTAATTTAATTCCCCGACAGGCGGTTGGCTCAGTGTGGGGCGCGGGATCGCTGCCCGCACTTGGGCCTTCGGCTGTTCCAGAGGCTGCCAACTCGCTGGCAGCCGGCGGTGTGCACGGATGCAGGTTGCGGGCCCGGCTCAGCCGGCCGTGTGCACGGATGCAGGTTGCGGGGCGGCTCCCAGGCCGGCTCCGGCTTGCCAGGCACTCCTCGCCAAGCCGGCCAGATTTGTCGAAGGGACCGGCCCACCCTCCCGTCTGTTGGAATCTCCCCGTCTCTGCGTGCACGAGACGGCCCGGGTGGAGAGCTCCAGATCTTAAATATAGAATCTAAATGTTTCTAACAACAAATCTGGCCCTGCCGTATGGCCCGGCCTTCCAGGCTTGTGCTGACAGCCCAGGTCTCTTCCAGAATTGCGTGGCATCGCCCCCTGAGGCCACCAGGGGCCCAGCACAGCCTGACCTGTCTCCTGACCCCGGGCTCCAGGGTCAGCCTTCCCCACTCTTATTCCTTAGGCATCCCAGGGGATTTTATGGGATCCAACGCAGGCCTCCCAAAAGGCGCCCTTGGCTCGCGTTTGTGTTCATGTACAGCCCGCGGGCCACCCGTCCTTCATCCTTCCTTACCCGACACAGCGAACGTCCTCGTATTAAATGCAGGATGTGCACCCCTCCGAGCCACCTAATTTTCAGGGGTGCTCCTCTGGAGAGGAGGAACGTGAGTTGCACTTGGTTGCAGTTTTGACTGATTCTTCTCTTCTTAGGAGACACTGTTCCAACAACTTCCAGGACCCTCTAAACAACAGGAAGTCTGTTCCTGACCCAACCTCCAGGTTTGGGCCTCCTGACTGCTTACCCGTCACAATTCGTTAAAGCAGGCGCATCTCTGGCCATGGCAGATATTTACATAGAGTTGTAGTTCTAATATTATATTATAAGTGATAAGTTGGGCAATAAAGTAACAAAGTTCTATCGTTCCCGAACCTAAAAATAATGAAAAGACATCAAGCTGCTTGAAGTGGGTTCTCCTGGACCAAAGGACCAGGAAATCATCCAGTTTTATTGTAATAACTGATGTGAGAAATACGAAGAAAAGCAGACCAATTTCCAATGAGGAGGAGTTCTCTGATTCTTCTAGAAGACAAAAAAAAAAAGTCTGATAAATCCAAGAACAAGAAAATATGAAATGATGTATGCCTGTGTTTCAAACAGCTGGGAGGAAGGACCACACGTGGGGTCAGCTAAATAAGGGTTTTGGACTAAGATAATCTCTTCTTTTCCAACTCTGACGTTAGATCACATGTGCGTTTTTTTGACGTTTTGTAAAGCATTTGGACAAAAACATCAACTACGACCATCAGGCTATTTTTCCCCCCTGGAAACGTGGGTCCTAGGAAAGCAATAGTCTTGTCTACAGCAGTAATTTGGGGACGCAGGGAAAGCTGAGTCCTAAGGCCTTGTCCAACTTGGGAGCGCTCTGCTCTGTTTCCAAATTCCGAAATCTGGGGCCGGGTTGACTTGAGGGACATCTGGACGACGATGCAGGACCATAGGGCTGTTCCTGGGGCCGTGGGCTCCGACGTCAGAAACATTTGGATCTGAATCCTAGATTGGCCCCACACTAGGCAACTCACGTAGTCTATTTCCCACCTGTCCTTTTTAGATTTATTTGTTCACTTATTGATGCATCCTGTGGCAGGCACAAGGGCGGGGCAGTGAGCCCCCCAGAGAAAGATCCCTGGTCTCCTGGTGTACAGTCTATTGTGGGGAGAAAAACCACGAACAAAACCGAATACAAACATACCCCATGCCAGGCGGTAGAAAGTACTCTCAGGAAAATAAAAAGCAGGCTAAGGAGACACGGTGGTAGGCAAGGGGAGGGGACATTTTATTCTAAAGAGGCAACCTCCAGGCAGCGGTGTGTGTCCCGTGAGCATCTCCACGAAGGAACCATCACCACGGCGTCTTCCTTACCAGTGTGTTTGGAGGATGAATCACTTATGCGTACGTGACATTTCTCATAATGCACATGGAGGGTAGCAACATTGCTGTCACGTGCGGGATGGCCGTCGTCTTCTGTCCCTACTCGGGAAGATGAGTCTCCAGAGGCCACGAGGAAGCTGCCCCCTGGAGGGCCCTATTCGTGTCAGAGCGACAGATGCGTGCTGCCCGGCAAACTGATTTAGAAACCAGAAATTGGTGTTCCATAGCTTATAATCCACTATGAGGTTTTAGGGCCAGAGAATGCCATTTATAACATGAACGCCTGCCACCCATGAGAGCCACTGCTGGGCATCCAATGCTCCCCAGTCTACCGAGAAAGTGGAATGATTGTAACGGTTTTGGGTTGGATTGGGGCCCCTAAGAATGGTTGAAGTCTTAACTCCTGGGACCTCAGGCTATGATCTTATTTGGATCTATAATCCAGTATCATAATATAATACACTTGATAATGATGTTATCAATCGTAACATCATAATATAACATAATTGATACTATTACTTGATTTGGGTCCCTACTGGGTTAAAATAGGCCCCACCCCAATGTGGCTGGTGTCCTCATAAGAAGAGAGGAGAAATATAAACACAGAGACCCCAGGGGGAAGACAGCCGTGAGACGTCACGAAGGCAGAGACTGTAGTGGTACGTGTGTAAACCAGGGAATGCCAAGGATTGCCAGCCACCGCCAGAGGCTGGGAGAGAGTCCTGGAACAGATTTACCCTCAGCACCTCCGGCAGGAACCAACAATGCCAATACCTGGCTCCTGGACTTCTGGCTTCTAGAAGTGAGGGGTTGGATCTGTTGTTTAAGGCACCCATATTTGTGGAACTTTGTTACAGTTAATTCCAGGGAACCAATACCTTCTCATATTAGAGATTAATAATCTAATCTCTGGGTTAGGGGCACCTGGGTGGCTCAGTCAGTTAAGCGTCTGACTTCGGCTCGGGTTGTGATCTCACGGTCCGTGGGTTCGAGCACCGCGCCGGGCTCTGTGCCCACAGCTCGGAGCCTGGAGCCTGCTTTGGAATCTGTGTCTCTGCTCACGCTCTGTCTCTCTTCCTCTCAAAAATAAATAAACATTAAAAAAAAATAACCTACGGGTTAGACAACTTGTCTGACTTGCCCGCGTTCTGTGGCCAAACAAGGATAAACAAGGTCTGGAATTTCAGGGTAGCCAATATGCACGTAGACCCTTGGCCCATTTGCCAAGTGAGAACCACTTGTGTTACAGGTGAAGAGACGCCAAAGCTAATCATCGGGGGGGGGTTTTACCCTTTTTACCTTTTTTAAAAGCTGTCACTCATGGCTGAGTGATTGAAAATGACAACTGTATTTTAAGAAACCACCGGCACAAGTGTACCCAATATTTTAATCTCCAAAATTAAAGTGTCCAGGTGAGCTCGAGGACACGTGCCTGCCAGAGGCAGACAGCGTTCCGGGCGTGGGCGCTCTGTTCTGCCGCGGCTCCGCTCAGCCCCATGGGAGTCGAACGTGTCAAAGGCAAGCGTTGAAATGTCAACTAGGCAGGTTTCCAAACCAGTGTAGAGGCATAGGAAATTTAAAGTTGGCTAAGCCTTGGGGGTGTCATATGGATGATAGCCAAATACCACCACTGGTTAAACCACCAGAATTCTGGCCAATCGCCGTCTTGCTGCTCTGATCCCGGGTCTCCCCAGAACATGACGTCTCACACCAAAGTGAGCGGGATGGTTCTTCTCCACTTAGACATGAGATTGGTCTGTCTAAGCTTTCTCCCCAAACCCTGCTGTACTCGTCAGGGCTCTCCAGAGAAACAGGACCAATGGGGTGAGTGTGTGTGTGTGTGTGTGTGTGTGTCCGTGTGTGCACATGGGTGTGTATATTCAAATGTTAACCTCCTCCAGAAATGCCCTCCCAGACACATACAGTCATGTTCGACCAAATATCTGGTACCACGTGGGCCCGTCAAGTCAACACATAAAAATAACATCACACGTGCCCATTGGCAGAAGATGTCTTTATTCCTGAATGGCCAACTCTCGTAGCTCCACGTGGGCCGTAACTCTTACATTTGGAGGCATTCCCTTGCACGCTTATATTTAAAGAAAGATATTTGCCCCTCAACCAGCCATATGATTTCTAATATGGTAGCACTCTACCCGTGGTTTTCTTCCCCTCTGGTATTTAAGCATGGGCTTGGTCTACTAGGCTGCTTGTCCTTCAGGCTTATAGATCATTCAGTTGTTGAGATTTAAATTTTATTTAAATTTTGACTCTCGCCATTATTTTTCAACCAACCTGAGGGTTATAGGCTCTACATTTGACCCTAATATTCCAACCTATGAACCGGCTTCCTTGGTGTGAAATTACATTATGTAAGAGGCTCCCCTTTGTCCATTATCTGGGCATTTCAGTGACAGAGCTCTCCAAGAGGCACGATATTGTAAATCAGGAGGGCCAGGAGGTGCAAGGGGAGAGAATAATAGTTTTAAGGCCACCATGGTAATTTCTTCTATTCTTAATGCCATAGAAAGAGCACTGTGAAGAATGGGCATGAGGTGTTTCTTCCTGGCAACTTGTCAAAGGAAGAATATTTTATGCAAATGGAGATATTCTGTTCCGAGAAATAATAGATCTATAGTGATTTCATTCTTGTATTAAACTGGACAAGGTTTACCTTTAAAAGATAGGTTGGCCCTTACCAGTACCACTTGTTGAATAAGGAAATGCCGAGAAGATATTAATTGTACGACATTACATTAATAGCACGCAGCCCACATACCCTACTTGAGAGAGGTCGTCGATAAAAATTTGTTAAAGAATAATTGAGCGGGTTGAATTACTTAAATAGGTATTGAAAATGATAAAATAAAGTCAGTGCAGGAGGATTAAGAATAAAAGGCACTGATAAAATGCTGGGCCACTGACCTTTGGCTATCAGATTTGCGTTCTGCGAGGACAAATTTAATCACAAATGGGAATGTTTTAATTGGTTTCTCCCACTTCCATTATGAAAGAGCTACTAACAACCAAGAAATGCTGGAAAGAAGATGCAAGAAAGGAAATCTGATCTTCTGGTTTTTTGGTCTTTATTTACCCTCGGTTTCCACGGGATACGATACAGAGCCCGTGGCATTCGAGCAAGATTCCTTACCATCTCCCTTGGCGGTGGGCCCCCAGCCTCTAAGGCTAAGGTAAGTGCTGAGAGCTGTAGGTGGGAGGGCATCCAGGTGTTGGACAAGGCACAGGGGGTCCCAGGAGCCACGCAGAGTGCCCCTCTCCTTGGGTCCAGCCTTCGCACAAAGCATTTCGGGACTTTAGTATCACATAGCAAATGCTTATTATGCATGAGGCACTGTGATAAAGTCACAACACATAAGATACAATCCTTGCTGTTCGGTTGAAGTGAGCAAGGAGGACAGAAAGTGAATAACTTCGTTGCAGTGAGTGTATGCCTATTGAGGTTGGGGAGGGGGTACTACAGACACAGGGGGCTCTGGAAGCAGCCACCAACAGCGCGAGCACACAATACTTTACCTCCTGAAGGTTTTTCACACTGCATTTCTTCTCTCCTTTCCAGCTCAGTATTACTGTCCATTCATGTTTAGCTCCATTGTATGTATGATGGCCACAGAAAGCATCCTAAGTACCTTCTGGTCCAAATCCTCAAGAAACTGGGCAGCGAGAAGTGCTGTGTGGACTGTTCCTCACTACACGGCAAATTTCCAGATGCAGCTGGCTGGTAGGTTTGGATGCAACTCACTCTACTTTGAAAATGACGCATTAATTCTAGGTATCACTCCATTTCTCTTTTCTCAAATGAAAGGTGAAGGATTAATTTGTTTGTTAAAAACAAATCCTTTCATGGTTAACAGTATGATTTTTTTTTTCTGATGGAGCTGTAGCCATTCTATGCCAGTTTCTATAATTTATATTCATTTCTTGAGGTTTTGAAAGGTGACGTGCATTTCTTTTTATCAAACACTGTCTATAAAATGGTATATTTTATATAATTTTAACAGTACTTTTAAAAGAAAGATATGAATAAAAATATCTATCAACAATTCCATATAAATGGCATGAGTCACCTTAGAAATACATACTTACTAATCAAGGAAAATCTTCCATATGTATACATTATGGTAGGTGCTGAATCAGAATGCAACAAGATTATTTCGAATTTGGAAAAAATGAAAACTTTGCTTTTTTGAGGAAAAAAGAGCCTCAACGGAACTACAAAATTGTTTAAAAACCAACCAGAATGCATAAAATACTCTAAATTGTATTCTCTCTTCTTAAATCAAGCTCAAAACCATATGAGGGAGACCTCCAAACATTTTTTTTAATTTTTAAAATGTTTATTTATTTTTTGAGAGAGAGAGAGAGAAAGGGCAGAGAGAGAGAGAGAGAGAGAGAGGGAGACACAGAATCGGAAGCAGGCTGCAGGCTCTGAGCTGTCAGCACAGAGCCCGATGTGGGGCTCGAACCCACGGACTGTGAGATCACGACCTGAGCCGAGGTCAGGCGCTTAACTGACTGAACCACCCAGGGGCCCCAAGACCTCCAAACTTTTAAAAGTCATTTTGATATTTTGAATAAATATATCTCAATTAAAATAAAACAGAATGTCTAAAATTCAATTGCTAATAATTATGCACGTTTCAGGGAAACTTACCAGCGGTACATTTCAAAGCAGACCTCTTCAAGTCAATGTCTCAACATGGTTATGCAGTGCAAACGGCCACCCTAATTCTTCCCAAAGTCCTCCAACAATATTCATCTAAAGGGTATGAACCCAAGAAAGATACCTGGTAACCCTTATGACCAAAGTCATTTTCTCTAATGTCATTAATAATTATTCTTCCCCCCCCCCCCAAATTGACTTGAATCTTTTTTTTATTTTAGAATAAGGAAGTATAGATTCAGAAAAAGAAGAAATCTAAAAAAAATCTGTTGGAACAATGGCAGTGGTTATGTGCCAGTTAGTCTTGTAAGTGATGTCACTTTGCTCACTTACACCTGGAAACTCTTGGAGGCGGTACCGTTAATGATGTTCCATGTCACAAGTGAAGAAATTGAGGCAAAGGGGAGGATTCACCTGCTGGAGGTCACACGACCACAGGGAGGTAGTGAAACTGGGATTCAGTCGGCGGGTTCTCATTTTTGGCATTTACTTTGTGCCGCGGGATGGAGAAAACCATTACATTCGTACGTGGATGTCCACCAAAGGGAAAGATATACGTACCATTCCGCTATCTGCTTCTTCTGCTGTACAATATCTGAGGCACATCTTTACGGCACTCCTATCGCTGTATCGTTTTTAGCAGTTGCGTTAAACATCGTTTTGCAAAAATCTCCTCGTATGAGTTTCACTAACCCCGCCGCTCGAACATTGTCACCAACAATAGTCTTCTATCTGCTGGGGCCTGCGTCGTGACACTTCTCCACAATTGGGCCCTGGGATAAATTCTGAGAATGGAATTATTGGCTGAGGCATTTATAGACCTTAAGTTTTGATCACACGCCAGGTTGTGCTCCAGGGAGGAGGCAGGGTGCTCAGACCCTGGGTGCCACCGGTCACCTTCTCATCGCTGCGCCGGTCGGCTTCCTCTGAGGCTCGTCCAACAACCTCCCGAGTGTCCCCATGCCACCTTTTCCTGGGAAAATCTTTCCTTCCTTATGTCCTGTAGTGCTGCTTTCTGGGTCCCCTTCAAGTCTCACTGTCTGCTCTTACTCAAGGGACCCCGCGGACACCCTGCAGAGATTAACAGAGCTGTCTCCCGGCGTTTCGCCCTTCACCTGCTCTACCAGGTGAATCCACCTGCCCTCACTCCCTCCCACCCCTTCCGCACACGAGGTTTCCAGGGGCATCACAGCAGCGTCCCGACTGGCAATCGTGTATCTGAAACCAAATTCCGTACCTTGACTTCAAAACTGACTTCTCCTCCTCTTTCGCCCCATCAGACTCCCCTGGGAGAAATAGGAAACTTTTCCTCGTTTCTTCCACCGGCTTCAGTGACAGGGAAGAGGAGGAAGGGGCCTTGGCCAGGGGTAACCCTGGGGATAACGGGGAAGGCGAACGGGATGCCAGAGTCTCGGCGGACTCCCCCACAACCACCCTCTCTACCTTGTTTTGTTCACTTTTCCTACTTTTTCTCTCAAGTGTTAGGTTATAGCACACAAGTAGATATTCAAAATCACTTGATGGATTGCAAAATAAACTATCATAACTGACAAAGCTGAAAGAATATCATTTTCAGATACATAGCAGCCCAATTTATACATCAAAGAATGCTATTATTAAGTCAAAGAATAGAAGGAGAAAACTATTTCAAATGTGTTAGATCAGTCAAAAATAGTAACATTAGACTCTACCCAGGAGGAGCTTAAAACGTTGCTGGGGAGGCGCACCGTATTCACACTTAGTGAATAAGATAGTAACACCGTGCGTGTGCACGTGCGTGCATGTGTAAGCATGAGAGGCGCCCCTAATTCCCCACAGGAGGTCACTCTTTCACGGGGAGCATGACACAAACAGTAGGGATTATGTATGGAGCACGAGCACGGGGCCCCTTATCTCCTCTGTTTCCTTCAGTCGGTGCTTATGGTTCTATGGCCACATTCATGCAGATGGAAGGTCATAGAGCCAGACGTTTGGCTTCCAAGGTCATGATCAGCCAGGAAGCAGCAGCCTGAACGTGGAAAGGATGTCCAGGGCAGTCACTCAGGTGTGGGATCGTCCCCCCAAATCACAGGTCACGGTGGAGCAGTGAACGATGCCCACAAACATGCTCCCCGTATACCCCATTCTTTTATTTCCATACCTTTACATAACGGATCCACTTACCCCCCTGGGAGTTCTCCAGCTCTTGTTCATTCCCACTGTTGATTTTCTTCTCAAACTTTTGCCTTCCGAATTTATCCTCCAGGCTTACGTGAGTAAATTGCACTTTTGACTCTAAAGTGTGCTTTCACTCTTCAGGTGTGCGGCCCGCTCCGTTGTTTTCCACCTGGTGACCCCAAGTTGAATCGTGTGTCACGTCTGTTTCTTACTGACAGACATACCTCAGCGGCTCGTTGTTGGCGGTTCCTGGGCTTTAAACAGAACACACAAGCCGGGGCGCCTGGGTGGCTCAGTCGGGGAAGCGTCCGACTTCCGCTCGGGTCATGATCTCACGGTTGGTGAGTTCGAGCCCCACACCGGGCTGTGTCAGCCGTGCTGACGGCTCAGAGCCTGCGGCCTGCTTTGGACTCCGTGTCTCCTTCTCTGTCTGACCCTCCCTCCCTCACGGTCTGTCTCTTTGTGTCGCTCAAAAATAAATACACATTTAAAAAAATTTAAAAAATAGTAACGCACACACAAGCCAAAAAAAAAAATAATAATAACAAACACACAAGCCAAAAAAAAAAAGAATAATAATAACGAACACACAAGCCAAAAAAAAAAAAAATAAATAATAATAATGGACGCACAAGCCCAAATGCCAAATACCCTATAGAAATGGTATCTACGAGTAGTATCTCTGACTTTGAGTGCCCAGCGGAGATGGGGTGGGGACGTGCCTCCTCGCCCTTGAGCACCATTGCCGGCTGCGAGTGCGCAAGGACGCATAAAAATACAAGGCTCCTGAAGAGTTTATAACCTAAGCCAGACATAAAGGAGGTGGCAGCCGGCACTAAAATCTCCATTTGTGCAGGTATGACTGATACAGAGAAAGCTACAAGAAAGCGCTGCCGGAAGATTTACAGGACGGGAGAGCGTGTCCAGTGCGTAAACACCTGGGATGCAGCTCAGAGAGGCTTAGGGAATAAAGCAGGAGCAGGTGTAAGGGAGGTGGGAAGCTAAGAGAAGCTAGCAGAAAATGAAAACGAAAGTGGTGTCGGGGCGTAACTTAACACGACAACCGAGTAGATGATCCATCGGTGCATACATCGTGGATAGTCACCTTTTAAGTTGTTACTCACTCACGATGACTTTTCCCAGAGGACTGACCCTCGGGGGCTACAGCCCTAGTCTCACTGGCTCTGCTGAACACTCGGGGTCGTGAGAAGAGAAAGCGGCGCCCCCTCACTTTGCTGCCTCCCGCGCAGTCTCCGGGTCAGCAGTGCTTGAACCACGCCCTCTACGGCCTGATGGAATGAAATGCCCACCCTTGCTTGGGCCCTGGAAGAGTTTCCGGCTGAAGAACACACACATGTAAAATAACGAACACGTCTCGTGATAAATTCGTAACGCCTCCTTCCAAGGGGCCCTGGTGCAGTGACGGTTTTGCCGTCGGAGTTGCTGGTCAAGGGCAATGTTGAATGGTCAGGAGGGGGTCCTGAAGGCGGAGATGTGACTTTCATATGCTCCCACGGAAGCATGCAGGGGGACTGCACGTGTGACTAACAGCAGGTGCACATGACAGGGGGACTCGGGGGGGGGGGGGTGTCGCGGGGCTGTCAGCACACCCCGGGGGCACGCCCCTCCCAAATGCAGAGGAAACCAGTCCTTGAGCTCATAGGTTGGCACGCCCCGCCCCTGCTCTTCAAGAGCACTGGCCCCACGGAATCGGGGGGAGGGGTGGGGTAAGCGTTGGTAACATCGACTACATTTTTCCCAGGAATGGGAACAGCATACATTCGTTTAGAAAATGAGCCAATTATGGGGGGAAAAAATATCAACCAGTTTCCAGCACTCCGGAAAAAGAACAGTTGACATAAGAGAAAGTACTTTTATGCACTCATCTGCAGGTTCTTTGTTTGTTTGTTTTTTAGATTTTATTTTTAAGTAATCTCTACACCCAACGTGGGGCTCAAATTTACCCTCCTGAGATCAGGAGTCGTGCGCTCTTATCGACTGAGCCAGCCAGGCGCCGGTTTTTGAACTAATGTATCGCCAGCGTGGAAGCTTTTGCAGCCGTTGGATTTTTAAGCCATTGTGGTTTTTTTTTTTTGAAAAGCCAAGAAAATCAGCAAGCAGTTTGCAAGTAAGCAAAAAACCAAACCCAGCTGGTAGTTTCCAATACCTTTCACTCCGCCAGTGCTTCTGCAGCAGCGTGCCCTGGAGGGTGACCTTGCCTCCGGAAGGGTATGTGCCTCGGGTCCTGCCCACGTGGGGATTCTTGGTCCTGGTGAGCAGGGCCAGCCACGCGGTTCTTTGCTGGTCTAATGACAGTCAGGGACGGCTGCAGCGCTATGAACGGTAAAATACCACGAAGCAGAGCGAGGCCAGCCTGGCCCTTCTCCTCCTAGGCCTCCCCTCCCCCTCCAGACCCGGGACACCCTCTCTGTACATGTCTGGTTCTAAACTGAAACGCAGGCCGTGAGGGCAGTGGGGGCTGCAGAGCCCATGACCTTGAGAGAAGGCAGGTGGCTTCTGGAGACTGGGACACCTAGCTGCAGGCCAGCGGGCAGGGTAGGAAAGGTCCATGCAGTCCCTGGAAAAATCCATAAAATTCCTTCATCTTCTCTTCACTGTCTATCATTCCTAGCCTGCTGCGGGTAATATGTTTTTACTTCTTTTGTATTCTGCGCAAAGGGTTTTTTTCTTTATGAATTAAAATAACTTCTTGTTTTACTTCTGTGAAGTTTGCTCTGTCTTTGGACAGCTTGAGGCCTGGCTGAACTTTACGTTGGGCAAAATCCCTGTGGGCGATTCGGGCTCGATTGTCTTCAAAATTCTATTATTTGGGGGAACACATGACTCTGTATTTGCTCCCGGTGCTTCAGTTAGGTTTGTTTTTCTCTCTCTAGAAGAATCATGGTAAGCAACCCAAACTTTAACCTCGCATCTCTGAGATTTCATTCCAGTTAAATGCTTCTCAGCCACTTTTAAAACCTGTTGAAAGCCATTCCCCCAAACGTTTTCTTTTCTTTACTGATTTCTCTCTTTTGAACTATGAATCTAATCTTTTCACGATCACGTCCAACATGATTTACTACTGGCAACTAACCCTTCCTTGAAAAACAAAGAGAGAAGATCAGGTCCAAACAGTCATCTGTCTTGTCTTCTAAAATAAGAAACTGCCCCCCCACCCCGAACTGCTTCAAGGAATTATTTGAAAAGCTCTGGTTTTACTATTTTGTTTTATGTTTTTGTTGATTGATTTTACTTTGAATCTAGCCCATGGGCCACCAAACATTTTTTTTAATATTTATTTATTCTTGAGAGAGAGAGACAGAGCAGAGAGAGGAGCAGAGAGAGAGGGAGACACAGAATCGGAAGCAGGCTACAGGCTCTGAGCTGTGGGCACAGAGCCCGACGCGGGCCTTGAACCCACAGACCATGAGCTCATGACCTGAGTTGAAGTCGGACGCTTAACCGCCTGAGCCACCCAAGTACCCACATTTTTAAAAAAAATACACGTCCAGACAGTAAATACTTTAGGTTTTGTGGGCTATATGGTTTCTGTCACAACTCCTCAATTCTGCGGTCATAACATGAAACTGCCATAGACAATACGTAAGTGATTGAATGTGGCTATGTTCCAATAAAACTTTATTTACAAAAATAGGCAGTGGGCTGCATCTGGCCCACAGGCCTAGTTTGCTGACTCCTATTCAAACCAATAAATGAAACTTCTCTTCCATCAGGACTTGGCTCATATCCATAACCAGAGAAGATATTTGACAGCTCCTGGTCTCATTAAGGGATAAGGAAAGAGAAAACATTGGAAATAATCAGATATCAGCATTTCATAAGCGGGCTACCTGAGCGCTAGAAAAATTCAAAGAATTACCCACATTACCATGAATTATAAATGGCGCAGCTCACATGTAGGTCCTTCCTTCTTTGCTGACTGCTCAGTGACCCTGGTCGACCATGTAACCCTTTTGGTAATAATTTTTAGAAGGGGCTAAGAGCCACCTAATTCGTTATATCTTCCACTCTAACCCCTGTTCTTCCTCTTCTCCATTTCGTTCTAGGCCAGTAAGTTCTTTCCATTTCTCAGCTTTTGAAGGAAGTGATGATTTCCTTGGCTTCATAATATTAATAGTGATTATTTAATAATGGCAATATATACTATGTTTGCTCTGAGCTCCCATTTGTGTCAGGTGTTGGGTCACACAATCTGGACGTTCTGGTTCCCATCCTTATAATGATCCTACAAAGTAGGTTGAATTAGCTCTTTTTTTTTTTTTCTTTTCTCAGGTAGGGATATTGACGTTCAGAGAACCTCATGGACTCCCTTCAAATCACACAGATTTTTACACAGCAACTTCCACATATGTTTTCACATGCCCCTTGTTTAAAAATTCTTGATCTAATATCCTATTTTCTCTGCCCCATCGGTGATACCACCATATCTCACTTTTCAGATTAAGTTGGAGCAGTGATTCTGAGCTAAGACCCTCAGTTCCCGTTCCTTATTTTTCACGTCCGTGAGACCGAGCCACGGAACACAGCCCATCTACAAACACCGAGGTGATGTTGCTGCCGTGGATATTTATGGAAAATAGATATTAGATGACAAAAGCACACCTAAGCAGCTGCTGTGTGACGAGCTTTAATGGGGCCGCTGCAAACAGGGTGGAGAGAAGGGAGTCCTCCAGGGACTGGTGAAGAACAACTTCCAGCAGAAGGCAGTATGATTGGGCACTGCTGGGACCCGCCTGGCACAGAGCAATCAGAACTGGGTGGTTCTTTTAGTGTGAGAGAAGCCAGCGAACATGAATCTAAGAGATAGAAATGTCAAGAGTTACAGGCAGTGCAAATAGTGGCTATACTTGTGGGCCAAAGGAAAAGTCTTTACTCGAGTACATGTGGAAGGAATTTCTGGCAACGAATATGCAGGCATGGGTTAAGCCAAATAAATTATGACAAACTAGAACGAGCTCAGCAGCAGAAAAACACCTTCGGAGGCATCATCGTTGAACGTGAAGGACAACACACTTGGTGTAATTCCAAGTCGGTGTGATTAGGCTCAGTCTTTTCCTACCCCCCCCCCCCACTCCAATTTACCATTGAGTTGAGGAGGCAGGACATCCATTCATACCCCCTTGGAATTCTGTATAAATATTTCCAAGAGATGACCCTTTGCGTATTCACCCATTTTTAGTTTCCAAGAAGGTGGGGTTTTCGTTTGTTTGCTTTCTACCATGGAATGGGGAAGTTTGGGGATTTTTCTGGATTGTTGTACTGCCTTGTTAGTTTGACATTTTGTTTCATGGAAAATGAGCAGTGTCCTTGGCTTCATCCAGTCTGTCTTTGAAGAGAAAGTGTTATCTCTTCATGATAGATCTCACGGTATATAAGGACACCGCATGGATAAACGGGAGTTGGAATCTTGAACCCTGCCAATGCTGCGTTGCCCCACATCGTAGAGCATAGCGCGTGGGTTAATGGTTGCAATGTACAAGAACAAAGGCAAGTGCAGTAGACAAGAAATATGGATGCCTGGCCCAAACTCCCATGGCAGCCTCCTGCGAGAGAGGCATTGACATGGCGCCTCTACCCAGATGGCTTTCCCTGGCATTAGTTTGAGTGTCTCAGGAAAGAGACTTTCAACTACCCAAATCAGTTATCGCTTCCATACATGTGTTTTTAAAATCCCTTTTATGTTTGGTAAAAAAACCCTCTGCTTGAGTAAACAGTTACATCACTAATTGCTAAATATGACATTATCAGATTGTTTTGACTTCCTGGGGGTGAGGGTAAGGAAAAAAGGTTAATTACAATTACTTTTGCCTCTAACTAATGGAAAGCAGTGTTAACATCTGTGTGTTGCCTGCGAGAAGGTTGGCAATAATCTCTATGTATTAACCAGAGTAGAATAGAATGACCCAAAGTGTGGATGACATTGCGTTACCTGAATTTACCCAGCAGCTAGCAAAATAGGTCTCTTTCGCTAAAGACTAATTTTCACATAAAAAAAAATCTTTATTATGGGCCTAGTGCAGTTCAATTGCCTGACACAGTAGGGAATCTATACTTAGACTGGTAATATTAAGCACCGAGAAAATGCCTCAGGTGACGATCAAGTTGAGCAGGAATTCAGACCCCTGACAATTCTCTTCCAAGAAAATTCCACCAGGTGGCACAAAATGTCTCGAAGAGCACTGAGCATGCTCTCTTTTTGGACCACAGTGAATTGCGAAGAAAAGATTAAGAATTGCTAAAGATTGTAATATGCCTCCCTGCCTCCTTCCAAACGCACGCGTTTATTCCCGGGCAGATTTTTGGAAGGCAAAAAGTATACATGTGACAGTATATACTTTCTATGTCTTCACTGAAACTTATCCTTTGAACAATGTGCAGGGCTACCCCGTACAGAAAAATGAAGCAGTGTGGCAAGAGAAATGACGATTTGCAAAGTTACCAAGTCACCAAATCTAAAGTCATCGAGTTTGTAGAGAAATCTTTTTTAAATTATGTTTTTATTTTATTTTCGAGAGAGGGAGACACACACACGGTGAGAGCGGGGGAGGGGCAGAGAGAGAGGGAGACACAGAACCCGAAGCAGGCTCCAGGCTCCGAGCTGTCAGCGGAGAGCCCGACTTGGGGCTCGAACTCACGGACCGCGAGATCATGACCTGAGCCGAAGTCGGACGCCCAACCGACGGAGCCACCCAGGAGCCCCTGTAGAGAAATCTTAATACAGAATCTTTCACGGGTTTAACTGTGGGGTCTTTCATACATGTTGTAAATGTTCTGGCATGTTGAGAAACTATAGTGATATGAAGATCTGTGGCGTTTAACTGATGCCAAAATTGTTGCCTTTTAAAGACTGGGGGAAGACTTCACAGTGGAACGAAATAAGGTGAGATCTTTGTTCAAGATGCCTGCCACTCCTCCTGAAACAGTGGTCCAAGATTTGCCCAGCATTGGGAGTAAATATACACTGGAATGGGGTGTCAGCTAAGCAATCAGGTAGAAATTGCAAAACTACGTGATCTCATGTGATTCCAGCCTGGTGAATAATGCGAGAGTGGTTTGGCTCCGGGAATAAGGGCGCCTTGTAACCTGTGGAGGGATTTTCTCCACTTGTTCACGACGGTGTCCAAATCCCAGAAATACTGACCTGATTTGTCTGTACAAAGGCCAGACATACGGGTTTTGAAAGAAAATTTCCCAGATAATTTTCAGGTGTCTTCTAAGAGATTTAAATTGAAGGATTTAATTTTCTTTGGAGGTAGTCATGGGTGGGTCCCCAGGAGTTCCTTCTAACGGACCCCTCTGGGGAAGCAAGGAACATTAATGCCCACGAATAGACCTGGAAAGAAATCTAGTGTCTCTTCCTTAAGGAGAAATTCTTCATTCTTCTTCCGTCTGGAGATGGAAGATGGTTGAGTCATGTGAAATTTCAAGCATCCTTCTTGCTCACCTGTCTCAGAAGAAATAGCTGGTCCCTTAAGGAGAAATAAAATATGAATACATAGGAATATAAGAATTGTTCTTAAACTGGCTCTGAAAAATGCAAATTTGAATATTTTGAACAGCAGGGAAATGAGAACAAAACTACAGAAGATTAAGTTATGTGGAGGAATTAATACTTAGCTCATTTTAGCTGGAATGCAGGATATATGATATATGGAAACAAGTCCTTAAATTTTAGAGTGAGGTCTTTGAAGTTTATTCATGGTGAAGCCAACAGTGGTTCTGATTCAAGCTATAACACGATTAGTTTTATGCATTGGGAGGTTTAAACATGACAGCTATGTGTAAAATGAATTAGAAGAGGAAGAGACTGAATTAATACTTATACTGAGTTCTTTCTAGCACCAGGCTTTATGATAGGTATTGATGTATGTTCAGCCTTTCACTGAAACCTTACAACAACCTTGTAAATTAGGTGCTCGTATTACCAATTTACCAACAATAACAATCAAGGTTTAGAGAACGTAAGTGCTCTGCCCCAGTTTACAACATGAATTGGTAGAACAGGACTTCAAGATCTGTAAAACTTCAAGATCTGTAGGCATGACAAAGATCTGTAAGCATGAGTTCATCTAGGAATGCACGTAAGGAGAGAATTAACAGTCATTCAGGGCAGAGGTGATGAATTAGAAAGCAATTCCAAGAGGAAAATTTTTTCCTAGCAAAGCATAACATAGACCTTTTTCTGCTAGAAATTAAATGATAGAAATTATATCTGGAGCAAAAGTCAAAGGACTTTTTGTTTATAATTTTTTCAAGTTTATGTATGTATGTATGTATGTATTTATTTGGAGAGAGAGTGAGTGAGTGAGCAAAGGAGGGGCAGAGAGAGAGAGGAAGAGAGAGGAGAATCCCAAGCAGGCACCATCAATGCAGAGCCCAACGTGGGACGCGATCCCACAAACCGTGAGATCATGACCTGAGCAGAGATCAAGAGCTACACGCTCAACCGACTGAGCCACCCAGGCACCCTTAAAGTCAAAAGAATTTTTAAAAACCACATTTGCATGGAAACCAACATTGCAAGTAACACACAACCTCACACATTTCTGGGTGCCAGGGCTGAGCTACCGTACGAGAAAGCTCAAGGCTCTTCTCTGGTCTTCGTGAAGCATCAGTGTGTCTAGTCCTCCAGCGCCTGTGTTTCTCGAGCTCCCGAGCTACATGATTTGTGTTTGGCAAAAGTCCAACTGTATTAGACTATCAATTAGATGGCGTGACTAATCTAAACTCTAAGAATGCTTGACAAAAGTACTGAGGTAGAAAACTATCATCTTTGCATTTACCTAATACCTCATTTTGAAATGAATGGGTGTTCAAGCCATTAATCAGACTCTGCAGTGAAGTGGAAAGCGACTCTAACCTGTGTAGACCTTCCTGGGTTTGTGATCCTCATCCGTAAGGAAGGGCTGACCATGCCAAACACGCCAGGCATTTCACAGGGACAAATGAGAAGATGTCCGGTAGAGATGTGCCTGGCGTTTGTCGGGATTCAGTCAATGGGAGCTGTCTTCCACCTTCAGGTTTTCTAGTGTTGAGCATGTATCTCACCTCTGGGTTCCAAGTGTCCCCTCGGTGTCTAGAGGTAAGAGCGTGGCAGATGTGCAACCCCCTTGTCCATCACCTTCACTCACCATTCATTCACTCACTCATCCACTTATTCAGTGAACGTGTTTTGGGAACCTCCTCTGTGGGCAGCAGTGGGGACTCAGAGATGACAGTAGGTCAAGGAAAGACAAGCACGTGTGCAGAGAGCTGTGATAGAGGTGAGCTATGGAGAGTGGAGAGGCCTTGCCGAATGCAGTCTACAGGGCTCTGAGGAGAGTCTTGGGAAGGCTGTGTCTGATTTGGATTTTGAAGAATGCATGTGAACCACCCAGGAGAAGATGAGAGGGAGGAGACAGAAAATGATGTTCTAAATAGAGAAATGCTAGTTCCTTAATCAGAAAAGGCTTTTCACCTTCCTGTTGGAAGGGTGACCATCTGATATGTATTTGGGCAATGACATCCCTGTGATTCCTCTCTTCTCTGGATTCCTTCTCAGATTAGTCTTGGGAAAATTTTAGAAATCTCGACATGGAATTAAGGGCCTGCAAGCGAACATCAACATTTTCTACTTTACTTCTTTCAAACATAACATTAAAATATTGTTGGGTAGATGAGACCTACAGATTTCCTCACTTCAACTTCTCTGTTTTCCTTTGGTTGCTCCCCGCCCCTCCCCTGCTCACTGCTCCCTGACCCGCACCCCACTTCATGCGGGGTATTGTCACAAAATTATATGACCACTGTCAGTTTCAATGTGCTAATTACACTTAGTTATGTATTATTGATCACATAACTGGAAGACCCTTAACTTAAAGTAGGAACTAAGGGCACCTGGGTAGCTCAATCGGTTAAGCGTCCGACTCTTGATTTCGGCTCAGGTCACATTCTCACAATTTGTGAATTCGAGCCTCACATCGGGCTCTGCACTGACAGAGCCTGGGCTCTGCTTGGGACTCTCTCTCTCTCTCTCTGCCCCTCCCCCCATCTCTTTCAAAATAAATAAACATTTAAAATAGGAACAAGAGTTCTTGTGTTCTCTTTAACATCCCTTGTGATGGAGTGATGAACGGAATCTTCTCAAACTCTGAAAATGTGTGATGATTTCACTTGTTACCATTCAGTTGTGACCGACCATTTCACATTAAAGGAAGTAACTGTTGGATACCTGATGGGGTCAGAGAGTCATATAGAAGACTCTAGAGTTGAACAAATGCTTTTTTTGTTGGCTTTCCACTTATTTGGTTATGTTGTACTTTTTCATGCATTATAGCTAGTCTGTTTCTTTATTTCAATATGTCTAATTAAGTATTTTTGTATTTTTAAAATCCACAAATACATTCCAGGGGCATTTGGAAGGGGGGTGGATAACTTGTAAAATTTTGTCACCTTGCTTCTGGTATTACTGAAATAGTATTTAAAGTAATGTCATGAACAGTGCAATCCCCCATGCCCTATTTCTATTTACTACTAGGCAGCGGGCTTTTCTAAAGTCAAGCTCATGTCTCAGTCGTTTTCATAGGCTCTAAAACATTTCTGAGCACATACAACACGTTTATAAAATTCTTAATTTTTTTGAAATGGAATTCTCTCAAATTGTAGCTTTCGTGGGTAGAGAAAATGCATTGTATGTATTATCAGTTAAGCTCTGGCAAGAAAGGCTTCTGTCAGCATTTTCATAGGATTGGTCTATGCAGTCAAAGCTGAGCAGATGATTGTATAAATTATCGGATAAGCTGGGTCCAGCTAAAGAACATTCAAGTAAACAGAGGCTCTGTGCACTTGTGTTGGTCTAGTAGGGTTCTTAGTAACTCCAGGTCAGAAGCATGACATTTTCTTTTCTTCTATATACTCACAGACAAAGAGACACACACAGACACATGGTGCTGGAAGGGATACAGTGGATTAGCCTTTCCTTCCTTGCGTCTGTCTTCTCTAATCCCCAGGACAGTTATTTAAAATTTTTTAATGTTTCTTTATTTTTGAGAGACACAGAGACGGACAGAGTGCGAGCGGGGGAGGGGCAGAGAGAGAGGGAGACGCAGCATCCGAAGCAGGCTCCAGGCTCTGAGCTGTCAGCACAGAGGCCAACGTGGGGCTCGAACTCACGGACCCTGAGATCATGACCTGAGCCGAAGTCGGACGCTTAGTTGACTGAGCCACGCAGGTGCCCCATTACTCTAGCATGCTCTTTGAAGAGCCCTGAACAGGGGCGCCTGGATGGCGCAGTCGGTTAAGCGTCCGACTTCAGCCAGGTCACGATCTCGCGGTCCGTGAGTTCGAGCCCCGCGTCAGGCTCTGGGCTGATGGCTCAGAGCCTGGAGCCTGTTTCCGATTCTGTGTCTCCCTCTCTCTCTGCCCCTCCCCCGTTCATGGTCTGTCTCTCTCTGTCCCAAAAATAAATAAAAAACGTTGAAAAAAAATTAAAAAAAAAAAAAAAAAAAAAAAGAGCCCTGAACGTTGTTAACAGTACAACATGTAGCCGACCTAGAAGAACATAAACTCTAGCAACCGATGGCTCACGCAGGATGAGAGTTTTAAATCTGTCTGCCAGGAAACAAAGTTTGAGGTTCTTTTTCTGACAGATCAGGCGTGGTAACCCTACTGTGAGTCTCGGAGACTGGAAGGTCTATCGTTTCTGGAACTCTTCACATGGTTGATTAGGAGGACGATCTCATCCAGAGAGATAACGTGAATGAACTGAAGCCTTTAAAAAGACCAGCCTAAACGTTGGCACATTCATTCTTAATTACTCTCTCATCAGTTAGTGTATTCGATTTGTACAGAGAAAGAGCGGTATAAGACATACTATGGGTAATGGACATTGGTGAATCCCTTCGTCTGTCTGGCATTTGAACCCTGTTTCAGAAGTTTGATAAGGTACAAAGAGGATCTCCTCTTGAGGAGCACGAGATGCTAGACGTTGAGTTTCTCTGCCTTCTTTGCACTTGAGGCTCAGTATGTAACTAGTCTCCCCTAATCAGATTCACTTCCACTAGACGCTGACTCAAAGCCAGAGGCACAAGAGGGTGTGCAATGGTCTGCCTGCACGAAGACCCGCCACGGTCGACGGAGACAACACCCTCGCACGGGACGTGGCCTCCAGGGCTCAGTGTTAGTAGATGTGGCTTCTCACTAATCCAGCAAGCAGCTTATTTGGGGGGAAATGTTATTTAAACTCGAGCCTCCACCTAGATCCTTTGCCAGTATTTCCCTGAACTGTCTCACACCCTTTCAATGCATTTTCTTTTGCTTCTGTCCATCTTTTTTTTGTAATGAAGACTCCCGTTTAATTTCCTGTGCTGGACACTGGGGGACCCCAGAGATATAATAAGACCCTCTCTGAGACCTTAAGGACTTCACACCCTGGTAGTTGAGATGAGGCGAGTTCACTGTCAGTGTGATGTGTATATGATTATTCTCTCCATGAGGCCACTCAAGCCTGCAGAGACGATCGCTTGTGTGGGCTCTCAAGCGAGCTAGGGGATCCCCTAATTCATCCTTCTGGGGTATGCGAGGTTGGCTCCTTGCCCGGAAAAGAGACATCCCACACAAGCTGCCCCTTACGCGTGTGAGGGGCCGAGAAGACAGTGAGAAGAGAGTCTTGCCTTTTGTCTGACCGTATTGGCGTTAGAATAAAATCTGTGGCTGTGTTAGCAGTGAAGAGCTTGCCTCGGCTCGGGCCTGTTTGGTGTCTACACAGATGGCACTCCCAGTAGGATTACACATCCCAGGGAGCTTCTGAACCATATGGAGGAGAAAGTTCCCCGGCTGAGAGTTCCGCTCCATTATTTCCCATTGGAAGCAGCGCATTGTGATCAAGCTTGAATTATCAGATGTGAGGCAACGGGTATCAAAATGTTATATTTGCCAGAGTTTGGAACCACTTATTCTCAGCCTAATGATTATAGAGAACATGTGGTTATAGCATATTCTGAGTTATGCTACCAGGGATCATTGACAACATTTCCAAGGGCACAGCCGTGTAACTGTGCAGAGTGTCCCTGCCTTATAGCAGAATTCTGGAAGCAGGGATTGTCCCACACTGCCACGGGACATGCCTTGCCTTCTGAGTGCTGCTGCCTCCTGAATCTTTGTGATGGAACATTCAACTTCGGGGCCAGGGAACAGGGTGTCCTTGCTTTGCCAGCACTGGGTCCTGGTGGGTGCTTCCACCGTGAAAGACCCCTGAGAGCATCAGTGCAAAGCCCTGTGTGCCTTTGGGTGTCTTCATCAACCAAGATTGGAGGGCACCAAAGACAGAGTGGTGGAGGGGTGGAGGGACAGGTAGGGATCCTGCTGCGCTCACTTGGGCTGACTGACCCTGGGCACCTGCGGTGTCAGCATCGTGGCCCAAGAAATGCAGGCCCGGGACCCATCACCATGGAGACCTGCATCCTCTATACATCACCCCAACATGCCTGTCTGTGTCTGAGAAAAGGGAACCGCTGGAAATGAGAGGTCACCTCCTGGGGGCGGGGGGAGAGCGTTTCATTTGTGTAAACAAGTGAGTTGGGGGTCACAAGCGAGGAGGTCAGAACAAGCCCGGTAGCTGTGAACCAGCTGGTATGAGCTGAACAACACAAGTGGCCAAACACAAGCTTGCCTGCCGTGCGCCTGTTACGCCTTCCATAACGAAGAGAGGCAATGCGCCCTTGTTCATTCGCTTCTACCTTGCAAGGCCTACAAGAGAGAACTCTGAGCTACGCAGGTCAAGAGAAAGGGCCCGGCCAGACTGTGTTCACAGACTGCCTCTGGGATGAAAAGCACATGATTCTTCTCCCAAGCTGGGCCCACTAAACTCTGGTGGTCCTTCCTTCTATTTCCACACGCGCGGGCTTCTTCCTGGTGGATCTCGCCATTTTCGTAACACTCAAATATGTTAGCGGATAGAACCCACTGAGATCAGGCCACTCCCCATCGGAAGGACATGGAGTAGAGGGTCACCCGAATGGAGAGGGTGTGCCTGGTTTCTGGGACTGGCATTAGAAGCATGTTCCTCGGGTTGCAAATGCAAACAAACACTTTAAAGAGCATTTGGTTCGAGAGAGAAACGAGGAATAGAGATTTCCTGGGTGGAACTACTTTTCGCTTGAGGAAGCCACGTGAATGAAACAACACTTGTTGGCCCTGGAGGTAAGCTGGGCTTGGAAGAATTTTAAATCGCCCCCACTGACTCACGTTCATCCTCCTCTGCCCTCATTTACTGTTCAGTAAGGATCTTGAGAAAGTCCCAGCCTGTCTTTTCCGTACAGGGCAACTGAGAGTTTTTAAACTTGGGGTTCTGCCTGCTAGGGGCAAGTGTTCCAGAATAATTGGAATACACCAGAGGCCAGCGGAGTGCCAGAGGCATGAGGAGGGGCGGAGGTACAATGCGGGAAGGTAGGGTCGAGAGGGTTTGGTTAAGTTAGGGAGCGTGGTCATAGTCTATGCAGCAAGGCAGGCATTCCCTTACACAGCATCCGACATTTAGGATTTCTTGGACACCAGCAACAGTAGATATGTTGGTTGTTTCCTAGACTTCTCCTCAAAACCACATGACCAGATTATAGAGCTAGAAAACGGAAGTACTGCCCAATGAGTAAGGCTATTTTAAACACTTCGTGAAGGTATTAGACAAAATAAGCAATATTAGTAGGAATTCTTCAGGCAGATTGAATCCCATCCAGAAATGCTGCTTTAAATATCGGTTACAAATACTCTTGCTGAGTCTAGACCAGACATAGATGATATATTCTCACCCAGTTATAAAGCAATTACCCCCACGGCTTTGGGCCAAAAGATTGGATATTTGAGACTCGGAAATGATCACCCTGTAAATGACCATAATGTGGGTAATTAAAAATAGATTATTGGATTAAGATTTGAATTACTTTTGCAGACCTTGCTGTTCCTTGGTGTATGTGGTTTTTGTGTTTGGGGTTTTTCCCCCCCCTTTATTTTTTCTCTCTGAGTGATCATAATTGAATGCATCTTTGGACTACAAATTGTAATTTTGCTGTCAGCAATGGTACTTTCATCTCAGATGTTTATTAGAAAATTTCTCTGCACTAACTGTGAATTTAGCTAACAAGAAGCACTTGAATCAGTGAATGAACCTGTAACAAAATTAAGAACTTGGTAAAGCTCTGTGTCAGGGGCTCGTCCAGTGAGCTTTAGTGGCTCTAAATTTCATATTTTTATATGTAGGATTGTAATAATAATGAGGATAAAAACTAATGTATTAATACTTAAAGCAGCTCTTGTCATAGAAAAGAGAGTTTGACGAAGATGCGATAGTTAGCATATGTATGTAATCGGGTCAAAGGAAATGGGGAGTTGAGTCAATTCTCAATGAATTTGATTAATGTAAATAATTTATCTGGATCCTTCCACGCCTACACCCTACTTATTCCTTAAAATATAGGGCATGTTCTCCTTAAATAGATTTCCCTCCCCTCCCTGTAATTCACAGAAGACTCCACACGGAGCATGCGGTAGGGAGCCGGCAAAGCAAGGCAGAGCTCGGGGGTCCAGTGTCTGTCCAGCTCTCTCCCTTCTTCCTTGCGCACGCATGGGTGTGGTTTGCCACTCTGGTCTTCAGCGTCGTCGTGGTGAAAGATGCAGAGATTAGACCGAATGAAATTTACACTTCTTCTGACTGTACTTTCCCATGAAGTGTTTCTGGTCACTGTTTCTGTGGAGAGTGAATTCCCAATAGAAAGGATGTCTCGTCTTTGCTCTTAAAGGAAGGACAGTATATGCTTAGTCTGTGTTGACTGGAAAATAAACATACGTTTACTATATGATCCAGCAACCTCCTCCTAGGTATTTACCCAAGAGAGAAGGAAATTTGTATTCTCACAAAAAGCTGTACTCAAATATTTATGGCTGCTCTATTCGTCTCCCCAAACTGGAAACAACCCAAGTGTCTTTCAGTTGGTGAATGAATTAAACAAAATGTGCTATCGCCGTGCGGAAGGATGCCACTCGGTGGTGAAAAGGAAGAAACTATAACACAGACACAACATCGCGGATAAGTGGAAGTAAATATTTCCAAATCGCATACCGGATAAGAGATTAATATCCAAAATATATAAGGATCTTCTACAACTCAATAGCCAAAAAAAAATACAAATAAATACGATAAAATTAGGCTTATTTTAAAATAGGTAAAGGACTTGAATAGGTGTTTCTCTCAAGGACACACTCAAATGGCCAACAGGTACATGAAAAGATGCTCAGAATCACTGAATCAAAAGCACAATGGTATGCCATGTCACACAGGTTAGGGTGGCTTTCATGTACATATTATATGTAAACAAAATAAGTGTTGGCAAGGATGTAGAGAAGTTAGAACCCTTGTGCACCGTTGGCAGGAACGTAGGATGGGGTTAGTGCCGCAGAGAACAGTATGGAGGCTCCTCAAGATATTAAAAGTAAAACCACTATAGGATCCAGCAATTTCACTCTTGGGTGTTTATTCAAAAGAACGAAAATGAGGATCTTGAAAAGATAACCCGCACTCCCGTGTTCACCGAAGCCTTCTTCACAATAGGCAAGACGTACAAACAACTTAAGAGCCTACTGACAGATGAACGGACAAAGGACACATGGTACACATATTTGATGGAATATTCTCTAACCTTAAAAAAGAAGGAAATCCTGCCCTATGCAACAACCTGGATGGACCAGGACATTATTCTAAGTGACATAAACAGTCACAGAAGGACAAATACAGTATGGTTGCACCTACAGGAGGTACTTAAAGTGGCCAAAATCATAGACACAGAAAGCAGAATGGAGGTTGCCAGGGGCTGGGAGAGGGGAAGGGGGTGCTGTATTTCCAGGGGTATAAAGTTCCAGTTACACAAGACAAGGTAAGGTCCAGAGCTCTCCTGGACCGCACTGTGCCTACAGTTTACAGCACTGTACTGCGTGCTTCAAAATCTGTTAGAAAAGTAGATCTCACGTTATCTGTTCTTCTCACCGTAAAAAAAAAAATACATTCATAAATACATTATTTCCCTTACACAAGGGAAGGAACCACACAACCGCGTGGACGTGGCTCGAGTGAATTACACGCTAAGTGAAGGAGGCCAGACTCGAAAGTCTACATGCTGTATGATTTTATACATACAACGTTCTGGAAAAGGCGAGCCTGTCAGGACGGAAAACAGCTCAGGGGCTGCCAGGGGCTGGTGGTAGGAGGAGAGGACTTACTGAGGTGGGGGGCACAGAAATGTTCTCTAATATCTTGGTTGTGGTAGTGGGTGTATGACCACTGTTTGTGAAGACTGGCAGACTTACCCACTTTGCTATGTAAATTTCCCTTCAATTAAAAAAATCAACAGCACAGATCTAAGGTTTGTTACTGAACCACCCTTTCCCTTAAACTTAAATTCTAAAATTTAATGTTAACGTTTTCGTTAAGCTAACACAAGTGTGCAGGCAGCTGTTTCCGTCTCCCTCTCATCATGGTGCACGGGCTAAAGATGGGGGGCGAAGTTGCCAGCCAGGGGATTGAAATGTCTCAGAAAGCTATCGGTCTGACCAGGCACAAATGCTGTCCTCAAATACACATCTGCCTTCCAGGTTCCCGAAGGTTGCTTTCTGCTCCTGGAGGAAGCAGTTCTCATTTGCATTGACTTCCAACAACTTCCCTCAGGCAAGGCCCCGGAGGCAGGCGCCTGCATGGTCCGCCTGCTCGTGGGCGCGCAGGGATGGCTCAGGGCAGCTCCCTCACTCCCTCAAGGGTTCTGTTGTGCTTCGAGACACCAGGACCCAACAGAATCTGTCTTTCGGTGTATCTGGCTTTCAAGGCAGACATTGTGTAGCTGGAGGGCTTGTGGGGTTACCAACCCAGGGATGCTAGGCACCTGTGCTAAGAGAATATCTTACACAAATAAGAAGTTCCTGCTGGATGTTCTAAATTCTATCTCAGGCTAAGAGCTCTGTTGAAAACCTTGGTAAATTCCCATGCCTCTACAAATTAGGTCTTAGATTTCATCCTGCCATTAGATCACAGTGTGGCAGGATTTAACACCTAAATGGATGGAAAATATTTTATAGCTGGTAACTGCGTGGTATGAGCAAGGTGCGTACATGTTACTAAATGCATATACTACTTATACACGTGCACGTCATATTTGGGTAATCGATAAGAGTTACATGCATTGAAGAAAATATGAATTCATGTACTATATTATAAATATGTTCCGTGGTGTTTTCTGGTGGTAGTACTCTCTTGTCCCCTCTATAAATATGTATTTTTAACTAGCTGGCTCAAGGGTGATAGCATTTGTGATCGCATGATACTCAAACTCGTCATTTTGACCCCAGATTCATTGAATCACAGGGCTGAAAAGTTTGAAGATCAGATAGTTGAAATCCTCATTCCAAGCAAAAGGCACACCAATAGCTCGTCTGGGTTGGCTAGACCATGCATGGGTATATTGGGTGAGGTGGATTCATAACCTCCAGAGACAAATCATTCCAGCTTTTTGCAGGTTGACCTAACGTAAATTTTGCCCTATGATTAAGTGTGTGCCTTGTTCAAAATGTACAGAAATCTGTTGCACTTCTACATGCCGATCATGAAGCAACAGAAATAGAAATTAAACAACAACAACAGCAACAATAATCCCACTTACAGTTGCACCAAAAACCATAAGATACCTAGGAATATGCCTAACCAAGTAAAAGATCTGTACTCTGAAAACTATAGAACGTTTATGAAAGAGATTGAAGAAGACACAAAGAAATGGAAAAACATTCCATGCTCATGAGTTGGAAGAACAAATATTGTTAAAATGTCTATACTACCCAAAGCAATCGACACATTCAATGCAATTCCTATTAAAATACCACCAGCATTTTTTCACAGAGCTAGACCGAACCTAAAATTTGTTGGGAACCACAAAAGACCCGGAATAGCCAAAGCAATCGTGAAAAAGAAAAGCAAAGCTGGAGGCCTCACAATTCCAGACTTCAAGCTGTATTACAAAGCTGTGGTCACCAAGACGGGATGGTTCTGGCACAAAAACTGACACATAGATCGATGAAACAGAACAGAGAACCCAGAAATGGACCCATGACTATATGGTCAATCAATCTTTGGCAAAGCAGGAAAGAATATTCAATGGAAAAAAGACACTCTCTTCCACAAATGGTGTTAGGAAAATTGGACAGCAACATGCAAAAGTAAACTGGACCACTTTCTTACACCAGACACAAAAATAAATTCAAGATAGGGGCGCCTGGGTGGCTCAGTCAGTTAAATGTCCAACTCCTGATTTCAGCTCAGGTCATGATCTCACTATTCATGGGACTGAGCCCCACATCAGGCTCCACCCTGTTAGCATAGACCCTGCTTGTGATTCTCTCTCCCTCTCTCTCTGCCCCTCCCCTGCTTTCATTGTGCATGCACACTCTCTTTCTTTAAAATAAATAAATAAACATAAAAAAATTCAAAATGAATGAAAGATGTACGTGTGAGACAGGAAACCATCAACATCCTAGAGGAGGACACTGGCAGTAACCTCTTTAACTTCAGCCGTAGCAGCTTCTTAGTAGATATGTCTCTGGAGGCAAAGGAAACAAAAGCAAAAGTAAACTATTGGGATTACATCAAGATAAAACGCTTGTGCACAGCGAAGGAAACAATCAACAAAACTAAAAGACAACCTTCAGAGTGGGAGAAGATATTTGCAAACAACCTATGTGATAAAGGGTTAGTACCCAAAACCAATAAAGAACTTGTCAAACTCAACATCCCCAAAATAAATAACCCAGTTAAGAAATGGGCAGAAGACATGAACAGACATTTGTCCAAAGAAGACATAAAATACAAAGAGCTAACAGCCGCACGAAAAGATGCGCATCCTCAGGGAAACGCAAACCAAAACTAGAATGAGACACCACCCCGAGTGTGTCGGAATGGCTAAAATCAACAACATAAGAAACAACAGGTGTTGGTGAGGATGTGGAGAGAGAGGAACCCTTTTGCACCATTGGTGGGAATGCAAACTGGTGCAGCCACTGTGGAGAACAGTATGGAGGTTCCTCAAAAAGTCAAAACTAGAACCGTCCTGTGACCCCGCAATTGTACTCCTCGGCATTTACTCAAAGGCCACAAAAGTACTGATTTGAAGGGGCACACGCACCCCGATGTTTCTAACAGCATTATCTACAATAGCCAAACTATGGAAAGAGCCCGAGTGTCTACTGACTGATGAATAAAGAAGGTATGACATATATATACAATGGAGTATTACGCGGCAATCAAAAAGAATGAAATGTTGCCATTTGCAACAACGTGGATGGAACTAGAGTGTATTATGCTAAGTGAAATAAGTCAGTAAGAGATAGATAAATACCATATGATTTCACTCATGTGGAATTTAAGAAACAAAACATAAACTAGGGGAAGGGGAAAAAAAGAGAGAGGGAAGCAAACCATAAAAGACTCTTAAGTATAGAGGACAAACTGAGGGTGGCTGGAGGGGAGGTGGGTTGGGGGGATGGGCTAGATGGGTGACGGGTATTAAGGAGGACACTTGTTGGGATGAGTACCGGGTGTTGCATATAAGTGATGAATCACTAAATTCTATGCCTGACGACTGTTTTACCATACGTGCTAACGAACTATAACTTAAATTAAAAAAAAAAAACCATGAAATAAAAACAAAACAAAACAAACAAACAAACACCAATTAAGTTACCCCGGTGCGGTGGCTTCAATGAATTGCAATATAAAGAGTCTACGTATATTCAGCTGTAAAATAATTTAAACGAGACCGAAATAGCACGCCATAATATTCCTATGTTTCAATGAATAGTGACCTTTGAAAATGGTTGGTTTCTAAAACAATTTTCCCAAGGCATTTCACCAGTAAATCGTTAAAAATGAAAAAATAAGTGCTCGGAATAAATCTTGCAAGCGTTCCGAAAAACAAGACAAGAGGACAATGAGGGCCTAACTGCAGGGTGCCGGGTCCGGTCACTGCAGCCCCGGTCTCGCTGGACAGCTGGGCGACACCGGGCAAGTCAGCTGCTCCAGCAGTGTGGGGACTGACATTGCTCATCTCTGGGGGAGTAAAATCGTCCTTTTGAGAAACATCCTCTCCCTTCCACAGTGCCATATAGCGGCAGAACTCTTGTAAAAGCGTGTTCCACGGAACACAAAAGAGCCATGAATAGACTGGATCTGCAGAGCAATGGCCCCAGCAGCTCGTGGAATCACAGGTGCTTCTCTCCTCCCAATTCTGCCTCCCAATCCTGGGGGACAGCACGCTCGCTGTGTCCGTGACTCACCGATCCAGTCTGGTCCGTGAGGAAGCCCGTCTCCAGCCTGAGCATACACAGAGTCAGTGCCTAAGCCAGCCTCGGGACACTATCACCTAGTGGTTCAATCCACCTGCTTGACCATTTTTTGGGTGACCTGTGAGCTAAGAACTGTTTCACGGGTAAACCTGTGCAACTGGTTGGATTACAGAGAATGTTAACTTTGAACTTTGAACATATTACATTATGTCAAATGTAATACCACAAAAGAGTGCCATGCTTTTCATTAGCTGTAGACCTAAAACCTGACGCTTGGTTATTACCATTACATGTTGAATTTTACCAAAGGATTTGGGGACATTTGTCTTCTCTTTTATTATATGAATATTTAGAAAATATCTTTAATTTTGCCTCTTGGCCTCCAAAGCCTAAAAGATTTATGTTCGGCCCCTTTTCCAGAACCGAGTCTGAGGACCCTTAGTCCAAGCAGTATCGGGTCACTGAGCAAAGCAAGAATCAGTTGGCTGGACAGGGGACGTTAGTTCGAAGAGAAGGAAACAGAACAAAAGCGTAGATGCCTTAATGCTTGTAACAAAAGCAGAAGTGGATGCCATCGCTATGATTGAAATTTATCCAGGATGTCAGGATCAACTCAAAATACCACGGGCTCTTTCATGCCGCTGAGTGCTTAGTTCTTTACTTTTATATCCTTTCCAAAAGACAGAGCTCCTCCTTGCCAGGTTATTGGCTCGATATGACAACAGTAAATCTCTGGTGACACTTCCAGCAGCACATAAGAAGAGAGTTCTCAGAAATGACCAATAATTGACCCGGCGCGACCTGCCTAAGCATGTGAGGTCTAACAGGCTCTAACATTAAGGATAGAATTCTTTCCCGATTGATACTTTGCATGTAATGCTATTCGACCACTCAGAAAATGAACAGAATAGAGTCAAGTAAGGGAATAGACTCCCTTTTATCTTCCAATGATAAATGAAATTGAGTTGTGACCAACTGATGGAGAAATTACCTCTTATTATTTCTGAAATCAATGACGGAATAATTAGATTTAGCAAATGGGATTTACCATACTGAGTCTAGGAGAATTCCCTAAACTGAATTTTCTAGCGTTTTGCCGGGTGTCATCAAAGACTTCAGCTTCACGGTATCAGTACTGCTGAATAACAAATCACGCCAAACGAAAGCTTAGTGAAGGGGCGACAGTCCTTCTCATGCTTCCTGGGTTAGCTGGGTGGGTTTTGAGCCCAGGCAGCGGGTGACTCGGCCGGGGCTAGATGGCTGGCTACCGCCCCACTGGTGTGCCCGGGGCCACCGCTGGAAGGACAGCCTCTCTCCTTTCACGTGGTCTGTTGCCACAGCTGTGACACAGCACGGTGGAGGCTTGTCAAGGGCAGAAGCCGCACCCTTGTATGGGAGGGGCTCCAAATAATTTTTGGCCTTCGACAGCCCAACACGGTTTTCTTCCCCTTTGTTTATCGTCGTGGACCCCGAGAGGCTAGTGAAGAGCCTATGAAAGGAGCGAAGGTATTCCACGATGCTAATGCCAGCAGTGAAGTGGCTTTAGCAGAGAAAGTATCAGAAAGAGGACAAAAAACGCCAGCTTCTCTTTAACAAAATTACGGGATATATTTACACGCACTTCGCTACATGACTTTCTCTGTTTACTCAACTTACAGGAGAGAGTTTCCTACAGGGAGCCAGACTGCCCTTCCAGGGGCTGTGGTCTGCTTTGGCCTAGGTAATTAAATCCTCTTGCTTGTTTCCCTCCTTCCACACAATAAGGAACACAATTGAAGTTGGCAATACTTGTTACTATAATTCATGATCCGGGGGCGCCCGGGTGGCTCAGTCGGCGAAGCGTCCGACTTCGGCTCAAGTCATGACCTCGCGGTTCATGAGTTGGAGCCCCGCGTCGGGCTCTGTGCTGACTTCTCAGAGCCTGGAGCCTGCTTCGGATTCTGCGTGTCTCTTTCTCTGCCCCTCCCCTTTTCACAGTCTGTCTCTCTCTCTCTCTCTCTCTCTCTTAAAAAAAATAAATAAACATTAAGAAAAGTTATAATTCATGATCCTATTACTGCCCTTGACTAGTTGATGCAACTTGGTAAGTCAGGAAATCCAGGGTCTTTGATGAAATGATCTGAACACTTACATGTTTCAGTCCATTTGGTTCTTAAACCCATGCTTAACAATGGTTTGGCTGAGTAACTGGATAGGCTAGGTTATAGCAAGGTAACAAATAGCCACAAAACGTGGGAAACTTAATTTCTCCCTCATGAAACAGCCAGTGGAATACAGCGGCTTCCCAGGAGAGCTGTTCTCCATGCAGGGACGTGGAGATCCGGGCTGCTGTCCTCGCTCTGCCAATTGATCACCAAGCCTCCTTGGTCACTGACACAGGTGCAGAAGGGGTGGAGAATTGCCAGGGTTTTCACTGCCTGGGCCTGGAAGTAACAGTCGCTATTTCTGCCCATATTGCCTGGGACTCGTCTTATGGCCACCCGACTGCTGGGTGCTGGCCTTCCAAGTGCCCAGGGAGGAGAAGGTGGCCCTGGATTTAGCAGACGCTTGTCACGGCCATGTTACAATAATGCTTCAGTGTACGTTTTGTTCCACAGTTGTCTGAATTGACCCATTTGGCCACTGATAGTTCTGAACGGCAGCGAGGCTTGCTTCATATGACACATCAGTCCATGGGATTTTCTTTTTGGGTTATACAGGACAACCCGAATCCCTCTGCCCTTTGAGAGCCATTCCAGCATGTTAAGAAGATGGATGAACCAGCAGCCATGGTGACCAAAAATGCAGGATGCAGCTCGGACAGAGGGCTTTCTGGTCGGGGGTAGCCATGAGACCCCCCGTAAGGATTCCTGTCTATAATTTAACCCTCCTCCATGACTTCAACCATTGTAAGAGTTCGTGTAAAATATTATAAAGGGTGTATAGTTCTCCTTACCTTACCCTGCGGGAGTGCCAGGTTATATGTTCTATTAGTTTTCTGTTGCCACTAACACATGACCTCAACTTAGCCTGAAACCACACCGATTTTTAGCTCACTGATCTGTAGGTCAGAAGTCCAGATGGGCTCAACTGACCTCTCTCCTCAGGGTCTCACAAACCCCAAACTAATGTTTCAGCTGCTTGGATTCATCTGGATGCTTGAAGGAGACACCTCTTCGAAACTCAGGCAGGTTGTTGGTGGAATCCAGTTTCTTGGGGCTGTAGGACTGAGGCCCCGTTGTCTTGTTGGTCAGGCCATCCTCTGCTCCTAGAGACCACCCACATTTCTTCCCTCATGGATGCCTCCATCTTCAAAGCCAGCAATGGCATGCTGGGTCCTTCTCATGGTTTAAGTGTCTCTGACTTCTCCTGACACCAGCTGGAGGACACTTTGCTCTTAAAGGGCTCACTTGACTGGACCAGGCACCTTCTAAGCCACACTCACAACTGTGCCTGTATTAGTATTGGGTTGGATGGCCAGAGTTGAGGAAACTTTGGGGCATCTTTACAAGTCTGACTGCTACATAGGCTAACTCTCCTATATTTCAATTTCATCCAATACTAATGAGAGGTAGTACTAAGAGTGCTTACCATGTGCCAAGCACTGTTCAAAGTAACTCTATGAAGTGAGTACTGTTTTCTGCATCTGACAGATGAGGAAGTTGAGGCATAGTGAGGACTGTACTCCCTCCAATCTCTGTTCCTATCTGGATGAGCTCACGAAATGAGCAAAATGTGCAGAGATTTTTAGGAGCTAATTGGATTGTTTTATTCTAATAGCAGGAAGTGGCAAAAAGCAAAACAGACTCGATGCATGCAGGATGAGCTTCTCTTCTTGCCTATTTTCAATATGTCAACATTTAGCATGGTACAATTGAGAGAGAGAGGGGGAGAGAGAGAGAGAGAGAGAGAGAGAGAAATGGATGGATGGATGGATGGATGGGTGGATGGATGGAGGATGGATCGATGGTGGATGGATGGATGGATGGATGGATGGTAGATGGATGATGACTGACTGGCTGGAGGATGGATGGATGGGTGGATGGATGGATGATGGCTGACTGGTTGGAAGATGGATGGATGGATGGATGGATGGATGGATGGATGATGGCTGACTGGCTGGAGGATGGATGGATGGGTGGATGGATGATGGCTGACTGGCTGGAGGATGGATGGATGGATGGATGGATGGATGATGGCTGACTGGCTGGAGGATGGATGGATGGATGGATGGATGGATGGATGATGGCTGACTGGTTGGAGGATGGATGGATGGTGGATGGATGGATGGATAGAGGGTAGATGGATGGATGATGACTGACTGGCTGGAGGATGGATGGATGGGTGCATGGATGGAGGATGGATGGATGGTAGATGGATGGATGGATGGGTGGATGGATGATGGCTGACTGGCTGGAGGATGGATGGATGGATGGATGGATGATGGCTGACTGGTTGGAGGATGGATGGATGGATGGATAGAGGGTGGATGGATGGTAGATGGATGGATGGATGGGTGGATGGATGATGGCTGACTGGCTGGAGGATGGATGGATGGTGGATGGATGGTGGATGGATGGATGGATGGATGGAAGGTGGATGGATGGATGGATAGATGGATGGATGGATAGATGGATGGATGGATGGAGATAAAGAATGGATAGAGTGTAAATGATAGATTTAATAAGTAGCTTTTCTCTTGCATTCCACTTGGTCACTCTAAACAGTGAACAAAAGTCCATGCCACATTTAAAAACTTGAGCAGAACTCACGTTTGGACTGAGTGCTAGCTGGAGTCCCTCAACTCACACCAAATCCCAGTGGGAACTACCTCACGTTTACCACCATGATGCTTTCCAGAAAGTAATGCTTAAATCCACAAAGCTGATTACACAAGAGTGGGTCACTTTTTCTCCTAGGCTCCTCTGCTCGTTAGAAATAGAGGAGACTTCCAGAGGCCAGGAAAGAACGCTGATCAGAGAGCCCAGCATCTTCTCTAAGAGAAAGATGTGACGCCAGGCGTAGCAAACCCAGTAATGAAAACCAATGCGCATATGAAACTTCGTGAAATAAAATATACGCTCTCCAGGTACTACTCTGGTTGGATGTTGCTGTTTCGTTGACTGTACGACTTTCAACATTAAGCTGATATCGCAATAATTGCCTTTCCATAGCATCCTGGAGGCATTCGGATCCACAGGAATTCTGAAGGTGTAGTGTGGTCACACGTCTATTTGTGCATTTAGGATGTCCGTGTGATGCATTATTTATAGCAGGCTAATGGATTTGCGAACAAAGAAAGTTCTAATTAAATCTCCACTTTATGCCACGTTGTAGCTGATGGTCAACCAACACTCCTCTTTTTAATCACATCTATTTATATATTGGCATTTAGCTGGACCCAGGAACTTGGCAGCCTGTGACTTAATAAAATAGATTTGGAAACAAGACTTCCATCCATTTCTCTCTCCCCCTTTTGAAAGTTCTAGGACATTCGAAAATGTGCTTATAAAAATGATCATTTGGCTTGGAATTTTGGTCTGTTCCTACTAAAAAAGTGAATTAATCTTAATAATTGCAAAGAAATCATATATGGAGTAGTCCTCGGAAGGGTAATTACTCAAGTACAGTGGTTTTCATTAAAAAGTTAACATTTATCTTATTACAGTAATTACCTTACTGCAGTAAATTGGTGATATTTTCCTATTCCTCCAGTGAGATAGCACAGTAAGATAAGTTCACTGCAATAAGATGTGTTTGAACTTATTAATGAGAATCATATGAATGATTTTTAAGCTTGGTTTTAAAAAAGGCAAACACACACTTTATTTTTTGTATGAAGCCACGTTAAGTAGGCGAACCGTCATTAGATATTATCCATCCACCTCATAAATAACTCCTTTGAGAAATGACCATACTAGTATTTGTTATCAGGTAAGATATTTCCTGCTCTCCCTGACTTCCGATTTTAGAAATGAAAACATCACCTTACATGAAAGAGTTTGTGCTCATCTCCAAAGGTTTACCGAGTTTTAAGGGTTCGTAGAAAATATCTAATCCAAGAGTACTTATTTTCATAAGAAGATGTCTGAAGCACAGAGATGTTTCCGCTTTTATCCAAAATCACTTGGCGGGAAAGGGATAGAGTTAAGGATGGAATCCGTGTTCTTTCAAATACGTTCCGTGGCTCGCACGTGCATGTGTGGGTGCGTGTGCCTGTGTGTGCATGTGATGCGTGCGCGCTTTTGCACGTATGCCGTGATGCTTTTCTGTCTGTAGCTGAAATGACCACGTGGGATCTGCAAGGCCTTTGTGTCTGGGCTCACATAGCTCCTAAAAAACCACAGCGCGTTTTAACTTGATCTCCTCGCCTCCTACACCAAGTGGTGCGTTTGTTGAAAGCGAGGAGATTATTCCAGCTCCTCCGTACCCCACCATCCTGTGACTGTGGCGACCTGCTCTAGGTTGTCTGTTAATGTTTGTGGCCAGGAAAGACCTTTGTGTGTGTGCGTTCACTTCTCTTAGTGGTTGAGCGGCAGTGTTTTCTCCCTCGTTACTGCTGACCCAGCTTTGTCAGTAACACTCAGTAACACGTGTATTTCCTGGCTGCTGCAGATGAAGACCGGCTGCCGTCGCTGAATTCTGAAGCCCGGAGGTGGAGAGCTGCGAAAATCCGGTAGCCCCATCCCGGCCCCAGGGCTGAGACTCCTCCGGGAGGTTCGCCTTCAGAGCGGGGATGTACCGAAGCTCCTTTGCGAAGGACACATCCCCTGCCCGAGTAACGCGAGCGTGTACTCTCTCTGTGAGGTCGAGGTGGTCCATCCAGTGTCGTCCCGCCAGGCCTGTGTTCTCATCAGGCTCCTTCACTGTTGGGAGAAGATCCTGATTCCCCCTGCCCCCAGCTCGGCTGCCTGGCCCAGCACACAGCCCTGCCCTCGTTCAGCCACCCAGAGTGAGCACACCGCCGGTGTTGCCAGGAGCCACAACTCGAACTCACGGCTGCCCCGCACTTACCAAACGCCTGGCTGATGGAGGGGAGCCTGAACAACATGCCATCCAGCCTTTTTCCGCACTTTGAAATCGACTCCTGTGTTGACCAAACCAGCAGGGACCCGCATACACGGGCTCTTTTGTGTTCTGCCCTCAAGGAATTGCCCGACCTGAGTTATACATCAATGGGCGGTCTCCAGGTGGCACGAAGGGTGCCAAGCCATGGTCCCTCCCGAGGGGACGCGACGGGGGCAGCTCTTCCCTGCATTATTTGATGTCCTCTTTATGTGAACTCGTGAAAAAGAATTCTCACTAGCTGTAGTCATAGGGATGATTACACTTCTCCTAAGCAAATATTTTTGAACTTTATAGACCTAATGAATCATGTAAATTGTGTCCTTTCTTTCTTTGTATTGGCTGACACGACACTCATGGCCACGTTCATACCCAGCGCTGACAGGTACAGACTTCAAGAGTAGGTGGCTGGGCATTAACTCACTCTGCTGCCAACTTGACTTCTTATGTTTCCTTCTCTGGAATGTCCCCACTTACTTCTTTTCTGTCATTTTGTTATGCTGTTCGTATTCCTCTAAGTTGGCTTAAATTACTTTTAGAACTAGACAAAGAACATAATAAGTGAATGTACAGATAATCCCCCACCCATGTGTTAAATATGTAGGACATTCCAGCTGAGGAGAAAACCACTCAATAAACCGCCCGGACATCTGTAACAACAGAAGTAGGACTATGGCCAACGCCTCTCCGAGTGACAGGTTACATCTGGATGCGGCTGTTCTAATAGATCGTGCTTAATATTACCGGAAATCTGCCGGTCCAGAAAAGCGTTAAGGTGCACTTATCCATCGCATCTCTAGTTCGTGTTTTCAGTGAAACAACAGACCTCAGCTGATTCATTAGGCTCTGAAAAATTGTAACGTCCGCTTGTCTGAAAGTAGCGGACAAACCTGTGCCTTCATCCTCGGAGGGCGGGGTGGGGGGAGAAATCGGCCTCCCCACCGTTCGTCCAAAGCAGCACCTGAACTTCCTGTCTACAGGAGTAGCTGGGCAAGTGCAGACGCCGGGTGGCCTGGACTCCTTTACCCTCAGCCGAGCCAAGAAGTCAGGTCACCCTGGGGAGCGCTCCGTGGACACACAGGCCACCGCACACGGCTGGGACCTGCAGCACAGCGCCCCGTCTCCTAAGACGCGGGAAAGAGGAAACCTTCCTTTGAGAATTTACTGTCAGCATTAGCCTCGGCAGTGTATCTTCATGATCGCTTTATACATTTGCTATTATTATTTTCATACATTAGATATGATCTATGTTCTAAGCACTGAACGAAAATAAGAGCTAGGCACAGGCTTTGCTGAGCTTATCCGCAGACTAAATTTGATAGACAGATAAGAGCCAGAGACGGGTAAATGATGGAAACACAGCTTACTGTATGTGCAAACTGATGAAGTTATTCTGGGGAGTAATGTTCTTTTAAATTTTCAATAAGGCAGGGAGAGAGGCAAACTATTTCCACACACAAGGACTCATTTTAATGAGGAACAGCATCAAAATAGAAATTCGAAACTCAGCGAGAGTGGGGAGGAGGGACGGGGCAGCACGCCTTCTGGGGAACCAGACTTCAGTCACTTAGGAGCAGATTATTTAAATTGGGGTTACCCAGGCTTCTCACGTCTCATATCTGGGTCTTTCTTCTGTTTGTTTCCAAGCTGGCAGGCATTTCAGGGAGTATCTGTACCCCGGACAGGATAGTATCTGTGAAGGCGAAGGCAACACAGACCAAACTCAACAAGGCTGACTTACCTTTGAGGGGCCGAGAGCCTCTTTGAGGGATTGTTAACCCAGGGGCTAGGGAACGTGCTCTCTGTCCCCTTCCCAACTAGAGAAAATATTATTAATGTCCTTCCATGATGGGGAAGTTGGGAGCCTCAGAAAGGCCACGGTCAGGGTGAGGGGTTTAAGCCACTGAAACTTGGGAGTGATGGCCAGAAGAAAGGTCATTAAAGACGTCTCTGGGAGTGCCCTCCCCTTTTGCTGCTGTCTCCTGCCCCTGCCACGGGCAGGCTGAATAGTGTAGGGACCAAGGGAGTTCTTAACGCGTCGCCTCATTCTTCGTTTTGAGATGCAATTGACAAATAACAGTGTAAGTTTAAAGTCAAGCGACAGCAAGAATTCACGAGGATGTGGAGAAAAGGGAACCCGAGTTCGCTGTTGGTGGGAATGCAAACTGGTGCAGCCACTGTGGAAAATAGTATGGAGGTTCCTCCAAAAACTAAAAATAGAACTACGCTGTGATCCAGCAATCCGACTTCTGGGTCCATCTCCTAAAGAAATGAAAATGGGGTATAGAATGCACCGTGCCTCCTTCTTTAAAAAAATTTTTTTTTAATGTTTCTTATTTATTTTTTAAGAGAGAGAGAGGCACAGAGCATGAATGGGGGAGGGGCCGAGAGAGAGGGAGACACAGAATCCGGAGCAGGCTCCAGGCTCCGAGCTGTCAGCACAGAGCCCGACGCGGGGCTCGAACCCACGAACCGTGAGATCGTGACCTGAGCCGAAGTTGGATGCTTGACCTACGGAGCCACCCAGGCGCCCCAACCTCATGCCTCCTTCTTAAAGAAAAGCTCAAGCTATTTTAACTCCAACTCTCGTCATTAACTTAGGTTTTTCTTTGGCATTCTGACCCTTGGCGTGTTTAAGAAACTGAGCTAACGGTGGAATGAAGTATCCAGACTTGCTGGGACTTCACCGACTCACGCTCTCTGGCCCACCAGGGCAGCGGATCCCGTGGAGGGCAAGCTGGCACCTATTTTCCAAAGAACTTCTATCATCCTTGAGCCGACGATGTGCTGGAAACTTGGAGGAAGTAACACACGATTCCATGGCGTTTCTCACACTGTAAATAAGTGAGAAAAAGATGGGTGTCAGTTGTAGTAAAATTGCACGTACTCCAGACACGCAAATTGATCGCGGCTTCAGAACGAGCGACGCGAGAAAGCGGGTCCTGTGTTAGAGCCCGGAGACAAGGCAAGTAGCGCTTTGAAAAGCATTTCCCAATAATGCTCGTGGCTCTGAAGCCCAGTGCCGTCAGACATGTCATTGTCTGACTTCTGGTGAGGACGGGGGAAATTTTCCAGGCTGGTGGAAGTTTAAAACCACTCTAAAAGATTGATGGATTGCTCTCTAGCTTACATTCCTTTTCCAGCAAGGAAAGAACTATTTTGGGGGAAAAAAAAAAAAGCCACCTGACCTCGAATCTGTTTCTATTAAATGCCGATGCTTCCATATTACCGTTGAGGACTTCATAGAAACGATGGGACGTTACGTCTCGTCGCGAAGGCCGCTGAAAACTCTTTTTCTTTTTCTTTTGTGTAAGGAAAGAAACGTTTCTGAAGGCAAGGAGCGTTCGTCTTCCGGCATCCATTACAAACAGCCCCACAGACCTGCCTTTCCGCATCTTTCTATCTCTCTTTCTTTAACCACTTTGTTCTGATACAATCTACTCGACTCTCAACATTTCAGTTTACAAAGAAACATGAATCATGGGGGGGGGGGCAGAAGATTCAAAATAACTTTTTTTTTCATTCCTTATATGCCTATCAAGATTGCTTTGGAGACAGTGCGGCCGTGGGATATGGCTGGAGCATGGAAAAGAAGTTAAGAGCAGGGATTTGTTTTTCATGAGCAGGGTGATGTATGTGAGCGTCTTATCTTTTCATATGTACTTCTTCATCTGCTAAATAATACTTTCCTCACAAATACAGTGTAAGTGAAAAATATAGCACATTATGATCCTAATATACCTCATCAATAAAGTAAAAATATATTCCACAAATTAGCGATGTTTGGAAATAAATATAATTAATGCAGACTCCGCGAACATTCATAGTCTTTGGAGACGGTCGATGCGGCTTTGGGAAGGGATGCTCGCGTATGAAGTTGACCTCCTTCCTTCTCTTTCTATGGCATTTCTGCCGATGTCCCTCTGTCTGTCCCTCCTCTCTTCTTACATGGGCACAGGTCATATTGGATCGGGGCTCGCCCTCGTTTTACCCTGACTGCATCTGCAAAGACCCCATTTCCAAACCAATCACACGCACAGGCCTCAGGTGGACACAGACTCTGGGGGACACTACCCAGTCCCGCACAGCCTGTCCCATGTTGTCCTTCCAATGCCACCGGTGGCCCCAGCTACCAACCCGGCACGCTTTCCTGTCACCTGTCCGGACCTGTGCCTTTGGAGACCAGGTGCAATGTTGCTCCTTCCCTGCCCTTCCTGAGGGTATTGGAAAGCTCAGGGACCTTGGAACAATAGATCCACAGGAAGGTCTAGAACCTTCCCTGAGACACCCCTGGCAGTGGACACACTGCCTCTCGGGCTCGCCTGATGGCTTAAGAGCTTCCTGAGACCCTTTATCTTATGGTGGGTCTTTCAAAACAAAAAGAGGCATTTTGTTGTTGTTGTGCTGAAATGCTACTCAGAACCTAGGATACGTTTCAAGAAAGGAATGAACTAAACTAGGGAAATGTGGGGGGAAAGGAGGATAAATGGCTTCATCTAAGGAAGAGCAATACAATTTACTATAAATTTCTGCCTGAGTTTTGCCGGTTATCTTGGAAAATTCAATGAACTAAGTATCGGGTAATAAAAAATGGAAAAGAATACTTGGAGGTTATAATCGAAGCCAGTTCCTTCGGTGAATGAGCTTCTGGCTGGCGGCCAGACCTCTCGGGAGACCCATGAACCTCCAGACTCTCGTCTCAGCCCCCACAGTGCCCCGCACCCAGTCTGCTTAGAAGCCAATGCTGCTGACACGAATCTTCCTGAGACCGGAGGAAGTCGTAACCCTAGCTAACACGTATATGCCTGCTTGTCCAGGCCACAGCAACCCTGTGAAGAAGGCACAGCCATCGCGCCCACTTCCCGATGGAAAGGTGAAGTCCAAGGGGAAAGAGTGCCTGCCCAAGGGTGCTCTAGAAAGGGGAAGAGCTGGAACTTTCTGTGGGATCCATGCTCCTGGGCTCTTCTCCACCCGGCAGCTTGCACAGGAGACTGGATACGCTTTCTCTTTCCCTGACCTTCTCACACCCATTTGGAATCAATTCAGCTCCAAAATCCAGATAGGAAAAGGATATCAGAGAAAACCCAATGCACACTCTCTGAAGGACAAGTGACCTGCCCCGTGTCCCTTTCTGGCTGGGCTAGAAGCCAGCTCTCCTGATGGCCAGTGCAATACCTCACTCACCACATCATAGCAAAGGAAAAGATACTCACATGAAATTAAGGTATTTGGTGCTGGCCCTCCCAACACGTCTAAATGCACGACATTCCACTATACAAAATTATTTAGCAGAGAAAAAAAAACCCGCAGCTTTCAAAATATCCAAAGATTTAACATGCTAAAAAAAAATATATATAGACCATGGCTTATTTCACATAATAGGTTGCAACGATACTTTTTAGTAATTGATGCTTCTGAAATTTAATTTTTTGGTTTCTGGCAACCCCGGTGGCTTGTCATCCTCTGACAGACCTAGGGAACCAGGATTCATTAAATATGATGTTTCATAGAGGGTCAGCGTATAGATCATCAATAGATAACGAATGTGGACAAATTAAAATACAATACGTTAAAATCGATTTCGTTGATACTACAGAAGTCATTCTGGGACCCTGCGGGATCGCAGACACGACAGGGCTAAGGGGTAATATTTTGAAATGGCAGCCAGATCCCCACCACTTCCAATGTTGTCTCTCTCACTTCGATTCCTCATTTCTTCAGTCGGGGTGTGAGAGCAGACAGCCTCCGACGCTTCGACTTTCAGGGGGAGAGAGGAACAAAGAATGCGGCCGACACCAAAGGTTTGGAGCGAGACGCCTGTTAAAACAGAGACAGGCGGCATTCGTGCGAGCCTGTTCGCAAAGACGCTCCGCGGGCCCCGGGCCCCTCGACGCTCACAGTGACCTTCAGGGGTAAATAGGATGGTTTTCCGCATTTTTATCAGTGAGGGGGCGGAGGCAGAAGGAACCTATGTACCTCGCCCAAGGCCATGTGGCCGAGACGTGCACCTGCTGGCCGCGTGGGTCCTTGCCCCTGTTCTCATCACGCACCTGCACTGCGCCCGGGGCGCCACTGTCTTCGGCCCCAGAGCCTGGCACAACCCCGGAGCCTCTCTGCTTTGCCCTTGCGTGCCACCCCACAGTCCCTCCCTTGCTCCTGCCCTCGTTCCTTCCTCCACTGCCACGCCTGCGTTTTCCGGAACACCCAGAAAGCCACCACGCCAGCTAATGTCTTAGACTCTTCTAAGGGCCTCAAGACAGCTCCTGAATAAGGTTCCGGGTCCTCCGCCAAGAGCACATGCCCTCCTTGATCCACCCTGACCCAAAGCTCCCCGTGATGGGTGCAGCCCTGGTCCATTCACATCGCAGCCACCTTCTGTCTACCCACCGTGGAGGCTTTGAAATGAGTCCACAGATCAGGCTCAACTCAGTGCCCCGAATTCCCTTTCTTGAACGGTTTCCCCTTCGGGGCTGGGAGTGCGGGAGCCCCACACACTGCTGCTGTTCTGCGCCCTACTGCTGCTGTTCTGTGCCCTTCTGCTGCCCTTCTGGTGAGCAGGAGACAGCAGCTGGGCAGAGGTGCGCCACCTTCCCTGTCCCTCTGACCCCTGGGCCAGAAGTATGTGTGTTCTTATATGTGTGTCTGTGTGTGTTTATGTTTGCTGTGTGCTTTTGTGTGTGTGTGTGTGTGTTTGTGTATTTGTGGGTGTGCTTTTGTGTTACTGCGTGTGTTTCTGTCGTATGTATGCGTGTTTGTGCGTGTGTGTATGTGTATGCTTTCAGGTGCATGCGTGTGTGTGTGTGTGTGTGTGTGTGTGTGTGTCTCCTAGTGGTCTTAACCTCTGGTTGGACGCTGCGGGGTAGACCCCATTCTCCTTCTTGCCGCCATATTGTGCCAGAGATGGTGCCTCCATTTGTAAGGCCCGACTCCCACATTCCATCCCTGGGAAAATCCAATCCACATCCCTGACATGTTTTTTTAAATATTTTTTTCAATGTTTATTTTTGAGAGAGAGAGAGAGAGACAGACAGAGCACGAGCAGGGGAGAGGCAGAGAGAGAGAGAGGGAGACACAGAATCCGAAGCAGGCTCCAGGTTCTGAGCTGTCACAGCACAGAGCCCGACGCGGGGCTCGGACGGACGAACTGTGAGATTATGACCTGAGCTGAAGTCGGATGCTTAAACGACAGAGCCACTCAGTCGCCCCACATCTCTGACATTTTATAAAGGCTTAATAGCTCTTTCATTTATGACGCCTCAGACCCTTTAAAGTACCTCCATAATGTAACTGCTCTCGGGTTTTTTAAAAATAATTTACACTTTAGTTTCCACTGGATCTGAGCGCCTCAGAGAGTGTGGCTTATTTACCTTGCAGCCACATCACTGATGCAGTGTTTAACAAACAGGAGGCAAAGTGTTTGTTGAATCAGAGCAAACACACGGCTGAGGGATGAATCAGTCGACAAATGGATGAATGGCTACCGAGATGCAAAAAATAATGATGAAGAGTGTTGGATGGATAGATCATATGTTTTCTAGCATGAAGTTTATTTTTGATATCGTAGCGATAAAGGAATTCCACAACTTGAAAGAATGTACTCAGAGGAGAGAAAAGTCAGACACTGGTTTCTAGTCTTAAATTAACATAGTTAAATTATTTTCAAATAATTTCTGAAAAGTTGATGCCAACCTGGAGGATATTTAAGATGATTTCTGTATCCCCCCTCCCAGTCACCCCTACTTCTTCGGGTCTTTGATGCTTTAACTACACCTAGAAAAAGCTTTGTGTCTACCTATTCACCTGCCTTTTATAAAACGATTTCCTTTTCCCACCATTTAAAGCAGATACTCCTGTCTCCATTTTTATATAATAACCAATGATCCACAGTTGTTCACTCACAAGAGTCATTAGTTTTCTTCCTTTTGGTACTACCACCATCCTTTAGTAGCAGCCGTGGTCGTCCACGAGCTACTTATGAAGTCGTGGTCGAACCACGACTTACATTTGTGCCCCAAACGATGTTGACCGGAGGCTGTGAGGATTTCAAGAGACAGCTGATGTGGTGTGCCATCAACAGGCTTGCGGTCTAGTTGGCGAGACAACAAGCTCGAGATCCGAGGCATTGATAGACAAATGTGTCCTGTTTGTGGTTCTATCTTCCTGGAATAAACAATGTTTAAGTGAAAGCTTAAAAGCGATTTAGTGTCATTTTCCATTTCAGTATTCACGAAGTGCTAGATGGTAAATAAATATTAAATAATGATGATGGCAAAGTGATGATGGCAGTGATGGTGACGATGGTAACGGTGATGATGACGACGACGACAACGGTGATGGTCATGGTGGTGGTAATGGAGATGAAGGTGGTTGATGATGGTGATGATGGTGATGATGATGGTGATGATGATGATGATGGTGATGATGATGGTGGTGATGATGATGGTGGCGATGGTGATGCTAATGACATGGACTGGCTTGCACTGAATCCAATAGAGCTGGATAGCTGGCTGTTTCGCCTTTACAAGCTCTCTCTGAACGGCCACCTTTGGCAAACAGCCTGAAGATACAACTTTTGTCGTAGGGAAGGGACACATCTGACCAACTTGGAAAAGAGCTTCTTCATTTATACTTCTCTTCTTTTGGTGGTCTGACTTCTTACCTAACCTTTCCCTTCATGTTAGATGGACTCCTTGTCCACTTTTCATGTCCCATGAACCCACCATCGAGACTTTTGTTCTTCCAGTCACCGAATCACTTTGGATGAACATTCTCGGAAACCTAAAATTTCACAAGTGATACTTACTCACTCTAATCAATTTTTTCCTGAATCCCCTTCTACTAAATTACTTTATTAGCCTATATGTAGATTGTCTAAGAGCCAAAATGCTCTAATTATATATTTTGTTCAGTAATATTTTTACTATTTGTCATGACATTAAAATACACGTACTTCAAAAACTTGAGTGAATGTTTTTACTTCAGGTGTCTTTCTGTTTCTACTTAGCTTTCTAGATGACGGGATTGTCTTTTATTCTTCTTTGTTTGTTCTCCTTGTACCTCATCGAACACTTTAAACATAATTTGTGGCTAATGGATGCTTATTGAGTGAGAGGGTGAAAGAACAAATGAGTGAAAGAACAAATGAGCTCCGCCTCCATTTCATTTGTTTGGTATAGATCAGTTGTTTGTAAACTGTGGGTCTGTGAGGACTGAAAATTGTATCAAATTTTTCAATAGGTAGAACTACTATTTTTTAACGTTTTAAGAAGAATTATGAAACATGTGTATTCTTGGTAAGTTTTTCCATCTGAAAAGGATGGTGATTCCCCTCTGAAGCATTGAATTCTAAGATTTCCAAGTATATTGAGGTGCTGAGCACTTGGCGATTCCCCCATTCTTATTCCCCATTGTCCACATGCGTGCATCGTTTCTGAAAAGAAACAAGAAAACGGAAGCCATAGCTGTGCTGTCCATGACCAACATACAGAGGACTTGTCGGGTCGTCATTAAAAGGAACATTGGTTTAGGAGGCAGACGTGTGCCAGCCTGGCTTAAACCACTATTTGCCATGGCCTTGGCAGGACCAAGGACATCAGTGGCAGAACCTAGTGCAAAATGGAAATGCAAGGCCCTTGTTCAAAAATGGTAAGTAACTTCAGGATGGTAATAAAAACCAACCTCAGGGCGCTCTGAGTGCAGACGCCTGTATGACTGCACAAGCTGCCGGTTGGATTAGTGTTCTGGGGCTGTCCCAACACACTGCCACAAATCATGGCTTAAAACAACAGGAATTGATCCGTGTACAGTTCTGGAGGCCAGAGACGGCAATAAAGGTGTTGGCAGAGCCATGCTCCCTCTGATGGCCCCAGGGGAGAATCCTTCTTGTCTCTCCCATCTTCCGGTGGCTCCACACGTTCTTGGCTTGTGGCTCATCATTCCAATCTCCACCTCTGTCTTCACCTGGCCTTCTTCTCTGTGTTTTCCCTTTTTCTGTTTCTTTTTAAAAAAAATTTTTTTAAACGTTTATTTATTTTTGGGACAGAGAGAGACAGAGCATGAACGGGGGAGGGGCAGAGAGAGAGGGAGACACAGAATCTGAAACAGGCTCCAGGCTCTGAGCCATCAGCCCATAGCCCGACGTGGGGCTCGAAATCACGGACCGCGAGATCGTGACCTGAGCTGAAGTCGGATGCTTAACCGACTGAGCTACGCAGGTGCCCCCCTTTTTCTGTTTCTTATAAAAACATTTATCATCAGATTTAGGGCCCATCTGGATAATCCATGATGGTCTCAGCTCAAGATCCTCAACTTTATTACATCTGTAAAAACCACTTTTCAAAGTAGGAGCACATTCATTTTCTGGAGGCCGGGACACGAGCATATCTTTTGGGCAGACACCATTCAATGCGCTACACGTAGCCACGAAGCCAACGCTGACCTCAGACAGGTGTCTTCAACCCTTCCAGGCTTCAGCTTTTCATGAGTAAAATGTAAGTAGTGAATGCCCTACCTACCTCTCATGGAAGGTATTTACAGAATCAGATGGGCTGATGTACGTGGGAGCACAACCACGTTAAATGCCTTTCAAATGTAACAAAAATGGAAATCATTCAATCCAACACAATTTTCTAGCCTCCCTGTTCCTCTGGCCCACGACAGCCCCATTTCTTCACTCCTCCCCTCGGCAAAGTCCTAGAGCATTTTCTGACTCCACGTCTCTTCTCCCTTCACTCCCTCAACCTAGTCCAGTGTGAGCTGTCCCTCCCAGCTGTCCCCATTGAGTGCTGGGACCATTCTTGCCAAGGACACCAGTGAATTCCCGCTTCCTAGCCTGAAAAACTTCACCTCTGACCTGTTGACTCGATCATTCTTTAGTATTCTGTACTCTGTGCGGTGACCTCTCTCCCTGGAAGACTTCTCCAGATTTCTAGATTCTCTTCTTTCTGGCTGCTCTGTTTTTGGGATTTTCCCCTTCAACCTGATATCCAAATTTTGGAGTTCCTAAGATTTTGGTCCTGTAGGCTCTTGTTATCTCATCCTGTGCCCTCTCTCTGGGTGAGCCTTTTTCACAAGAGCTTTGCCAGTGTCCTGATGACTCTAAAATGTTTACCTCTGATGCCAACCTCTCCTCTAAGCTTCACAATTCTCTATCCAGCTGCCTATCTGACATCCGTACTGGAGTTCTGCAGAAACACCTCGAGAGTAGCCTGTTGAACATGGAGTGCATGATAACCTATCCACCTCCAACACGTGTAAACATGCACAAACACGTGTGCACACAAGTGTCATGCCACCTTAATGTATGTTTGTCTCTGGCTCTCTTATCTCAGTGAATGGTCTGCTGTCTATACAGTTACTCAGATAATAACCTTGGCATTGGTTATATATTGGTCATATATTGGTTGTATATCCAGTCCGTCCTTCTCCCTGCTTCCCATACCACAAGGTCTTAGGGTTTCCTTCTCTAGAGCATGTTCCAGTCCATCTACTTCCATCCATGGCACTGACATCACTCTAGTCAAAGAGCCAACTTGTCTTCCTGGATTGCTGCAGTGCTGTCTTCCCTCTTGTCCACATTCTGTTCTTGGTGACCTTCAGTCCACCCTGCAGATGGCAGCCAGACATGTGTGTTATTTTTTGTTTATTTATTATTTATTTATTTATTTATTTATTATATTTTTTATTTTTTTTATATTTTTTATTTTTTTATAATATTTTATAAATATTATTTATAATTATTTATTATTTCATGTGTGTTATTTTTTGACCCTTCTACCCTTATGTAATGCCCATCTCTCTCTTTCTCTTTCTCTTTCTCTTTCTTACTCTTTCTTTCTCTCTCTCTCCCTTTTAAGCAGGCCACGCTAAGTATGGAGCCCAATGTGGGGCTTCAACTCACGGCCCTAAAATCAAGCTACTCAGTTGCCTTCTCTCTCTTTTTTGTTAAGTTTTTATTTTAATTCCACTTAGTTAACATGCAGTGTAATATTAGTTTCAGGTGTGCAATACAGTGGTTCAACACTTCCATACAGCACCTGGTGCTCATCGAAAGCGCCCTCCTTAATCCCCATCACCTACTTCACCCGTCACTCCACCCACCTCCCTCTGGTGACCATCAGTGTGTTCTCTGTGGCCAGCTTCTTCCTTTCTCTTTCTCCTTTATTATTTTTTCCCTTTGCTTGTTCGTTCTGTTTCTTAAATTCCGCATAGGAGGGAAATCGTGTGGTATTTATCTTTCTCAGCCAGTTTTTTTTAAATGCAAATTAGAATGTGGAAACTCGCTCCCTAAGTCTTTTGATGACTTTCAAATGTTGACATGACTGACAGCTTTGTATCAGTCTATCACCCAAACCCATCCTTTCGCTGGCACCGTAGCCGAACTGGGCACTTCCTGGGTCCACACACCTTCCACTGTGGACTCGTCTTTACACTGTCTTGTGGCACCTGTTCTTTCTTTCGGTCTTTACTTGAGAGAAACCTTTCCTGATGATATGAAGAAAATACCCTCTCCCTGGGTTAGCCCCGTGCCTTCGTCCCAGACTCTTCATAACATCATCACTCTTTGAGATCATATGTTCATTGGCCGGTTACTTGTTCGCGGTCTGACTTCCTCAGACGGCATGCCCTTCTTGTTCCCCGATGGACAGTGCCTATGGCAGGTTAGACATGGAGCCGGTGCCTGGTGAATATCCAGTGAATGGATGTTGGATACATGAGTGGAAGAAAAGCCTACCTTCCCTTCAAGGATCTCACCTTTTAACGTGAAAACGTTCCTGAGCTTAAACGATCCTGCTCACGTCATTTGTGAGGACGTGGCTGGGAAAGCCTGGTGACCTATGTTGTGGTAGGAAAATGGGAAAGGGATCGGGTGTCTAGAATGAGATGCACCTTCTGGAAAGGGATAGACTTAGGAAGTCAGACTCATATTCTGGTGTTGGGGGAAGTCTGATCCTGCAGCTGACTGGGCCGCAGGGAAGCCAGTGTGTAGCTAGTGGGGGCCCAGCCAGGGTGCAGAGGCAGGGACAATGCAGGCAGAAGAATGCAGGGTCCTGGCTAGGAGGGCCCAGTGGAGTGACACAGGGGTACAAGGCAGCATTCTAAGACGGGTGTTCTGGCTCCAAAGCCCGTTTTTGAGCTTGAAGCCTGGTGTCTACCCCAGGATAGCTAAAGCTCAAAGGCTGAGTTTCAGAATTTCAACATGGACATGTGTTTCTCTAACTTAATTTGGCTCGTAATTGTCATCATTGGATTGAGCTCCAATAGCCCCCTTTAAAACCATTAACTATTTTGCCTCCTTTGGGGTCATACTTTTCACCTGTGCTTGATTTCACCACGTGGCACCTACTGACCCGAAAAATTGCCGCTTCAAAAGAAGAACCATCATTCTCTCTTGCCTTAAAGGTCTATGCAAAAATATTGTCCCCCGCAAAATCCATTTTTAAATTCCTTATTTTACAGAGCAGTTTTTGGGCAGTTGGGAATTTGGTGATGCATTCTTCCCAGAGAGTCGAACGGTGTATTTTTGAGGCTTCAAAATAAGAAACTCTCGAAAACGACCACCATATTTCAACCGGGGAAAGTATCTAATGATCATGGACTCAAGATGTTTTCCGTAATATTTTTATCTTTATCTTGAATGACAGTGATAGCGTGTCCAAAGAATGTGCGAAAGTGGCGGCATGTCAGGGGAAGTCTTTTTTTGTCGGGGGAGCTGTCTCATGTGCTTGCATTAGAAATTGTTATGATGTCAATGCAAATGCAGGTGCCATTACAGTGTCAACGTGAGTCGTCTCCCCTTGCTTTTGTCAGTTTCAATTAGATGCTTGATGTTATCATAATGCAGTCTCTTCCCCTCCCCCACGCTTAATGTACTTAAATTCTGAAAGTTACCACTTTTAAGAACCGTGCTCTATTTCCTAATGGCACTCCACAATGAACCCATATTAAAAAGTAATACATTTTCCATACAGAAAGGAATATAAAGTAAGTTCCATAAAAGTACAACACACTTACATTTTAAAGTATATAACATTAAATATATTAAAAGCACATTGTGTCATACCATATATATTAAATACCATGAAAAAAAGCCGGCTTTGCAATTTATTTTAAGTACATGAGAACTGCATTTAATAAAATGTTTAAAATATAATTTATTACCGTAACAATTTATTAATAATGATAACTAAATGCTCTTGAAGAGGTTATTCATGAAAGAATGGTTTGTCAAAAGAAAAGACTTTTCCATTCTAAAGATAAGGGCAATAGTCAGAGAGGCATAAATTTTGCCCTTCTTGGTAATTTAACAATTCTAAGAGAAGCATGCACATTAAAAACCTTTCCCATAACTGTTATTCTTTAAAACACTGACAGTGGTGAGATCTTACTCTGTACATAAACTGAGCATTTATTCTGTGGGGTTCCCCTTTTGCTTACAAAGAGCGGCACAGATAACTTCACTTGTCCTTACTGTAAACACTGCCTCCTGATTTAAATGATAGTCAGTTTGTGTTGGAGCTGGGGTATAAATATTTTACATATTGCATAACATAAACATCATTACATTTCCTCCTCTGGGAGAGTTGGTACGCGTGGAATATTTGTCAGTGCCTGAAGCTCAAAGCCATGGTAAGAATGTCAGATCTGGAATATGTCACTTTGAGCTTTGCATCTTGTGTACTTATTTCAGTCGGGCTGGTCTGTATAAAGTGCCATAAAATGTACATGCCATCCCCGGAAGACGATCTGTGCCAGACAAATGACAGAGCCTGGCTCCAAAGGCAGACACATTCTACTCACTTGGGAAGGGACAAGAAAACAAAAACCAAACAAACCGTAAAAAACCCCAACAGCGACAACGAAAAGCCCGAAGAGGGGGGTCAAGTATGTACTGATAAGTAGCTAATATTCCTGGATTCTTTCAGGAAACTCTTTCAGAGTGAGAGAAAGCTCATGGTGGGTGTTTTCCCTCAATGGACCGGAACGTGCTAGAACATCCTAGAAGGGAAAAGCGGTAATCGTGTTAACGGGAGATTAAGTTTTTCTCAGCTGAGCGCCCAGATCTGCTGAATAGAGCTCTGTGCAGATGCTTATCAACCTCGGCCCTCACTGTCTTCCAGCATCCGGGGGTCAAGTCTCAGTGACTGTTCACCTCTTAGCAGAGGTGCAAAGAAGACGTGATTGTGGAAATTGCTTTATGCCAACAGAATGTGGTCTGCGCGATTATTCTCCCATATGACTCAGTGAGTCCAGATGTCAAGGGGAGTGTGGGAGCACTTAGAGAAAAATACAACAACTGATAAAGGCGTTAGAAATATTTAGAGCTGCCCGGTTAGCAAGCAGTTTCGTTAGGTTTGGGCGTCGCTGTCTTCCACACAGGCGCACAGCTCTCTACTGGCAAGTTGAGGGGAGTCCGTTTTCCACGAGCACAAGCCACCGCAATGTCCTCACGACCGATCGCCAATGTTCTAGAACTGCCAGCTCTGGGCTCTGAAATTTCAAAAGGTGCAGGTTTCCTTCAGTCGCTCTACTTCCCTCCCTGCTGGAAAGAGCTTCTCAGGTGTTTCGACTCTCTTGTTCTTGTTGGTCACCCAAGATGTCCAGCCAAGAACCCTGATCGTACCCATGGATGTTCACTCGGGACCTGGTCGGGTTTAGGGTCCGAGGGATTGCTCGGTAGAAAAAAAGAGAATAAAAGGGAAAAACACTGCCAAAAGATTTCCTCCATGGGTCTTCTTCTATTCTTCTAAGGTCCGTCAACCTTAGAGGAACAGGCAAATAAAATGGCGGTATATCTGTGCAATGGCGTGTCACTGGCAGTGACAAAGAATGAGGACTGACACTTGCCACAACGTGGATGAATTTTGAAAACGTCATGCCGTGGGAAGAAGTCAGACACAAAAGACCACACACTGTGTGATTCGATCGGTTGTTTTCTAGTGCTGGGGGAGCTGGGGCTGGGGCGTTCATGGATTAGGCGGGTAGGGGGCAAAAATCCTGCTGATGGAGGCAAACATATGTGCGTCTACTAAAATCCACTCCATTCTGCTCTTTCCGATGGAGTGCGTGTCTATGAATCATACCTCACCAAAGCTGTTTAAAAATAAAGTTCAGAAAATAAGCCTATAGCAGTTAGGACCAGTGTAAGTCAAACCGACTCAGTAAAACAGGGAGATTCGAGTCAATGCAATTAGAATAGGGGATGTGGCTGATTCCAGGCTTGCCCGGACTGAGAGTTGAAATAGTCTCAAGAGAGCCTTTCCCCCGCTGTCTTGAAGCTTCCGTCTCCTTCAGAAGGGCCGTGCATCGTGGCTTCTGGAAGCACTGTGCCTCCAGAAGCAGCTCTGTAACCAGCCAGCTTGCAGCTACGGGTCCAGGGAAGAGCCAGTGTTCCTCTCCGAAGGGACCCAGAAAAATATCACGGGAATGAGGGTTCAGGAAAGAATGGATCCCAGAAGGAAAACAAAATGGCAGTATTAGATGGTGGGTGAAAAAAAAGAGAGAGACAGACAGACAGGAAGAGCACGCAGGAGTACGGGGTGGGAGAGAAAGACAGTAGATGGATGGATTGGTGTCCACAACATACCTTCTTAAGAAAAGATTTCCCACTAAGTATTCTTGAGCCAGAACAACATACTTTTGATTATTGTACATTTCAATATGTTTTTATAGCAGATAAATTTCCTCCAAGAACACATATTTTCCAGACTGTTTTTAGATTTTCTTCTAGACTGTGTAAGAGATGCATCTGATTTGTTAGTTCTTGAAGCAAGAACGTGGCTTAGAAAAAAAAAAAGTATAACTCGAAAAAGAGAAGAAATGCCCACAAAGTGTAGAAATTTCTCATGTCTCTAGGTAATTTCATGAGAAGATCAACTCGATCAAGCAAGAAAGAGATCACGTCTTCAAGACAAAATGGCAGAATCGCCTGAAAAAGGAATATTGTAAAACTAAGAGCATAAAGCAAGAGAAGGAAATCGTCTCCCTGTAGAAGTAGGAAGTAGAAACTAATGGCTACTGTTTCCAGGCTCTGAAGTTTTACATTTTCACAAGAATTATCAGTTATTTGAAAGTGAAAAGAAAAAAAAAAGATGTAAAACTCTCCAGTTTGGGTGGCTTTGTTGGAAGTCGTTATGACAATATTTTCAGTACTCTACGTTTTGCTGATTCGGGATTTCCATTTCTTCTTGGGTCAAAGTTAATCTTCAGAAACCAGTTATTTCTTTAAGATTTTCTAATTTATTTGTGCATCGATGTGCATAATACTTTCTTAGATTAACTTGTTCTTTACTTCTGTAATTATATTACCCTTTTTGGTTTGTAATGTTTGCATTTTGTGTTTCCTGCTTTGTTTTCTCTTCATTTTCTTTCTTCAGCCTCCTTCCTCATCCTATCTTTCCTCCGGCCATGTTTGCTAGATATCTGTCGATTTTAATGTCTTGGATTTATCAATCCCGTCCCTCTGCTATGGTTTTGATTACATTATTCATTTATTTACGTGTGTCCTTCTTTACCTCATTTGATCCTCGTAGATCATTCATTGCATTCTACGGAGAAGAAAACCAAGATAATTTTCTACAGTCACAGAAATAGCATGTTGTCAATGTAGGCATCTTGTTCCAAGCCACCATGCCATCTTGCCATTAGTACGTTGCTTACATAGTTACATTTTTTAATGTAAATTAAAATTGACATTATTTTTGCCTGATAACATTGTGGAATACTGAGTGAATCATGTTCCAGTTTCTTACATTTGCATTTCTGTAATTTAAAAATTTTAGGGGCGCCTGGGTGGCTCAGTCGGTGGAGCGTCCGACTTCGGCTCAGGTTATGGTCTTGCTGTTCGTGAGTTCGAGCCCTGCGTTGGGCTCTGTGCTAACAAACAGCTCAGAGACTGGAGCCTACTTCAGATTCTGCTTCTCTCTCTCTCTCCCCCTCCCCTGCTCACGCTCTGCCTCTCTCTGTCTCTCAAAATAAATAAATGTTAAAATTTTTTTTTAATTTAAAAATTTCTGACCCCAAGCCCCCAAACTTGCAATTTAGCACAACATCATATCTCACTTGTCTGGATCTCTGGGCTCCTGGGGCAGCCTTTGGCTCTTCATGAATACCTGGGTTCATCCAGGAGGCAGGTGAGTGGGGAGGTCTGTGCAACATGGGGGACCCAGTGGGGCTGGCTAGGCTCAGCTGGGCACTGTCACTGTCCTGTTGGGCCTCTCCATAGTCAGCGGTCCAGCCTGAACGCTTTGTGTGGTGGCTGGCTTCTATAAGTGTGCATTCCAAGAGAGCGAAAATGGAAGTTTCCAGGCCTTTCAAGGAGTAGGCTTAAAATTGGCACAGCATTGATGAATTCTTTGGTCAAAGCAAGTCACAGGGTGGTCTGGATTCAAGGGAAGGAGAGACAGACACACACTGTTAATATAAGAACAACAAATATGAGGTCTTTTAAAGAGTTTGGCCGAAAAGCCTTACACTGATGTCTACAGGAGACATCTGTGACATCTCTGCTCACATCTACTCTTGAATGACACGTGTTCCAAACTTCGTTTCATGATGCAAAGCCTAGGTAGAGTGTTTTTTTTCTTTAATTCCAAATAAAATTACTGTGCGATGTCTACGGATGTTATCCGGAATTTGCCACAACGTAACAAAAGAGGAAGAGAAGTTGATGACGACATAATTGAAACCATATTGGCAATGACTTGATAATTTTTAAAACCAAGAAGTGTACATTGGGCTCATTCTGTTATTTTCTTCTACTCTTGCTGGGAACTTTTCCATTATAAAAAATTAAAGTAAAAAGTAATTTTTGTTCTAAACGATTTGGAGCAAGTGAAGATTCCTCCCAGATTCCTCAAGACCACTTAGTGTTTAAGCAGATTGTTCTTGAAGTTTGTGGGGGAGGTGCTTAATGTTACTCGTTTTTTAGTGGGAAGGTAGTAAAACATTTATCAGGGCCTGCCTACTATCAGGATTTCATTTATTTTTATTTGGTTTTGGGTCTGATTAGTTTTTGTTTAATACGTAAAAAGCAATTTAAAAGTAAATTTCATTATCACACAAGTAATATGATTCCACTAAGAAGAGAGGAAGAAAAGGAGGAGAAGGAGGGAAAGTGGACTCCAAAGAACCAAAAGACACAACTTAGATGTCTTGAGATGGGTTGCTTTTGACCTGTTTCGCGTATTCCACATTCTCGGGGCACGGCCCATGCCATGCCTGTAAGGGGTCACTTCTGAAATCCCTGCAGTGGCTTAGCTCTCTGTGCAAGATATTTGGAAGAAAGGTCTCAGCAGAAGACATGTGACAGATATCTGTGGAAGTACAGTCTGCCAGACCTCTTGTGCTGTTCAGTGACCATCTTAACTGTCAACTGCCCGTGCCTGCCTCAGATGACAATCAATAGACTGGCAATTGCCAGTGTGGGTTCTAGCTGCCAGAGTCCATCCGGGAGCTGACCTCACCGTCTTTCTGATGGCCACTGAAGTAGTGAATGTGTCAAATGCTTGGATCCCCGATGAAGAATTGGCTGGGGTCCATTTTATTAGGCATTCTTGGTGTGGTTGAGGTCGGCGAAACCCTTCTCCAAGCTGCCTTAGTTCTCAGGCTCCTGTGGCAGCTGTGGGGGTCTTCTGTTGCCCCTCCCCTTCCCCTCCCCCGCCATCCTTCTCCCCCACTGTCTCCCTCTGTGCCCTCTACCCCCCCATCATCCTCCCCTTTGGGGGTTGAGGCCCCTAGTACTTTCTAGTGGCTGGTGGGCTTGCTCAGTGGAGAGGAATAAGTGAGGGCAAGGTTCAGAGAGCTCCAGAGGGACTAGGGTCACACAGTTGAGCAAGCCCAGAGTTCACCATCTTTCCTCTCCTGTGTTCCCAGGAGAGGTGCTGATAGACCCTGTGTCCCTGGTGGCACATCTTATAACTAGCTTGGTGTCACTCTCCATTCTCCCACCTGTGGCCAGAGTGTTTGGCAATTTTGATTGGTAGGCTCATCAACCTCAGGAATGAAAGGGAATATCCCCCCACCAAAGGGTACTCCATGAGAAAATGGGTCTAGTAGTCTGCATGGGCTGCCATGACAGACCCCACAGACCGGGGGGCCGAAACAATGGACATTTATTCTGATACATCTGGAGACTGGAGCCCAAGACGAACGCGCCAGCTGATTTGGCTCCTGGTGCGAGCTCTCTTCCTGGCTCCAGTATGGCTGCCTTCTTGCTGTGTGCCCACCTGCTGGAGGAAGAGAGCTCTGGTGTCTCTTCCTCTTCTATCAGGGTGACAGCCTGTGGGCCTGAGGCCTCACCCTATGACCTCATTTAAACTTATCACCTCCTCACAGGCTCTTTCTCGCTATACAGTCACATTGGGCATTATGTTTTCAACGTATGAAGCCTGGGGGGCACAAGCTTCCAGTCCAAAACGACAAAGGAAAGGGCCTCTGGGCACAGACTCAACCAATGACCACATCAGCCACCCAAGAAACCCTTCTAATTGGAATTTTGCTGATAACAAAAGATCTACAGGGGCGTCTGGGTGGCTCAGTCGGTTAAGCGCCCAACTCTTGATTTAAGCTCTGGTCATGATCTTCTGGTCGGTGAGTTTGAGCCCTGCATTGGACTCTGTGCTCACAGCGTGGAGCCTGCTTGGGATTCTCTGTCTCTCTGCCCCTCCCCCGCTTGCTCTCTCTCTCAAAATAAATACATAAACATTAAAAAAAAATCTCCAAAAAACCCAAGTTGCAATTGGCTATACCATTCATCTAAGCATAGATTTCCCAGACTCAGGTGTAGTCCAGTCAGTGGACCTCTCCTCCTCCTCCAGCCGGGGCTACTCAAAGGGTCCTCAGTGGTCTGGACCTCTCCCTCTCACAGCTCCTGCATCTCACCTGCTGATCCTTGGTATCCCACCTCCTGCTCCTGGCGATGTGCTGATCCCAGAAATTCCCATCTCTGTTTGACGCTGTTCTACATTCATAATTGTGAAGTGTAACATCTTCTGCGATGTTAATGGTAATCATTTCTCTTTTTTTCAATGTTTATTTATTTTTGAAGGAGAGAGAGAGAGAGAGACAGAGCATGAGCAGGGGAAGGGCAGAGAGAGAGGGAGACACCGAATCCGAAGCAGACTCTAGGCTCTGAGCCATCAGCACAGAGCCCGACATGGGGCTCGAACTCACAGACTGCGACATCGTGACCTGAGCCGAAGTCAGATGCTTAACCGACTGAGCCACCCAGACGCCCAGTGGTAATCATTTCTGTTTCTATTTGCTTCCGTGCAGGTCTTCATCAAATCTGGGAATGAATATTCCTCTAATGCCAAAAATATGTCAGATATGACTCAAACTAGCGGTGCCTTTCTCTCTGCATGATTTGAAAACTCTCCAAAATGTCCTGGATTTTAACTATTTTTCACACGTTTCTCATTATTCATAATTTTTTTATTACATCCTGGTTGTTTTGTAATTATCCACGGGGCTTTAAGAAAAAGATGCAGGGGCTGCTTAGATATGCTTTGCTCATGCTATAAGTACTTGTTTGTTTGGATGATTGGACAGAAAAATGTACCAACCTGATTATGGAGATTCAATTTAATACAATACTGTGTAGAAGGGTCTGGTGCAGCGAATCAAACCCTAACCTGGGAGTCAGGAAGTGAAAGGTCTCATCCCAGATTTTATGGCGGGAGCAACTTCAGTAAAGTATTAAATTGCAAACAAAGACAATTTATAAGATGTTTTCCTTGTACCCACAGTTAGACCTGAATGGACGAGATTCAAGTTAAACTCTGCAAAATAATTTCATCAACCCCATTGATAGAAAGAGGAAAAAAAAAATTAAATGTGCCTTATCCTGACTACTTCTGACTGTATCTGCACAGAAAGCCATTCAGATGAAAACAAGACTCACAATTTTATAGGAAATGCGTTTTGAAATTACCTGTTTGCATGAGTTCGCAAAATTCATTCAAATGGTTTGTCTGGTTCCTTTATTTTTAAACTAGGGTTTCATTTTTATAAATTTTCTTTATTTTCAAGTAAGGTTTGATTCATGAAGTTACATGACACTCTAAGTTAATCAAGCAAACTAAGTGAGGTGCACGAACCATGAGGCCCCTGGGTACCCCAGGGCGGGTGAATCCAGCTAGGCTAATCCTTGGGAAGGTGCCCCTCTCATACTTTAACCTAGGTGTGGAATGCAGTCCTTCTTTAAAAATTTCCTCCACATTCTCACAAACAAGGCCTTTGTAGAAAACAGGGTGGGATAGGGAGAGCTGATGTGGAGACCAGTTCAAGATGGTCTCCATCGATCCCTGTGCTCTGGTGTTTTGGTCCTTGTGTGGTGTCTTCCAACAGTGAGTTAGGGTTTGTCTGTGTGACCAGGGGAACACAGAAAAATATTGGTAGGTGACCCAAAGTCTAGGTTACACAGATATGTGGTTCCTGCCCTGTTCTCTCTCAGGTCACTCACTCTGTGCCATGCCAGCTGGCATGTTCAGAGGACACTCAAGCTTGCTAAGGAGAGGCACGTGTGGTGGAGACCTGGGGCCTCCTGCCCACAGCCAGTTGGGTGCGCCATCTTGGAAGCCATTCCTCCAGCCCCCATCAGACTTGGGGTCAGTGCTGCTGCTTCTGACAACTTGACCACAACCCCAGGAAGGAGCTCCTGCCACACCATCCACCTGAGCCACTCCTGGACTCTGGACCTGCAGAAACTATGTGAGACCATGTGCATTTGTTGTTAGAAGCTGCCACATTTGGGGTAACTTGTTATACAATGATATATGAAAAATGAGGCTTAATATCATGGAGATTCGAAAAAAAAAAAACTTAGTATCTCTTGTTAGAGATTCCAGTTTCTAGAAGTGCATCAGCTTCCTGAGACAGACACCACTCTCCTCAGAAGGCAGCAATATTCCATGACTGTCATCCCATGACTCTGTTCAAACATAATGCTGCTATTCTTAGTTCAGTGGGAGTGGAGAATTACCTTCCTTCCCTCCCCTCATCCCATGATGCCTGCATGTTGTGGGGTTACCCGTGGACACACTTTCAGCCTTGTTCTCGCTTAAACTAGACCCATTTCCTCTCTTACCTTTTCTCATGACCTTGGGTAAGTTTACTTTTTCTCAAAACCCTCTCTAATTTTTCTGTAGAAATCAAACTGTAGAAAATGAAATTGCACATCGTCCTACCGAAAAGCATGTGCTCAAATGGACGATAGAGGGAAGACTCTTTCAGATATATCTCTACTGAAGAGAAACCAAGATTAATTGGAATTAAAATCAATGATGAGCTTCTATTAATTACAAGTTTCCTTTAAGACCATTTTACAAGCCCTGAACGAAAATTTAGTCTTTTGTATTACAAAAAAAAAAAAAAAAAAACCACAAAAAAAACAAACAAAACAAAACAAAACAAAAAAACCAAAACCAAAACCAAAAAATAAAACAAAAAAAAAAAACAAACCAAAAAAAAATCCCCAAAACTCACAAAAAATCCGAATAACCCTCCCTCTCCCCAGAAAGAAACTTACAGTGTTACTAAACTTCATTGTACATATTATTATACATATTATTCACAAATACTGGTTGAGAAAGACTCTTAGCTGTGGAATTGAATCACACCTCAAAGAAGCATTGATTCGTACTAATCACCAGAAGAATGTGGCAAGGGTTTTATCTGAAACAAAAGTACCAGAAACATCTGAGCTCTGACATGTGACTTCCTAAGTGACTATCTGAGGGGAGGGCCATCTATTTGGATAACTATTTGCTTCAGGGGCATTTGGTTTTGATTCTTGAGCCCCTCCCCAAGGTCAGATTTTCCCTTAATACATATATATATATATATATATATATATATATATATATATATATTTTTTTTTTTTTTTTTTTTTTTATCAAGTCCCACAATTTAGTTGTCTCATTTCTCTCACACTTTTTACACACTCCCGCTGGATTTTTAATCTATCACAAAAAGGAAGTTCCGTTCCATTTGCCACTTTAAGGTTTTCCTTAAACCTTGCAGGAAAAGTAAAAATTGTTTCCCTGTAGGACCTGCCTGTCCATGTACATATAAGTGATAAAACCTTTCGATGTTAGAATTTCCAAATGTTTTCCGGTTGCTTCCTAGGTCTATAGAAGTTGGATTTCCTTTGCCCTGACTCTACATTCGTAATTTCACAAATGTATGCGATTTCCCAGCCTGCTCCTTAGTGACCTGGTCTGATTTCCACTTCTCATGGCCTTCTATTTGCATTTCAGATCTCTGGCTAGTTCCTATTTAATTAAGCCTCATCTGATGGCGCTCAGCTCATAGGGGAGTGGGTCATCACCGGGGAACCCAGCTGGTGACAGCCACTCCATGAGGAGGAAGCCTGAGCAGGCTTTGGGAGTCGCCTTGGAGGAAGTGTAAGTTCATGTACCCTGTAGGCTGTGAGGAACACCACAAGTGCTGGGAACATCCTTCACCTTGTAGCTTTGTGTCCACTGGTCCAGTCAACAAAGCTGGGTCCCCTTCCAACCACAAGTAGAGGAAGAGGGCGGCCACCTGTTGCCTTGGTCTGGTAACCGCCTGGCAAGTTCATGCCGAGTCCTGCGTCACGAATAATGAGTCCCCCGGTGCCCAGGAACACGGTGACAGCAGTTAATGAGGCAGAACAGTATACGTGATGGAACAATGACATTTTTTTGAAGTCAGCAATCTGAGGTAGAGATCAATAAGTGTTTTCCAGGGTTAATTTACTGGTCACCACCACTGACACACTATTAGAGCCGGGGATGAGCCCGGGGATTCAGGAGTGGGGCTTAATCTAGATAAGTGTTGGACACATGGGAGGTGCATTGCAGTAACCCCAAACACTGAGTGCCAGTCCTAACCCGTCTTCTTTGGGGACCTTGATGCCCTTCAGTCCGTCAGCCCCGCCCCAGCCTGGGCCACCTGATTCCACCCGCACCTGGACTGACATTCCATCCCACTTGACCGTGCCCGCAGAGGAAAAGCTTTTATCTACCTGCACTTATGTGGGTTTCAAGGTTGAATGACTTCTATTTCTATTTGTTTGGGGAAATGGTAACCAGGAGACTCATTTCTGTCTGTAATAGATATTGTATTATATTGTCGCCTTGTACTGTGTATCAATCAGAGAAAATTTAGAATATCTGGGCTTTTGTCTGGCTTTTTTTCAGGCTCACAGTCGGAGCTGAATGGAGTTTTTTCACCTGTCTGTGCCTCAGCGTATCTATCTGTGAAATAGGAGTAATAACGGCCACCTCTCAGTCCCTGTTGAGAACTCGTGTAATAATAATCACACTGAGGGGCGCCTGTGGGGCTCAGTCGGTTAAGCGTCCGACTTCGGCTCAGGTCATGATCCCACAGTTTGTGGGTTCGAGCCCCACGTCTGGCTCTGTGCTGACAGCTCGGAGCCCGGAGCCTGCTTGGGATTCTGTGTCTCCCTCTCTCTCTGCCCCTCCCCCACTTGCCCGCTCTCTCTCTCTCTCTCTCTCTCTCTCTCTCTCTCTCTCTCAAAACTAAATAACCATTAAAACAATAATAATAATAATAATAGTCACACTTAGTGAGCCCTTCTTACTCTCCAGGCACAGAGATAAATGGTCTACCTGCACCATCACTGAAAGCACGTGGCAGCTCCAGGAGGCAGATTCACGATCATTGCCACCTCCAGACGAAGAGGTAGTGTGTTTAGAGTAGTTTGAATCGTCCTCTATGTAATTTGAAAAGGAATTTGTAAATTCTCTGATTACAAACTTACACAACCCAATTGTAGCATCTAGGCGACAGGGCAGAGTTGCCGGGAACACCAGCTTCACAAAGCCCAAGTTCAGGTGTAAGACTTACCTGATGACCCTGGAGCCTGTGAGATACCAGGACTGGAGCCAGATTACTTTCGTAAGAAAGAAAAATGGGGGTACCGGCTGAACTTGAGGATGAAGGAACGTTTCTGAAATTATAAACAGAATTTCTAAGCTGTCTGAGAGTGAGGGTGTGGAGAGAGGATTAAGGACGGAGGTTAATAACTGATCCATATCCTTGCTTTCCATGGAGTAATTATTTACTCATTGTATCTGGTGACAATTCAATAGTCTGACCTTTCAGGCCCAAAGTAAGCAGGAGGGAAGAAAGACTTAATCTAAATTATAGGGGACACACACTTTGCAAACGTTCAAGGATTGCTTATAAATTGACAACCGCAAAGGAAGTTTACAGTGAGATCTACCAACAGTGATCGCACACTGTCCTAAAGAGAGAGAGAGAAAGAGAGAAAAGAAAAGAAAAGAAAAACAGAGAGAGAGAGAGAGAGAGAGAGGATTGAAAGATGCTGCCAGGTCAGACGTGGTGTTCTAGGAACTCACCACCAGCGTGCAGGAGATACTTGAACATGCAAAGGGTTGGCATCAGAGCCATTGCTTCACTGGTATGGGCGTCACCTCCTGAAAGAACATCCTGTGGCGATTCTTGTGGGACTGATGGCTGTTAGCTCCAAGCTAGTAGCTTGTTTCTCGTTCAGCAGCTCTGCCTGGGAAGCAAAAAGTTCCACCTTTTCATTGTATTAGAACCCGGCCTCATCAGAGAGATACAAAGGCCTCTCTGCTTGGGTGGGAGACATTTGAGGCAGCAAACGAATGATGAAAGAGGGACCAGGAGACGGACCAGGATCCTTGGCCAAAGAAGCAGATCGCCCAGAAACAACCCAGATTGCAAGTGATAATTACCGACCAATGGGTAGTGACCCACGATATCAACAGTATGCAAAACATTAGAAAAGTATATTCGAATTGTTAGATGATGTATTTCTTCAAAAACAAAAAAAAAAACCCACAAGGATAGTGCAGCATTTAAAAAAACAAGGAACCCAGGTAAAAGTCGTTTACAGTTTAGTTTTCTCGGAGATGTTTGGGATGTAGAAGTAATGGCCACCATGCAGACGTTGAAGGCATTGTTGGCTACAGCATTTTGGTAGAAATAGAGTAATGAGTCACACGGAGAATCAAATATAACCAGCTACTGGCGGACACAAAGCTCCGATGATGGTTTGGCCTTTCCTGGGCATAAAAGGGCAGGACAGAATAGACCATATGGTACCCTCCTGACCTTTAATGTTTCCATGTAACTCTGTATTAACAAGGCAACAGCCAGTCGAAGGAGATAATGCCATCTGGTGCCACGGAGATATGGAGCAGGATAATCTATTAGACAGATAATAGAGGCAAGGCTGTTGGAATTATACCCAACTGCCCGGGAACTGCAAAGCTGTGTGCACGAGCCTGGTCTGAAGCTGGACTCACCGTGACTGGGAAAACACACGGATCTCATTTGCTAAAACTCCCTTCCTATAAAAAGGCAAAGCGATCCAAATTTTCTACTGGATTATTCTCCTAACGATGAAAAATAAAAATAATCTCTTGGCCTTCAGGTAGAATAGTCATTATATTTTGGCCACGTCTTGAAGTATATTAAGGAACCCAAATGTAATTAAAGAATCAGCTTAGTCGCTGCGGAACTAAACTGAGAATACGCAAAATTTACCCAGAGGAATACCGGCAAGGCTTTGCCACTTAGGCGAAGACTTGAGATCATTATGTAGAGGCCTTTACATCCTCAAGAAATATTTTGAGGCAAGGGAAGAAGATGGGGAATTCGCTGAGAGACAGGCGTTGTTTCTGTCCGCCACAAGCTGTCACAGCCTTTGAAGGCGTTCTATAAACAAGAATGAAGTATTTAGGAAAACAGATTTATTGGAGCATTCCCAAGGATTCGAGAGTTTATCTAAGCGAGTAAACAAACAAAAGGTCCCTGGTAGTGAGACTGATAAGGGGGCCACGCTCAGCACTTGGTACCCACCCTTCACACGCCTGGGCCTCCTGCCATTTGCGCCTGAGAACCAACTGACTGGACAGGTTTTCCAGATCCCTTTAAACATTCCTAAATTACTGCACTCCCCAAATTACAGTCCTCAGGGGCCTCGTTTCATTTTCTGGAAATTGGTAACAGGCCACCACGGCTGATGAAATGAAGAGGGTATCCAGGCAACTATTGTGCTGTTTGATTAACAGAAACTCCAAGCCGGACGACCTCATGGGCACCCAAGGGCTCCCAACGACCTGTCTGAAACCAGAACCCAGGCAAGTTTTGCCGCCGAAGTTAGCCAGATTCCCAGGCTTTTGCAGCCTGCCTTTTCCATCCGATAATAATCTCATCATCTCCATTACCTCCAGCCCATTTAATCAGTGATTTATCCAAATCCCGTGTGTTGAGCTGGGGGCCCCCCGAGATGTGGGTCCAGACTTTCCGATTAAGTATCTGCAGGTCTTTGGGCAAGGCGCAGAACTTGCCTGCAAAATGGTGATAAAGTCCATTCGTTCCTTCACTTGAAAAGTAGTTAGTGACATCTCTTAGGTTCCGGTCCGTATTCTCAGTGCTTAGCTGACTTTCTATCAGGAAAACAGGAACAACCCCAAAACACCCACACAGAGACCTGCCTCACAGAGTTCACTTTCTAGCACGGGAAAACAGACTGTTAAAGCAAATTCAATGAACACGTTATGCATGTTTGGCTTTGAATTGTGACCCCTAAGGAAAGACAGGTTGGGGTCCTAACACCGGAAACCTCAGATTGGGAACTTATTTGGAGGCAGGGTCTTCACAGAGGTGGCCACGCTTGAATGAGGTCTTCAGTGCGGGCCTTAATATGACTGGAGTCCTTGGAAAAGGGGAGATGTGGCCACGGAGGTAGGCACAGGGTGCAGTGATCCAGGCACAGTGGTGGTGGCTGGTTGGCATGAGGAGGTGAGGAGACAACGCGTCCGGGCAAAACGTAACACGGTGCCCAAAAGGCTCCTGGAGATTGGACGGCACTTACGAGAAGAAGGGAAATGCCCGGGGTGACTCCAGTATCTTTGGCCGGAGCCACCGGGAAGATAGAGCTGCTGTGACCCAAGACAAGGAAGACTGTTTGTGTGAGGGAAGGTCAGGACTTCGGTGTTGGACACGTTCAGCTAGAGAAGCCCATTCACCAGCCCCGGGGGGGTGACGCCGGTTGAACAGTTGCACAAACGGAGTCGGCGCCTGAGATCTCTGGGTTGGAGCCAGAATTTGAGAGTAGCCCTCATATATGTCTTTCCAAGGACAGAGTCGAGAGGGGCCTGCACTGCACTGTGGAAAGGAGAGGTGATTTTCTCCATCTCTTGTTCCTGAATGGCGACATTCCATACCCAAGGTGTGAGGTCCTAGGTCCAGCTTCCCCTCCTCTCCTCTGCTCATGGACGGTCACCTTCTGGCACATCACTCCCCATCCTGGACTGCTTACCCTGGGGGAGTCGCACGGCCCTCCCTTTGGGCAGAAGAGAGTCCGGATGCCTCTTTACAACTGCCATTGGAGCCTTCCAGACCCCACTGACTCGGATGGCGTTTCCAAGAACAAACCCACCTCCCAGAAGATTCTTCCGGTGTCCAGAGCCCATCTGAGAAGGCAGCATGACTGGCTGCTGGCTCCCAATCTGGCGCCTTATCTCAGGCCTCACAGGGAGGCGGCCACGGTGTTCCCAGACCAGCCTGCGTGTCCCTCCCCCGCGTGGAGGCCACGGTCTCCCTGTGCCTCTTTGGCCCCGGGAGAGCTCAGGGACGGCTTATTCAAATGCACGGCAGTGTGCATCAGTGTCTCCGGGGGCTTGCTGAAACCTCCCGGAACCTAGAAGGAGGCACTTAGCATATTTTGTATTTATAGAGAGCCTTTCTACCAACAAGCTGTGCGGTACAGGTCTCATTTCATTAATCCTCGCAGCAGGGGAGGAGAGGGCTGGTAGGAATTGTCAATTTTACCTAATGTCGAAGACGGAGCTGTGATGAGGTGAAATGACTTGCCTAAGGCTGTAGGATGAGTCAGTGCCAGAGTTGACCCTACAGCCCTGGGTCTTAACTTCTGATCTATCACCTTACACCTCCTTCCTGAGAGAGCATAATAAAAGTGCACTAAATTTGAGAGTCTAATTTTCTTTATGACACCCAGTATGTCTCTCAACCTCTCCCTGCCCCGATGTCTGAATCCATAATATGGGGACGATGATGCTTGTCATCTAGCTTGTTGCAGAGATAAGATGCTTATTAATCTTTTTAGTGGCCAGACCCTGTGGAAATAGCTGCCGTCTAAACTCCAGGTTTAGGTCAAGATCAAAACCGATCGTTTGTCCATTATTATTTGAGGAAATGGAGAAACACGTTGGTTTTATTTAATGGACGTAAGAATGCGGGATGGTAGGAAAGTTTGGAAAGTATTCGTGTTATTTATCAACATGGGGCTGGTTTTCTAATCGTGGTATGGGGGTGTCATGGCATGCCCGGATTTCCTGACGTCCAAACCTCTTTCTCAGCACGATCTGCCCAAACCTTCCATTCTACGTAAACGGTTGAGCCTCATTTGTTTTCCATGAAACACATTTGAGACCAACTAGCTATACTGGTTTTGTGAAATCACATTTGTAATGAAAGGAAACAAAGGAAGAAAGGTTTTGCCTTTGTTCCCTTCCCTCCGTGTTTCTGTTCCAAGTCCAACATCCTCCGCAGCTGTTAAAATGGGGGCAAAATCTGGATTTATTCCCCCTTTCCAGTTCTGGTTTAGTTCTCCACATGACTTTGAGGAGAGTTCTCAAGAGTTAATGGAGTCCATGGTGGAGTGTTTGCTTCTTCTGTTTGAAATCAAACATCTGATCTTTATCTTTGGTGACAGGTTTAATGCTTTTCTTCTCTGACAAATTTTCAGTTGAAGAGGAATTCAAACACTGGTATCGGTACAGTTCTATAAAGAGCTAATCTGAGCAAGCCAATATTGGCAGCTTGGTCCCTAATGAACAGCAGACCGCTGAAGGAGCACCACTTGCTACAAGGAGAGGAACCAAAACTCTATGTACTTTTTCCAGCACTTTCCACGGCTGCTGGATTCTGACAAGGGAGATAAAATACACAGAATTTTAGCTTAGAAGTATCAGCATTTTTCACTCCACCCCATCACCCCGCCAGGGATGATGGCCATGCGATTACCCAGGAAGCGGAGGAAACAAGAGAGAGACCCAGATCACGGAACTCCCCATGAATTATTGGGTTTTTCTCTGGCGCTAAGAGTGGTTTTACCATTTGCAAATGTTAGAGTTCTACGCTCCTCTTTGGGAACATAATAATGTGAGAAGTAAACTTGCTTACCATCCATCCACGGGCCTAATGCAGTAATGAACTTGGCCAACTTGGAAAGATTTCCAGATAAGACCTTAAATTTCTGTACCACGCAACATATAGGTCTCCAGAGGTCTGGAGAGCTCCCTAAGGGCAGTGAGAAAGGTAACTTTCTAGAGCTAGAATATGACAAGCATGCCCAAGACAGGGCCCTTTGCAGAAAAATACTACACTTCATACACAGGGAATATATCACAATATATAGGGATATTTTGAGTTGATTCCCTCTCTCTCTCTTTCTCTCTCTCGCATTACAATTCATGTGATATATAGGAAATATGAAAAGAATACACATTTTTTGACTATGCAAATAGCAATTTTTGACTATGACTTGCATAGAAAGTTATGTGGAGCAAACTTAACATTCTAACCCATAGCCTGAACTAATATGGCCATGAGTACAATGTGAATTTTATCATTTTTAAACTTTTTAAAAATATTTATTTATTTTGAGAGAGAGGGGGGGACAGAACACGGACAGAGGAGGGGCAGAGAGAGAGGGAGACACAGGATCCGGAGCAGACTCCAGGCTCTGAGCTGACAGCACAGAGCCCGATGTGGGCTTGAACCCACAGACATGAGATCATGACCTGAGCTGAAGTCGGATGCTCAACTGACTGAGCCACCCAGGTGCCCCGACGTGAATTTTAAAGTACAATTTTAAAGTTATTTTTGTATCTTGTCTAAAATACACTTAAAATCTTTGATATTCGTTTTCTTGGTGGCCTGGCTTTTCCTTTTGTAGCCTGCCTGTCCTCACCATATTCATCACTTAAATTAGAGCTTCTATTTAATGAATCTACAAGTATTTGTTAAATGTCTACTCAGTACCGAGTAGACAATTGGGCTCTGTTGGGAAGGAAGACCGAACTGGGCCCAAAAGGGCCTTTGCTCTTGAAACAGGATCTTCTCACTGTGTCAAAAAATTCTGACCACATAGCTCTTAGGTCAGAACCAGGTTGGTGGTGAAGCTTTGCTGCCCATTAGCCTGATACTCATGCAATTTGACTTGTAGTTGATGCGGTCTCTTTTCTCTTCGTACCTGTGACTTCTCAGTTTACACCTGTGACCTCACAGTTTATACCTTCTCAGGGAGTCTTGGTTGAAGTAATAAGTGAATTCTGAAGTCCTTGATTTTTTTTTTTTTCTTTTGTCATGGCCAGCTGACTCCTCCTGCCATGCTCACTCCTCACATGTGTTGAATTCCAGCCCTTTTGGAATCGACCCTCTCTCACTGTTAAGCACCACAGAAAGCAAGACTCAGCCTATGGGGCTCGTTTACCCTCCCTGGCCCCCCAAATTCCTCTTATTGGGTCCTCGGGAGCCCACAACCCACTCAGTGCTTCCAATTGTCCTCAACCGCTTTGGGGAAGCCATGCCTTCTGTCCGTGAACACTGCCTCTCCAACTCCTTGGTTAGTGCTTTAAAACTCAGACACCTTTCGTGATCAACAGAAACGTGTACCTTCAAACAACAACAAAAGCTAAACAGTCCCAGAAAGGTCAAATTGGGAGAGATTTTGCAGTTTCTAATATTTGTGCTGCAAGATTTTGTTGAAGGTTTTCTACGCTTGTGCGGACCAACGTCAAAAACTTGACCTGCAAAGCACAGACCAAATAGAATGGTTGGCCACTTCTGAGTTGCTAAGTGTTTTTGACTCTCTTTTTTTTTTTTAATGTTTATGGATTGATTGATTATTTATTTATTATCTTTTAAATATAATTTATTGTCAAATTGGTCGATTGGATCTTCCTTTATTCCTTTCAAGGCCGTCTCATAGGTCAGCAGCGGCGCTATGAATGACATCGGCTCATCTTGTGTTCACTTAAACACCGGCTTTGGTCCTGCCACTGAAAATGGAACTTAGGAGCCGAATGATACATTCAGCAGGAGAAACCTTGAGAACTGCCGTGCTGAGCTAGGAGCGGCATTTTGTGATGTAGCACCTCCTTCCAACAGTAGCTAACTTTGTGAGTTTGTAAGGCACCAAGCTCTTGGCCAGGTTGGTTACCTACAAACTTAGCCGAGTATCCAAATAAAGATGCCTACGGTTTTGAGACCAGCTCGGCAATCGCATCAACCAGCAAAGGTAACGCACACACCATATCAACGGTTTCCATCGTCCTCAAGCTCTGTGTCCCGACAGATTATGGCTGGAGCTGTACCATACTGTTTCTATATGATCGGAAAACCCTCCGTTAGAACATCAGCTGGATTAGAAGATTTACGGGGTTCACCGAGACACGTGGCTTGCTCTCCGGAGTGTGTTCGTTCTCCGGAGTCCTCCCAAAAGATCTCTCATGAGACGAGAGGACACTGATTTCCTAAAGATGCCACCTCTGGTCAAACTCTTTGGTACTTTTGCCAATTTTGTAACATTAATGACTTTCTCTCTTAGGATCTCCCCCGTTGTCCGAGAAGGTGAAAGAGTTTTTAAGGTGGATATATATTTTTTATTGTGGGAAAATAGACATAATACAGAATTTGCAACTGTGCTACAGCTCAGCGGCATTAAGTACGGTCATACTACCGTGCAGCCGTCACCACCATCCGTCTCGAGAGCTTCTTCATCTTCCCAGACTGCAGCTCTGTCCCCATGAGATGGTGACCCCCCGGCCCCCACCATCTACTCTCCACGTCTAGGAATATAAGCCCTCCAGGTGTCTCATGTAAGTGGAATCGTACAGTACACATCCTCTTGTGTCTGACTTACTTTACTTCATATGATGTCCTCATGGTTCATCCGTGTTATGAAAATATTTTTTAAATATTTATTTATTTATTTTGAGAGAGTGAGAGACTTCATGAGCAGCAGAGGGGCAGAGAGAGAGAGAGGGGGAGGGAGAGAGACAATCCCAAGCAGGCTCCATGCTTCACGCAGATCCCAGGAACCGTGAGATCATGACCTGAGCCGAAATCTAGAGTCAGTCACTCAACTGACTGAGCCACCCAGGCGCCTCTGAAATCTTCTTTAATAAACATTTATGTTCAAGTAACTTATCGAAACCAAATCTCAGCCTGTAGGAACTTGGAGGCTGGAACACCATTTACCGAACCCTCTAGTTCCAGATTTTCTTCCAGCATTACCTTAACTGACTTTTCCGCCTTCCTTCCCGGTGGCAGTAACGTGGCTTTATACAGCCCTTCAGCTCATGGTGTTTCCAATGTCGCCTTTTCTACATCAAGTGTCTTATTTGAATTTTTGATATACATAAATCTTTGCTCTGTTTTTGCAACAGGCTTTTGGACCTGGGTACAGAAAGGATAAATCAACACGTAAAGAAAGTGGTTAGTTCAGGGAGCTGTTTCTCAGGCTCTGTGTAGTCTTTGACCCAGTTACACCGTGTATCTTAAAACCTGCAGATCAGGAGAAAGGAGAAAGGAGAATCACATTAGCTGTTTATCTTCCTCTTGACTGTCACCGGTTGAGCCTTTCTGTGTGTGCTGTCCCTGCTAACTCTTTGAAATGAGCTTGATACAAGTGTTTCTCTTTCAATTACGCCCCATACAAATTCTTCTCAATGGAAGCATTCCTTTACGTGTTCCTCTGGAGATCAAGATATGTGTTATGTGTCCTTCGGCCACCCTACAAATCATGAATTTATTCCTATCATTCCTTTTCAGAACCACTGGCACAGGTTCTATTCCATTTCTACCTCAATCCCCCCCATTTTCTTAGAACTAGAGAGCCACAAAAGACTAATACATCTATCTGTCCTCTCCAGCCCATCAGGGAGAGGCGTGCAGAGGCCACATCTGGGACTCACTGGTGGACATGGGATAAGGTGGGTGCAGCCGGAGTGAGTAGACAGGGGTGATGGTGCATGTGTGCTGGTGGGTCGATGTGGGCAGGGGTAGGGTTCTTAGGGTTCTGGAGAAGGAAGGACAACACCCTCCCGCCATTTATGTTTGATGTCAACTCTGACCAGTCAAGTCCAGGGTTATCCTAAAGTCTTCTGGGCCATGCCTGGTCCGGAGGGACCTCCCAGAAATGCAGAGAAGGGGAAGAAAAGAAAAAAAAAACACACTCATTGACTGGTACCCAGAGATTTTGCTGTCTACCTAGACATGGGATAATTGACAAGCTGGAGACAGGAGTACCAGACCACATGGATTCCAAACAATTACTCTCCTCAGCTGTTGGATTTTCAAACGTGATCTATAGAGTGATGCTGACAGTAGATTTTCTGCAGCAATAAAGGTGGCCTGATTCACAGAATAATTACTGTATGCAAATGAGTGTGATTTTCCTCTGCCCTTTTATGGATGACTCTGCTCTGCCATTCATCAGGGCCACAAATTTCACTTGGGAGGAGACGGATTTAAAGAGACAGGCGCCCCTGGAGCTTTGCGGTGAACTTACTAAATCCACGCTAAGTGTCCTCATAAATAGGTGTGCATATGCTCGAGTGGGGCCGCCAGACTCTGACCTTTTTGTCTGTGTACTGTTGCTCGGAAAACTTGAGAAAACATCTCACTTTGTGCCCTCCCAGATCCCGAGTGCTTTGCTGCCCAGAAGAACCGGGTCTTCTGGACGCAGCGTTGTCATACTCGTTCCATAGTTCCTGGTGGGCTTCTCCTTCCCCTTCCACCGGATCCATGCCAATGCTTATGCACCTGTGTGAGGGACAAGGAGGGGCAGAAAGTACGTCCTTATACCTGGTGCTGGTTCTGATGAAATTACAGCCGCAGTGATTTGAAACGAGAAGTATGTTTTTGCTTGATGCTGACATGGAAGGAAAACACATAGTAAAACCTGAAAGCAAAAACCGGCTGCTCCAAACCTTGAGCTGCACATCTTGGGGCTGGGATTCTCCAGGACCAGATAGCCTCCCACTGAGGTGGTTCCATTTTCCTTGCGAGTGTCTCTGTGTGGGTACCCCAGGGGGCGGGTTCCCTCTTTGCACCTCCCATGGGAGGTAAGGTTGGGTAGTCTTTCCAAATGGAGGATGTCGCCAGTCCTTGGTGTGGGGACCTGAACTCTAGGGTCCATGCACGGGGAGAATAGGTAGCATGTAACGCGTCATTGTTAAATATCAGTGCCTGCTTTCGTTCCCAGCACATGGCATGCATCCTCAATCCTCTGAGTGTGGAAGAAAGGGGTGCCTGCGTGTTATAAACGGAACAGCCCCATCTGTCAGTGGGCTGTCTGGTTACTCATATTGTAACAATATACTGATGTCAGTACATCCAGAACACACACTTTCTTCCACTGTCACTCTCAGAATAAAGGAAAGACACAACGGTGTTTACGTGCACAGTAGCAGCCCACACCCCTGGGGGCCATCACAGCCTTCCCAAGACGAATGCCAATTAGTGTGGACATTTTCCGAGAGTACGACACAGGTGAGTAGGGTCTCCAGAAATTCCTTCAGCTCCTTGACTCCAGCAAGTCTTCCCAATGGCTCATGGTGGGGGGGGGGGGGGGAGGGCACAGATGGCTTTACAGATCGGCACAAACCATGACATGATTTTAACACAAAATGTCAGATCAACCCTTGCCCGTGATTCCTTTTCACAGGAAACCCTTCACAAAGTGTAACAATGAACAATACCCTGTATTAGTAATTTATTTTTTCACTTAACCTCTGTCTTTAATACCTATTGTGGTGCATGTGGACGACACAATTTTCAAAAGAAGATCTTGTGTTCGATGACCATGATTTATAAAGCAGTTTTAATGTTGTATGCTACAGTGATCGCATCTACCGAGAATTGTTTCAGTAACTAGATGGGGAAATAGCCAATGTTCCACTTGAGAAATATTCTCAAGAAAAGCTAATTCAGTTTAAAAAATTCTAAATAACACGCATTTGTATGTTGATTGTTCATAGGTTTGCAAAGGAAAAAATGTGTAATTACATATTATTAGGTAAATGTCAAGAAAAGTAAAGTTGTTTATACTTGTGTTGCTAAAGTTAAATACAAGTTGACAATTTTAACTTTGGTTAAAAAATACTAAAATGTAGTAAGAATGTTCAGAACACAAGAAATTAACAAGTGGAAGAGGGTTTATGGAGAATCTATTTCGAGAAAAAGTATCTTGAATGGTATTAATTCTCAGCAAGTTCATTCATTTTATTTTGCAGAAATGTCCCTCACCCTCTGTAATAGGTTGAATTTTGTCTCCCCAAAAGGGATATGTTTGGGTCCCAACCCCCAGTTTCTCAGAGTGGGATCTTATAGAGTCTTTAAAGAGGTAATGGAGTTTCAGTGAAGGTGTGTGGGTGGGGCCTAATCAAACATGACTGGTGTCCTCACAAGAAGGGGAGATGTGGACACAGACACAGGCAAGGACAAGGCTGGCTGGACTGAGGCGGGGATCAGGGTTAGGGTAAGCCCCAAATGCCCACGATTGTCAGCACACCACCAGGGAGAAAGGCCTGAAGCAGATTCTCTCTCCCAGCCTCAGAGGGAACCAACTTGGCTAACACCTTGATGTAGGACTTGAAGCTTCCAGAACTTTGAGGGACTAAATCTCTGTTGTTTAAGCCATTAGTCTGTGGTACCTTGTTATGGCGGTACCACAGCAAACAAAGCAATACACCACTGTTCTCTCGCTCACGCAACCGAGTGAGAAACAAAAAAACAAGCCGAGCACAGTCACTAGGGATGACAGAAGCCTCCAGAAGGTTACCTGCGGACAGAGAGGGCAGAAGAATGAGGGTCATTGCTCTCTTCTGCCCTGTTCTTCTTTAGGAGAGGAGAGCCCCGACTCTGTGGTTTGCACGAAAGCTGTCAGTCATATTCCCTTTCATCTGCAGGTGACAGGTGAGAGGTATCTTGGTGCTCCATCCAAGTAGAGCAACGACAACGGATTGAGCTCTTCCCCACCCCGGGATGGAGATGTAACAGCCTCCAGCTGTTGGCTGCCACGTCTTCTTGGTGTGGAAGAAGCTGGTCCATAGTATGAAGGAATGAACTTACCATGCTGAAAGGAGGAGATCTGGGTTGGAGACAGTAAGAGAAGCTGATGGTGTTTGAGCCCCTGATCTCAGCCATCCTCAAAGCTCAACTACACCCCGCTTTTCAACCGTGCCCCTGCCCTGCCTGTGGTTTTTCCCATGGTACATACATGCCTCTAAGCCCGTTCAGGTCGTGCTTCTGTTCTTGCAAGTGGACAACTCCATGTTAACAGGCCAATAGAAAATTAGCTGGATTTTAGTATTCCTATATACTGAGAGCACATTTTAGGCCTCTTGAGCAGATACCTAAGTGGATATCACGAATTTTAAATGGTTTGGAGACCATATGCCTTGTTCACTCAATGTTATACTCAATGAATGTTTTCATTAGATCAAATTACGTGGCGTTGGGATTCAAGGTTACTATTGCATAGACAGTCACGGTATTAGTAATTCTGATGACCTAATTTTATTTATATATCTATCTCTATATAAATATTTTATGAGTTATTTCTTTAAATCTTGCCCTGTGTCTTTATAACCAGTTACACTGACATTGAACAAGGACTACTGAGTTGCAATTTTGAATATCGCTCATAGTTAGCCAGTGACTCACTGAATGGAGATAGACAGTATTTGGACACTTGTCAGGGCCTATGAGAGTCTTATAAATTCACCGCTACGGGACGCCTGGGTGGCTCAGTCGGTTGAGCGTCCGACTTCAGCTCAGGTCATGATCTCACAGCTTGTGGATTCAAGCCCCGCGTCGGGCTCTGTGCTGATGGCTCAGAGCCTAGATCCTGCTTCATATTCTGTGTCTCCCTCTCCCTCTGCCCCTCTCCTGCTTGTGCTCTGTCTCTCTCTGTCTTTTAAAAATAAATAAATGTTAAAAAAAATTCACCACTAGGCTTTTCCAGCCGTGTCTGTTTTTTCCCCCACAAGGGTGCACCTCCCCCAATTATACCTGCTACTGTCACAACATTGATATTTCAGCCTCATTCAGTCATCCATGTGTTCATTCATTTGCACAGTAATTCATACATCACACTTTTGTTGTATGCCCGTATGTGTCCACTACTCTGATCTGTGCTGGGTTTTCTCAGACTCAAGGAATAGAGCACCTGACCACAAGAGCTTTAGGTCAGGATATAGTTTATGCTAATCCTTCACTCCAAAATGGTCAATACCTTGGATGGCTAGTAGGGTCAAACTCAAACGCCTTAGCTGACCAAAGTGTCCCTTCCTCAGCTGGAGCTAGGGGTTCCTCTAACTCAAAATAAGTTGCCACAACGCATGCAGGTGTCAGGGGCTAGAGTCCAAAACTTCAAACAGTTGAATGATGGCCTGGAAAAATCCACCACTAGTAGCAACTTCTGTGTGAGTCAGTCCATGAGCCTGGGACTGTGCTCATAACACATGCTTAAATGCGGATCTCTGGGTTGGCTTCAGACAGGAAGCATGGATGTGCTAAGCTTGGAGAGTCAATCAAACACCGTAATGATTTATTCTTAGTCTTTGGTTCATTAACTCGGTCATAAAGCCACCGAGCCTGGTGGTGGACAGGTCATGGGCCCAGAGAATTTAGCACAGAGGTGACCTGGAAAGCATGGAGTTTGTGGTGTCTGCTAAAATGGACATTGGACATCTAGAATCATAGTGAAGGATCAGAGCCAAGAAAAAAGCCACATCTATTGCACCGCATTACTTTAATTTTCCATGTGGCACGCGTCACCATCAGATTTTTTTTTTTCGCTTTTGCATTTGTTTGTTTTCAGTCTGTCCCCACGAGAAGGTCAGCTTCTTTCAAGTGAGGGACCTCACCTGTCTTGTTCATGACTGTGTTTTCCCTGGCGCATGAAGAGGTCTTCACGGGAAACGTGTGAACCGGCTCTCCAGACGCACGAAGCGGCAAGTGAGTGAATGAATGGGCGTGTGCTCACAGCGACGCGGGAGTGCTGGATGCCAGGGAGCCTGTGGTGGAAAGCAAGGCTGTGTCAGTGTCCACACCCGCCCTGTGAGGTCCTCAGCCCGCCCTGGTAAGCTGGCCTAGGAAAAGTAAACACGCAGCAGGTAAGTGAAGTCTTTCCTCTCTCTTTTAAAAGAAGAAGAGGAAATGAACATCTAGTCAGCACTTCAGGATATGAGGTGGTGAAGGACTTTAGAGCCCTATAATAGGGTGTGATTCCATTAGTGAAAACCTTCTTCCTGAAGATCTTTAGAAATAAGGTAATATAAAAATGTAGCCTAATGTTACCTCGTTCTGAAGCCCGGTGGTTGTTTTCAACGTAACAGCAACGAAAGACGTCGCACACACTCACCGCTGGACATCTCTACGCGGTATCGATTGCTTGGGAGCGGAGAAAGCACACACTTAACAAGTCTTTCAGTGTGCGTTTTCTCCTCGGTTTGAAGAGACGGGTGAATAATACTCAGCAGAAATTGGGGGATCGGATTGAGTCACCCACCCGTCATTTGATTGTTGAGGACATATTTAGATTTGTCTTGAGAAGGAATGGATGGTCTTCTGGGCCTTTCCTTCAGATACAGTTTTGTGGCAGGTAAGGCTCCTGTTGAGGCAAAAACACGGGCAGCTTTTTGCCACTGTGAAATGTCAAGCCCTATGGACCGAAGCTCCTTTAGGCTAATCTGAAATCGCATTTACTTTATTTTTTCCATCTTGTGATCTTACGTCTTCCTTTCTCCTCTAAGACAAGACCGCTGTTATTTCTCCTAATAGCAGCTCCTCTGTTTAAAATATCCCATCAGGTTTGGGCTTGATGGTTGTTAATATGGGGTGAGACATTCACAAAGGGAATGTCCCCGGGAAAAGACTCTGGTTGCCTCAACCGACACGTCCGGGGAGCTGGTGCCGTGTTTTACAGGCTCAGTGGGCTCTCTGATACAGGACTGGAGCAGTCATAAAATTTGTTTCAAAGGACATTTAAACCAAGCCTGCTCATTCCTTAGTTTATGGAAATCGGTCACTTGCTACCTGGCCTGAAGATGTGGAGGAGTTTATTGGGCCCAAGAGCTTTGACATTTGAGTTGTAGGCTGGGTAAACTGAGGTCTGGGAAGCCTTCGACATAGAGCCTACAGGCGCAGGGGGGCTGGCTGTAGTTGTTAAAGTTTCCAGGATTCGGGTCACAGGCAATTTTCTGGCTAGGTGATCTAGGTTTTTGTTCTGTTTTGCTTTGCTTTTCCATTTTGTTCCTTAACAGCAATTTAAACTGAAGGGGCTGATGTTTTGCTGCTAAGATGGCGGGCAAACTGCCAAACATTTTCTTCACGACGAGCAGTCGGCAGAAGCCGAAGCCCGGTGATTTTGGCGATGCTCAGAATCCTTTGTCCGTGGCCGGGGAGCTCATCCTGCCCAATCTTTTGTCTTAAACCTTTACGATTACTTATTGAAATTTCACACTCTTGTACTTGGTGGATGATCGCCACATCTTCTTGATGATAAAACCCTAAAATAATTCCAGAGGGGAGGATAAGCTCCAGGATAACTCCGTAAATCCCACAGAGTGTAAGCCCTCGATCTCCTGCACCGTCCTGGACCGCGCTCCCAGGCGGGAAGTGTGTCCTCCAGGCACAAACGTGCCACATCCAGAGATTCCCACAGTTCCTTGAAACGGTCAAACGGTTTCAAATAAACCAGCACACCTGCCGCAGAAGAGTTGAAGGGAAATAGAGCACCCTTGCAGTTACACGATCCTGCTCCACGGCCGGCTTCGTGACACAAGACACGTGGGAGATGGCCTTGCTCGTAACCAGCCAAGAATAAAAGCCACCTTGATTGTGAATCGCCTTTGGAAAAAAAGAGAAAGAAGAGAACAAAAATCCTGACTCTCTATCTCAGGGTCTCTCAACCTGGAATCTTGCCTGAAAACGTCAGTCGGGGAGGAAGAACTACTGATGACCAGTGGGAATATTAAATAAGAGAACCGTTACACAAAGGCAAACGCACTCGACTCCCACTTTGGGAAGCCCCGTTTAACACGTTACATCGTTTCTTACGCAATAATCCTTTCTGATATTTTTTGGGAAGGAGCCTCAGGGTTTTTAGTTTAGAGGATTAAAAAAAATTTTTTTTAACGTTTGTTTACTTTTGAGAGAGAAAGACAGAGCACGAGCAGGGGAGGGGCAGAGAGAGGGGGAGACACAGAAGCCGAAACAGGCTCCAGGCTCCGAGCCGTCAGCGCAGAGCCCGACGCGGGGCTCGAACAACCGAGAGATCACGACCTGAGCCCAGGTCGGACGCTTAACCGACTGAGCCGCCCGCGTGACCCTAGAGGATTTTTTTTTTTTAATTCCACAGATTCCAAATAAAATGCTTGTATGTGTTGCACAAAGAAATGAAACGAATGTATGTTAGCATAGGAATCCCGTCTCACTCAGCTGCTGCTGTTTCAAACACACTGTAAGAAGCTTTCACTAAAGAACATTTTATAAAATGACTCCTAAGACTTCCAGGGTCTCACAACAAAAACTTTTTTGGGTGGTTTGCAGCTACGGAGTTCCTTAACATTTCGTTCTCTTTGGTACACGCGCCCTGAACTTTTACTTCTTGATCTTGCCTCTTACCCTCCTGACACCTAATGCACACACACGTGAACACACACACACACACACACGCACACATACAGAGTAAACCTCGTTTTTAGGGTTTTCCTAGCCGCTGCCCCAGAAGAAATGCTCTCCGCCAGAGCTGATGCCTGTCGCCACATCCCATCACTTGCCTGGTAATTAAACTCTGACTGATTTATTGACTGACAGCCAACAAATCCCAACCCGGTTTTTATGATATACATACTTCCCCGGGCTAAATTCACTCAAACAACAACCCAGTCAGAAAGGGGAGGAGAGGGAGGAGGCGGTGGGGGGGGGGGGGGGGAGGGGGGAGCAAGTGATATGAAAATAAATATGGAAAGCAGCATTCGTTGGCAAAAGGAGACATTTTGCAAAAGGAAGAAAGGAAAGGCGGTGGGGGGGGGGGGGGGAGGAAACTCGGTGCAACATCTTTTTCAAATCCGGACTTCTGGGGAGCCAGGGGGAAAGCGCTGGTAAACATCATTACTTCAGCCTGAAGATTCATTTGAACCGGCTCACGTACAAAAGCGCTCTGAAGGGGAAAACGAGACGTGCTTGCAGGCTAATATTACAGTCAAGTTCCAATTTTACCTAAGGGAAAGCAGCTTTATTAAAAGTCATGACTGAGATTGCACGACAGGTGCCAATATCCTCCACCCTGACAGATGTGTGAGTTTGCGAATGCCATTTTCTCGTCTGCGGTCCCTAGATGGAGCTCACCGCGGCGCCATTTGTCTCTCTTCCAGGAGATCACACATGCCCGAGCTTTGCCTCCAAGCTGCGCTGCGCGGTTTGATATGTGCAATCCTCACAATGAGACTTATTAAAAGACAGTCCATTATTTTTATTTAGAGCGTTTCCAAAACAAGCAGAGCGCGCACAGAGATAATTTAAAAATCGTGTGGCAGGTTATCTCCAGGCCAGCGTGGCTCCACTTGAAATGCATAGGGAAGTAGCATCTCCGTCCTTACACACACGCACACGCGCACACGCACACACACACACACATGCGCGCGCACACGCACACACACACACACACATGCGCGCGCACACCCTCCTGTTCCTAATGGGCGTCATTTGAGTGGCATCGAGCCCTTGACGGATGGCGCTGACAGTCCCAAGCACTACTTTGCTATAAACGACAGGGGCGTTGTAACAGGCAGGGGCAAACCCGCTCCCTTCTTTCTCTAAATCTTTCTTCCTTTTCTTCTTTTTCTCCCCCCTTCTTATTTCCGTGCAGCCCTCTTCTTTTCCGTTACAGGTGGGCTCTCTCATTGCAGCAGTAGATTTAAAATACTCCTGATTGGCTGTATTTATGGGGCCTTCTCGTGCTCCTGTTGGCTTCGAACACAAAGAAAAATGGTCTCTTTCGTCCATGCCTGGTTTGAACAGCAGGTAAATCTCCAGCAGCCTCCTCTCCAGCCTCCCCCGGAAAATTATTACAGATGAAACGATCCCGTCGTGGAAATGGTGCGAGGAGAGCCCAGACTTGGGAGATACTGTGGCGGACACGGTGGGGAGGCGGTCACCCGCGATGGGTTCTGCCACCGGGACGCGCGTGAGCCCCTCTGGCGTTGCCTTCTCAGCCGGGAAAGGGCACGAGGCAGGACGGCGTCCAGAGAGCTGAGCGATACCGCCAATATCAGAGACTAGAAGTCGCCGGCGTGAGACCTGTTCTCAGGCGAACCTCTGGGTTCATGCCTCCTTATTGCCTCGCCAGGTGGAGGGGATCCAGGTGAAATCCAAGTGTCCCCGGGCATCGATCCTGCGACCTCATCCCTGAGCACCTTCTCCAGCCGAGAGCGGCGCTTGGCAAGTCGCCCCAGCCCGCAGTCTGCGTTCTGGAAAGGCGGCCGTCCTGGAACGGCGGGAGGCGTTTCGGGTCAGCTTTGAGGCGTGGTGAGCGCAACCCAGGGACCTGGCAGGACCTCCGTGGGAGGACCTGTGCCCTCTCCACCGTCCCCCCCACCGCCACTCCCCAGAGCCATCGGGTGCTTGTTCTTGTGAGCACAGCGGGAAGCCACGGAAGAGGCCAAAGGAAAAATTGGTAACGATAAAACAGAGCATTCCTACCTTAATGTCAGAATGTGGATCTGGCAGATGGGCTCTGGAGGAAGAAGGGTCTCCTGAGTCCCCCCTGGATGAGGGGAGGCTGCTGGTCAGACATACCACCTCAGCTCCACAACCTGGAGGCAGGCGATGGGTGCAGGCACCACAGGGGGCGCCGGAGTAAATTAACTTGTGTTTACTCCTTATTTCTTGGGTGCCCACTAGCCTACTGAGGCACGGCGCCAGGTGCGGGGAACCAAGACGTCGGGTATGCGGTCTCTAGCCTCCAAGACGTCACATCGGTATTTAAGCAGATGATAGGATTGCCTACGTTGTTTTCCTTAATAACGACACGTGTTTATATGCCCCTTCCGCTAAGCCTTCTAACTCACCGCTCAATACTGATTCTGGGTGGCTCGTGGTTTCTTCACCCACCTTCCTTCCCATCATGTAGTCGGGTCGCCCACTGCTGTACCCGCGACCTGCAGATACCCGTGAGCAGGACCCCGCTCACCTATCTGCTGCATAGGTTTGTTGCAAGTCCGCGGCAAGCAGGCACCCTAGGCATGGTACCTACTGTTTTTCTCTGACTTTGGGATAGACTGTTCTTACTACCACTCAGTTGCTGAGCTCACCAGAGGAAAAAGAGCATGTTGGGCTGATGCCCCCATCCTTTAGGGGCGACCACGGTGCTCCCTTTTGCGGCCAGAGGCTGTCTATCCAAAGCCGGGAGAGCATTGATCTTCTTGGCTGCTCCTTCATTCGTAAATATTCAAATTGTTTTGGGGTCATTTTCATTGTTTCGTTCCTTTGTCAGATGTTTCCATCACTGTTTCAACAAATATTAATTAAACACCTGGGGCCTGGTGATGAGCGAACACAGACGCTGATGCCCTGGTGGCCCTGGTAGCGGCTCAGGGCTGTCCTTGTACTTGACCATGATCAAAAATTTAAAGACTCCTTTATATACCAGATTATTTAGATGCGTGCTTCTGTCTGTTCAGTGTTATCTTCCTTTACTAAAGGGGGCTCTATGTCCTATTTTGGTTAAAGAGAAAAGTATTTGGTTAGATAATTTCCCGTGATTATTTCCTTCCCCTGTTGGGTAGCCTTTGTGGCCTAGGAAATAAATGCAAATCCCTTTCCTTGGCATTCAAGGTTCTTCCCAGTGTGGCTCTAGCCTAACTGTCTGGTTTCCTTTATTTCATCACCCCGCTGGCTGTCTGTCTGCCTTGTTCTGGCCCCGGAGCTTACAACGTGGTCCACAGAATACACATTCCCCCTCTCTGAATCTTGGCATAAATCCCTACTTCTCTTGTAAGCCCATCTGGGTTGGTGGACGTTGCGTGTATCTTTCAAGACTAGTCTTTATTGCCTTTCTGTGCCCTCTTCCGCGTACTGTGTATGAATCTCTCATGCAGCTAAGTAGCCTGTATTATACCTTGTTTTAAGTTCAGGTCCCACACCAGACCGGAAGCTCCCCACAGACGGGATCTGTGTCTTCTTCATTATCTCCATATCGTATCTCACGAGTGCCTCAAGGAGGCTACACAAACATTTCCCAAATATACCCAAACCTCGCCGCCTTATTGGATTTCTGGGTACAATTCCCGTAGCTTTGGCAGGACTCCTTGCTGAATCCTTAGCTGCTGGAGTCCTAGTAATTCTTAACAAGTCATTTTCTGGGAAGAAAACCCATTCCTGCGTGAAGACTTATCGCGTCCCTCTAGTTAGATGCAGTCCTTTCCTTCTAAGAATGTTCTGGAGCTTTCTTTCAACTCTTCGACTTGGTAATATAGTTATTTGGATCTCTAACTTGTCCTCACTGTCAGATTTAAAGTATCTGCCAGGCAGGTGGGGATATTCAGCTTGTATCTGTCATGTCGCACAGCACGGAAGCACATGCCTACCACATAGTAGGTGCGCAGTAAAAGCTAATCGAAGGGCTGGATAAACGAACTGATGTGTTCTGCCTTCACACACTACGTCAGTTCTATCTATCTAAAACTGACTTTTAACATGTTGCATTAGAGCAAGTAGGTCTAGATGTTTTTCATTCAAAACATTTTCCTTTCTTCTCCCCAGGGAGGAGACACTGATAAGATCAAGGTTTGCTTGGACTCCACACGTCCTTTGAAGAATCTTTCTTGGACTCCCGCTGAAATTATTGTTTGAAAAACTCTCTGGATTCTAGTTGCAGTAACATTCGACCACCAAGAACACCGGCCTCGTAGAGACTGCGGGGAATGTATAAAACATACAATTAAAGCGAAAAGGGAGTGGGGAGACGGGGTTGGGGGGTGGGGAAAGACCAGCGGCGGGGCGATCGAGTCACGGCGCGCGTGCTCCCGCGGCCTAATTGCAAAGGAGTTGTCAAGCAAGGACGTTATTTTTAAATCTTGCAGGCCATTGTGACATGTAGGAAGTGTGTAAGGATTTATGCCTGGCTTAGGTCACTCAAGCCAACGGGACTATTTGTTAGGCAGGCACTTGAGACCCTGCTAAACATCATGACTGAAAAAGGGATGATTAACAACTTTTCCGAGCTTTTTCAGGAAGCAATTTTATTCACATTTCAAGAAGCAGAATCAAAGTTCTCCTTTCCTTGTTTCTATTAGATTTATTCTTTGGCTCTGTTTTGAAGTCGTCTAAAAATACGGTTAACTGCTGAAATGTCTTGCACGGGGTCACAGCCAGAGCCCCACGGGCCCGGAACCGCTCAGGGGTTACGCACTTGGGATCTTACCTCCACCTCCATCGCTGATGGGACTCTCTTTCATTTTCTTTCCTTTTTGTAACCAAACCATTGAGAGACGCAAATCCCCCTTATGGTCTCAGAACTGAGAATGAATTCCAGCCCACGGACTGGTCACAGAAGGTCAGGAACTAGATGAGACGATTGGATAAAATTCTCTAAAGGGAAACAAGGAGAATAAAACAGAACAGGAGGTACCTCCCTCTGACTAGGAGAGACCTGTGGCCACAGACCGGGCCTCCCGAGCGGACCCCGGCAGGTGCAGTCAGCCACACGGTGTCAGAGAGAAGTGTGCCTAGTGGGACCCCCACATTAGCGGGAGAATAAAGCTGAATGAAAACAAGATAGAAGGGTACATCCTTCGTGGGGAGGTCCTGCGGCTTCCTGAGGGCGCGACACGCTCTCTCTGGGCTACACAGTGCCTTTGCCCCACACTCGGAGCACCAGAGACCCCATCTCGCGAACACAGCTGTCTCTGCACACAGACGTCCCGGTGACAAAACCATCCACCTCAGTCGTTATCTGCGACTCATTGGTAACTGTCGGACAAAAGTGTGAAGACACCAGGTCTTGTTGCTGAGTCCGGAAAAGCTCCCGGGTTTGCAAAAGTTTCACTGGTTCTTTCTCCGGGATTAATCATTCCACTACTCGGCACGCTTTATCTTCCTGCCCCTAGCTCCTATCCCGCACCCAACAAAAAGAATCTTTGTTACCCCAAATCCTTATTCCCTGAGTTTCTGAACCTGCTTATAAATAATCTATGGCTACTGAGATTTTGGAGGAAACGTCAAACAAAAATGTTCCTGTCATTACGTTTGCAAACCAGATTGAAAAAGAAAACAGTTAATTCAGGCATCAAGTAATTTACTTTGAAAACAGGCGGTTAGATTCAGTCCTCCTCCTGAAAAGCGACAGTCCTGTGGTCATTGTTACTTGTTTCTGCTTTATTTTGGAGTCATAACTGCTCCTTCACACACTTCCCTCCTCCTGGCCCTGCGGGTTTGCTCTGGAAAACAGATATTGATGACGTCTTACACACTTCAGAATTCCAAGTGTCTGAGGATAAAGAAAGTCACAGGTGGTGTATGTGCATACCTGTGTGTGTGCATGTGCACATGTATGTGTCTGTGCACATTTGTGTGCATGTATGTGTGTGCATGCATGTGCACACCTGTGTGTGCATGTGTGTGCATGCCCATGTGTGTGCATATAGGCATGCCTCTCTGTGTGTGCAAGGGCATGCTTCTGTGTGCATGTGTGTGTGCCTGTGTGTGCACATGTGTGTGCATGTATATGTGTGTCTGTGTGTGTGTGTCTGTGTGTGTGCACGTGTTTGAACGGACGGTTTCCTCGGAAGACCGGGGAGGCTGATGAGGGAGCTTTATTCCCTCACACCGGCGCAGACATCTCCGAGATCAGCCTGAAATGGAGAAGCCCCGTCCGATCCGTCAGCTGAAAGTGCCCCGGGCCCATCACACGCATCCTCTCTTGAGGCTGCTTTGCCCCTTGTGAAGGATACAGGTGCCTTTCAGGTTTCTTTCATGGAGAAGTGCTTGCAAGGGTTGCAAAGAGTTGAACTTTATTCCGGAAAGTTTCCTTTGGCCTTTGGCAAGAGCCACGCGTAATCTGGCATATTTTCTCCTACACGAAATCCCTTTGGTTTAATCCCAAACGTCTAGCAGAGTCTGTGAAATGGCACAAGGTTGTGAAGCAGGGAGGCCCAGGCAGCCAGCGGAAGGGGGCCTTTCTGCGTGGGGTACACTAGGAGGGCGCCGAGCAACGTCCTCCAGAAGCAGTCTTCCCGTGGGAAGAGGTGCGTGAGGGTGCCCGTGGTGCAGGAGCCGGTCCGGGATCGCGGGCTGGTCCGCAGTGGAGGCTGCCGCGGCCTGGGAAGGAGCACCTGCTCAGGAGAGACCCAGGAGCCGACCTGAGGCAGAGTGTTCCTTCCCAAGAACGCCCAGGAATCACTGTGCTGGTGGTAGGTGTGACCGGATGGAAAATGGGCACACACGTGCGTCTGTCCTGCTCCCCGGGAGGTGTGCTCCTTGAGCACCAGCGCTGTGGTTTATCACACTCTCTGAGGGCCTCGTCCAGAGTAGCGACTCAGGAAGTATGCATTGCCTAAACTATGAATTTTGTTGAGATATGCTAACGAAAACCTGTTCCCAAGTAGTTAAAAGTCTAGAACGGAAGACAATATTTGTTTCTGGGGAAATTCCTACAGAAGATGCTAGATAGATCCTCTCCAGTCCCCTCAATAGCCCTTTAAAAAAATTCCCGTTCCGTGATCTATACCTATACCTATTTCCGTGTCTATACCTACAGAAATACACACACACCTATATCTTGGGGGTCTAATTCAGGCCATCTGCTCTTTTATGAAATGTGATAGCTTTTAGATTCCCTTAATATTTCTACTTATAAAAGATCATAGGTCTGTATAATAATTAGTCTTTTCCTCCTAATTGGTGACAACTTGAATCCCCTTTTACCTGAACATCAAAATGTTTTAAATATTAACTAAGCTTCCCAACCTCTCAGTGTGATTGCGCTGTGTATCTGGGGTAGGGATGGGTCAACTGGTCAACCGAAGCGGAGCCAGCCAGAGGCCCACGTGGGATGTCAGGTCCCGTCATCCACTGTCACATACATAGGTCATGGGCAGCCCAGACCCAACGCCATCCGAACGTGCCTGTCTCGGAGCTTCAGAACACTGCTGTACATAAAAATTGGCTTGTTTCTAATCAGTGCGACCACCCCATTTGATTTTTGAAAGTCGGTCAAACGACTCATTGGAGATCACGCCAGAATGATCAGTCAAGAGAAATAAAGGAATCTAATCACGTATGTGGGCAAAAGCCTTCAACAAAAGCGTGTTTCGAAGAAATTCTTATCATGTGCTTAATTTAAATGTTAAATGAGCTAAGCCTCATTCGGGGGAAATTTACCAACGCTATTGCTATGTCTATGCTAATAGTTGATAGGTTTGTAATAAAGGATACTTGTTTGTTTATTATGTATACTTATAATCATATTATTAACTAACGTATTAATTAATTATGCAATGATTATTATTATGTAATATTAGTTATGTGACTAAATTACAAAAATAAATAATAGAATTTTTAAAGTTATATTTAACAGCCATGTTACTACATAATTGTTACATTAATTAATATTATTGACTATATTGACTGTTACATATGGACTGTATTATGACTAACCGATTATTATATATTAACCTAAAGTCATTGTTTATAATAGCGATATATATATTTTTAAATTTATTTATTTATTTTGAGAGAGTGAGAGTGAGTGAGCAGGGGAGGGGCAGAGAAAGCCAGAGAGGATCCCAAGCACGCTCCATACTTCCAGCGTGAAGCCCGACGTGGGGCTCGAACTCACGAACCGTAAGCTCATGACCTGAACCAAAATCAAGAGTCAAACGTTTAACTGACTGAGCCACCCGGGCACCCCTGTGCCAGGCAATATTTTTTAAAAGATTAACATTTGCCTATTACTTTCTAGTTGAAAAACTTGAGTGAGACACAAAGCATGAGCCAATTCGGAGAAATCCAGAAACTGGCATGACCCGGGATCCCCAGGACTCTGGAGGGCTATGTGGTGAAAAGTGATCTTCCTGCGTAATTTCACCCCTTGCAGACAATGCCCTCTCCCCACAGAGCCGCGTGAGCAGTACGCATCCGTGACCAGTTAGAGGCAAATCTCCGTAAGTGACGGTTGTCAGCGGCTCCTGAAAACGGCACTATTTCAGCACAGTGACACGTCCTCTGGCCACTGACTACGACTGGCTGTGGAGTGTCCGTGGAGAGGGTGTGACCTCCACTTAAGTTTGAGGAAATCAGGCCGATGTGCTGGTTCCTTCCATGTAAGGCCTGGCTTCACTTAGGGGTAAGTTTTGAATACACCTGCTGAAATGCAGATGTGTGACGGAAAGGAACCAACTGAGTCGTTGTCACTCATTAACGGTTAACGAGAGCTAGTTTGCCAAAGGAGGCCTCCCGGAATAAGGTTAATGGAGACAGGGCAGGCAAGGGCTGGAGGCTTGAAGGATTCAGGAAACAGAGTTTTGTGACCCTGGGTGGACAGACGGGGCTGAAGTGTACCGGACTCAGCTGAGGGAAACCAAGGGCAGAGAGGAGCAGGACCTTCATGGAAAGGAACAGAATAACGCTGGCAGGCCACCAAGGAGCTGGGAGAGGGGGACTACGGTGACACCTCCAGTCTTTTTTTCTTCAGTTTATTTATTTATTTTGAGAGAGACTGAGACAGTGGGAGCAGGGGAGGGGCAGAGAGGAAGGGAGACACAGAATCCGAAGCAGGCTCCAGGCTCTGAGCTGTCAGCACAGAGCCCGACACGGGGCTCAAATCCACGAACTGTGAGATCATGACCTGACCCAAAGTCGGACGCTTAACCGACTGAGCCACCCAGACGCCCCCACACGTACTCATTTTCAAAGAGAAGTGCATTCGCACCCAGGATTGCCCTTATTTTCTCATCTTGTCATGACTGAGCAAAGTGTGACCTAAAATTTATTAATTATGAACCAAAAAGCAGAGGTACAGCTAGAGGAATCTCACACCCAGAAAAGATGATTCTGTTACAGTTGGGGGGTGGAGGGAGCCGTGTGTGACTTTTATGCTTTGTGAGAAAACAAATTCCAGATAAGAAAATAAAGGTAAGTGAGAAAGAACTGAACGATTGAGGACTGTACCAATCTCCATCCTTTTAATGACAATGTCTTTAAAAACGTTGGCTCTCTTGGGCTCCTGGGTGGCTCCGTCGGTTAAGCGTCTGCCTCTTGATTTCAGCCCAGGGCAAGATCTCATGGTTCATGAGTTCCAGCCCCACACAGGTCTCTGCACTGGCAGTGAGGAGCCTGCTTGGGATTCTCTCTCTCCCTCTCTCTCTGCCCCTCCCCCCGCTCAGGCTGTCTCTGTGTCTCTCAAAATAACAAAATCAACCTTAAAAAATAAAAAATTAAAAAGAAAAACGTTGGTTGTCTTTTGGAAAAAAAAGTCATGATACATGCAATGTTTTGTTTTGATGTTGTCATTTGAACGATTATTCTTTCCATCGCAGGTGGAATGATCGATAGTTCATGTTTTTATTTCAAAAGCACACGTCATGACCCGAACCCCACCCTGACCTCTCCGCACATAGGTTGTGGGCACATGGAACTCAGTATCCCACCTCTAGTCCCTTCTGTCCTGACGAGATAATGCACGTGAATCTCTTGGATTAGTGCCTGGTGCTTAATGAGTGCTCCATCAGTGCTAATGAATTATGACTATTACCCTGGTTCCTGGATCCTAGTGGTTGGTCTGTGAAGATTCACTCCAGTGAATGGACCCCACGACTCTTAGTTCTGCCTCATTCTGTCATGTGCATTCTTTACAGTCAGATTTCCTCAAAGCGTACTTTTGAAGTAAGCTGGAGTCCTTTCTGGAACACTGCTTGAACACTCTCAGGACGTCGGTGTTTAATTGTTCTTTTTTCTTGTCATTTTTCAGCGCGTGTTTATTTACCTTCTGGATACAGCACACCAAACGGGTGAAGTAATTACAAAGAAAAAGTTTGGCCTACATAAAAAAAAAAAATGTTTTAAATTATGAAAATGTAAAACGAAGAAAATTACCTGCTGAAAATACCGGCCAGTAAGCCCTTCATCTTAATGCCTAAAAGACCCTTTTTGGTGAGTGAAAAACACTGAGGGCTCCGATAGGCAAAAGAGTTGAACAGACAGTTCACAGAAAAAGACATCAACTGGTGAATAAGCATTTTAGAAAGTGTCCATTTTTACCAGCACCTCAACAACGTGAATTTTTAAGAATTACTCTTTCTCATCCATTAAGTGCGAAAAACACAGTAACGCTCCCAATGCGTGTCAAATGTGATGACTGCGGTCCACAGGAGTGTAAAATGATTCCGTGTCTAATACACTTGGTCAAATGTGCAACAGGGAACTTGCCATGTTCAGATGCCTTGGTATTTTCTTTCTTGGTTTAATGAGGCTTCTTATTCTTTTAAATGAAAGTTTTTAAAGTGACGCATGGTCTGTTTGGAAGCTGTTAAGAGGGTCAATCCCAAGATTCTCAATTTTTGTGTCTTCTTCCCTTTTTTCACTTTGTATCTGTACGAGATGGTGGATGTGAACTAAACTTCTGTGGGCACCACTTCACAAGTAGGTCAAGTCATTATGCTGCACGCCTTAAACTTACGCAGGGCTGTCTGCTCAACCAAACTGGAAAAAAACTCTATTAGTCTTCAAGATTTACAGCCGTTGTCATCCCCTGTGGTGGCCACCATCTTGTCTCTTTCCACTCTTCAGTTGTATCTACTCTCAACGCCTTTGATCGTTTTCCTCTGACAGTTACCTCCACGCTTCTAGATAATGTGGTGCACTGCATAAATTTTGCACTTTGTTGACTTTCTATTATGGAAAATGAAGGTATTCAAACTTAAAAACTTTCTTCTCCTCTATATGCCCAAATAGAATTCTATCCTAATTTTATGTTTAAATCCGTAAGCCTGTCTGAACTTTCATTACCACAACTATGAAAATACTATTTATTGCTGAGCCTAGTGGGGTGCTATTCTTGCACTATGTGTCTCCTGCAACTTTTAGTTTTTCCTGGGAGCTGATCGTTGTTTCTTTTTTCTCTTTGCTTAGCTTCTTTGTGAATCGCTGCTTAAAAATTCTTGACGTAATTTTCTTTCCAAACTCTCAGTGTTCTTTTGCCAGAACTTCTGCCCCTCTGGATCTATCTTTGACAACCCACCTTGAGCCGTCCACCCCCCTCTCCCGTCTGGACTATGTTTTCTAGGCTTGGTTGTGCACCTTTTATCCTGGGACTGGATTTTCTAGTTATTTTATTAATTCCTTTGCTGTTCTGGTTCCCATGCCATTCTCCTTCTTGGTTTATCCCACTGTTTGGGCAGAACACTTTTTCCTATAGCTTCCTGAAAACAAATACATAGGAAGTACATTTTATAAGGCTGCACATGTCTGAAAATGTCTTTATTTTATTCTTTAATTAAATAATTCTTTGACCTGGTACAGAAATTCAAGTTGAGGAGGAGGATGCTTCTTTGACTCTTATCACTTGCCATGTTGACAGGTTTGGTCTGTGTCTTTTTAAAAGCATTTAGGAATTTCTCTTCATGCCTGCTGTTTTCTTCTTTATTCCAACATTGTGCTTTGTATTCATGGAACCCATTAATCTGAATTTTCATGTTCTTCAGTGCTGAATTTTTTTAAAGTCCTGTTAGGTAGATATTAGTCCTTGTGGATTAATTCTCCTCTATTTCTCTTATTGTCCATCTCTGTGTTTTTGTTCTACTTCTAGGGAGATATCCTTGATTTATGTTTCAACCTTCCAACTTAATTTTTATTTCAGTTATTAATTTTTTTATTCATAAGAGCTCATGTCCACTAATTATCCTCCTTTTAGAGCATCTTGTCTATATTTTCATTGATACAATATCTCTTCCTTTCTCTCTGTGGCCCTTCATTAAATTTCCTTTAAAACTTCCTTCTCTCATTTGTCACTTTCCATTTGGCTCCATTTGCCTTTTGCTTCTTTTGTTCTGTCTTTTGCAAGACAGAGGTTTTTTTCATGAAATATTTTATCAATATTAGTTTAAATAGAACCAAAGTGGGGCAGCACGTAGTCCTAGAAGGGCTCTTAAGAACATAATTTCTAGGGCAAACCCATCTGTACTTAAGTTCCACCTTCCAGCCATATAAGCAGATTACCTGATGCTCTGAGCCTCTGTTTCCAGGTCTTTGGAATAAGGCTAAAGACAATACTTAGCGGATCACTGAGAAATTAAAAACAGTGTATCTGTCTAATGAACAACTTAAGACAATTTCTCACACATAGCAAACACTCAGAAGTCATATAGCTATTATAATTACTATTACTAGCTAAGGAGGTCATATTTTGCTGTCTAGTTCTCATGACCACGCTGCAAGTGGGACATCGACAAGCTAAAAAACTTCGAGAAGATACTGACAAAGCATCTGAAAACTGTCATATGACGAATAGATAAAAGAACCATGAATATTTATCCTGAATAAGGAAAATGGCTTGGTGAAGAAGCATAAGATTATTTTTTAAATAAAATATATATTTGCCAATATAACTCTTTTTTTTTTTTTGGTCTGGTTGTAAACATTCACAATTTTATTGAAATCTTCAGGAGAGTTCTTCTAGCTGTGGTGGGAGTGAAAAGGGTTACATGAAATAATACAAGAGGAGAGAAGAATTTAGGAAAGCAAAAAGATTTTGATAACCTAGAGCGCTGATCGCCACTGTGCTACATTCCACAAAGACAGGACGTGGCTTGTCTGTGTTTCCAGCTGCAGCCATAACAAATTAGCCACACGTTTACTGGTTTGCACAACACATATCTATTAACTTAAGGTTCTGCGGGCCAGAACTCTCACTGGGCTAAACACTAGGTGTTGGCAAGGCTTTGTTCCTTCTGGAGGCTCCAGGGAAGAATCTGTTTCTTGCCTTTTTCACCTTCTAGAAGCCCTCTGCATTCCTTGGCTCATGCCCCCTTCCTCCATCGTCAAAGCCAGCCGAGCAGCACCTTCACATTCCTCTCCCCCTTCCTCGCAATCTGATTTCCTACCTCCCTTTTATAAGGACCTTGTGATTACATTGGACCTGCCCAGATAATCCAGATAATTTCTCCATCACAAAACGCCTAATTTAACCACATCTGCGAAATTATTTTGCTATTTAAGGGAACATACTCACAGATTTCAAGGATTAGGATGTGGACATCCGTGGGGACCATTATTCTGATTACACTACTGCCTATATCTTGAAATAAGAAAGCAGTAGGAAGTGTATTAGAACCAGGAAGACAGAGCCCTCCTTAGCCCAGCAGAGAACCAATGTGGCCGTGAGAAACTTCTGGGTGATGTCATGAGGACACAAATCTAGCCATTCTTCAAGGAGCAGACCCAGAAGGTAGCCAGGAACAAAGGAAGAAAAAGAGGATTGCAATTAACCCTGAGGCCCACCAGCGGCAGACTCGTGGTGAGAAGAGGAATTCCAAGACTTAACTACGGTGACCTTCAAGAAAAATAAAGTCCAGCTCTAAAATGTAAGTTGCGGAGGCCCAAGGCCTGGGGTGAATCTGTGGACACAAACTTTTTCACATAATTATTCAAAGTAGCAAGTACGTGATCACGGCTGCATTTTCCTACAAATCACACTGAAGGAAGAAAAAGGACAAAAAAAAAAAAAAAGAAAGAAAAGACAAATTGCACAAACACCATTTTCAGTGAACAAGGAGACAAGTATGATGTCATCTCTGATTTCTGTGAAAGGTCTATCAGAAACAGCTGAGTGAGAAGAGGAGAGACAGAAAGGCCCGTGGCGGTGGAGACCGGACAGCAGGCCTGGGAGGCAGGTCTCAGGAAACGTCAGCAGAGGGACCTTTCTTGAAGGTGAAGAGTTCACCCTGAAGCTGAAAGCATCCCATGTGCCTTGTTGGTAACAAAGGGTGTCAGGACTCAGAGAAGCAGAGAAAGTGGAGCACTGCTTGTAGGAACAGGCATGGGACTGGGGCAGAGGAAGCCAGGGGCTGCTGTGGGGTATGAATCTTGGAGGGCTGCCCTGCAGGGACCCATCCGGGCCGGTCCCCTGTGCTTTCCACACAGAGGAGTCCCCTACACGTAACTGCTTAAGGAAAATCCAGGGTTTTTCCACGATGAATACTAAAAGTTGGGCAGCCATAGCACTCATACAAAGCCACGAAAAAGAATGGTTAAAAAATATTTAGCGTTACATAAATATCACTAAAGTAAAGTAAGTGTCATTGATTAGAAAATGATTATTTTTCACATAAGGTGAAAATTGCGTAGAGATATTTCACAATGTTTTAAAAAAAATTGTAACTGTAATTGCCTCTAGAAAGGAAGACTAGAAAGAAGAAATGGAACAGCTCTGGGAAGAGATACTAGATGTTAGACAAGAGAAATGTTAGAAAGAATTCTTAGAAATAAAGATTATATGCATATACTCTCCATATAAGATTATGGGATATTATATTATAGGTACATAAAATGTATATTATATATTAAATAGATGTAAATAAATATTTTTCCCTTGGAGCATTGGGTTCAGTATTCAGTAATTCTGTGTTGGCAGTGACTTTATAGAACATAATTGTTTTGCACAGTAATTATGCACTGTGTATACGTGTGTATACGTGTATCTATAGGTCTACAAACACACACACATGTGTACGTGTATTCGCTCCTGTTTGTTTGAGAGTCTCAGTGGTTCTTTCAGAAGATTGTCAAGGGCATTTTGAACTGACAGTAAGTCTTTTTGGACCATCGTGCCTGTACCCAGTTTGAATCGAGATTTGTGTGAGGTTAACGTAAACATATTACTCTCAGCCCTTTGTTTCCCTACTACTTGTTTATGAGACTTATACAAACCCTTGAGAAATTTACTCATGGCTTAATGAGTAAATTTGGTTTGCAACGTTTAAATTTTATCCATGCTGTGTTAATCACCACGGCACCTGCATGCCATGCAGATAAGAATTTCCAAGACCCTAGTCAGTGAAGCTAAAGTGCAATGAAATCATTGCTCCATAGAAGCAAAAAAAAGTTTTCTTTTGCCAGGTGCAAAAAAGGGATCTAGGAGGCTTCCCCGCAGTGCGGAAGCAGTTCCACAGAGACTCTGCGGTTGGTGGTTCTCAATCCCAGTTGTCCTTAGAGTGTGTTACTTTAGGAAAACAACACTTAAGTTCTCTTTGCCAAAGCAATATAAAAGCAGCTGTGAGAATGGTCAGACAGCTCAGGAGATCTGTTTGCTACGTCAACTTTCTGGAGGTCTCTCCCTCCAGCTCTCTGCTCGTTGGGCAACATCCTACCCTATCTTTCATTTGGTTCATAACAAAGTTGTCCTTTTTATTTCTTGCTCCCAGGCCTTAATTTTACCTTTCCTGGTGCCTTGTTTGTATTCAACCATTCATCCATCCATCTATTCATTTGTTTACTCAGCAGATATTTATACTGAACTCCACAAGGTAGTAGATACGATCCTGAGGCTAAAGTGATGAACAAGACAGAAAATGTTCTACTCTCATGGAGCCTAGATTCTAAAGGTGGAAGGTATATAATGATCAAGTAAAAGTATTAAATAAATACCAAAATATCAGACATAAGGAGATTGGATACAGAGAATGAAAATTATCTGATGTTACAGAGAATGAGTAGCTACTTTAGATTAAGTGATTAGGAGGTGATGTTTCATTTCACCATGCAGTCTCATTTTTGTTTCATGCACACTACTTTCCAGTTTCCATTTTTACCTCTTATTTAACTCATATATTGCTTAGGAATGTGTTATTTGCTTTCTTAATATTTGGGGACTTTGTAGAACTATTTTTCTTATTGATTTTTAATTTAATTCCATTCGGTCAGAGAACATACTTCGTATAACTTGAATTCGTGTAGATATTGAGATTTATTTTATGGTTTTATGGACCATAAATTGGTCTACCTCGGTAAATATTCTGTGTGAAAAAAAATTTAATGTGTATTCTGTTGTTGATGAGTGGGATATTGAGTAGTTGAATTAACTTAATTGACAGTGTTGTTCAATCTTCTATATCCTTACGGATTTTTAGTCTCATTGTTCTGTTATTGACAGAGGGGTATTAAAATGTCTGATTATGATTGTATATTGTGTATTTCCCTTTCTATTTCTATCAGTTTTTGCTTCATGTATTTAAAGTTTTGTTATTACATAAAAATAGTATTATTGTACCATAGTCTAGTATGGTTTAGTATGGTTTGTCCTTTGGATAAAGTGAATTCTTTAGAATTACAAAATAACCTTTATGGTGGGTAATATTCTTTGTGCTTATATTTACTTTTTCTGATTATAAAGCTCCTCCATATTTTGAACTTTTGGTAGATCTTTTTTCCCCATTCTTTTACTTTTAACTTATTTGTGTTTTTTAAAAGTGCATTTCTGTAAGCAGTGTGTAGTTGGATCTTGCAGTTTAATTCAATCTGATAATATCTGCCTTTAAAAAAATATTTGTACCATTTACATTTAGTTTTATTATAGAAATGGCTAAGCTTAAGTCCACCACCTTACAATTATTTTTTTTTCATTTTGTTCCATCTGTTCTTTGTTTCCTTCTTCCTATTTTTTTGAAGGATATTTTTACTGGCTATAGAAATCTTGATTGATAGTCTTGTTTTTGTTTCAATACTTCAAGGATGCTGTTTCACTTCTAATTTGCATTGACTCTGACCAGAATTTTAGTGGAGTCCTTATTTTTGCCCCTCTGTAATTAACATGTCCTTTCCTTTTGGGTGCTGATAGAATTCTCTTTTTAGAACTGGTTTGACTAATTTTATTATGATGCACCTTGGTGTAGTTTTCTTCATGTTTCTTATGCCTGGGATTCTTTGAGCTTCATGACTTTGTGGATTTGTAGTTTTTTTTCTTTTAAATCAGATTTGGAATATTTTCAGCCATTAAGGTTGTTCCAGGGGCTCCTGGGTAGCTCAGTCAGTTAAGTGTCTCACTTGGGCTCAGGTCGTGATCTCAGGGTTGATGGGTTTAAGCCCTGCATCAGGCTCTGTGCTGACAGTTCAGAGCCTGGAGCCCCCTTTGGATTCTGTGTCTCCTTCTCTCTCTGTCTTCCCCTACTTGTCGTCTGTCTCTGTCTCTCAAAACTAAATTTTAAAAAATGTTAAAAAAAAATTTTTTTCCACAGTTCAATGTTCACAGTTTCATTTTAATTTTTTTCCCTCATGTGTTTCATTTTCATAGTTTTATTACTATATCTTCACATTCAATCATCTTTTCTTCCACAATGGCTAACCTACCATTGATCTCATCTGCTGTATTTTCAGCTCATCCATTGTAGTTTTCATCTCTCAGAATTTGATTTGGATCATTTTTATATCATCCATGTTTTTTGCTTAACTTTTTTAAACATTCAGAATAAAGTTATCATAGCTGTTTAACATCTTTGCCAATTCTGGATCTAATGGTTCTGGATAAGTTTTGATTTATTGATTTTTTTTAAAAATCTTACTATGATTTGTATTTTCCTGCTTCTTTCTTTGTATGCCTGTTCATCTTTGATTGGATGCCAGCCAGACATTGAATTTCACCTAATTTGGCACTGTATATTTTTCTATTCCTAAAAATATATTTGGCCTTTGTTCTGAGGTGCAGTTCATCAAGATACATGCAAATAGCTTCTTCCTTTCAGGTCTTACTTTTAATATTGTTAGGTGGTATCAGAGAAGTGCTCAACATAGGCCTATTATTCCCAGTTTCTGGGGAAAGACTATTCTGAGTAGTCTATCCAGTGCTCCATGATTTATGAGATAGTTCAGGCTTATGGGTGGGAAAAGGCACTATACTTGGCCCTGTGTGAATAATGGTACTGTTCCCACTAATATATATTTTTAACATATTATATAGTTTACCCATGTCAAGTGTACAACTCAATGATTTTTAGTTAATTTACCAAGTTGTGAAACCATCACCACAAGTCAGTTTTAGAATATTTTCATCATACTAATAATATTCTTCATGCCCCTTTGCTGTTAATCCTTGTTCCCTGCCCCAGACAACTATTAATCTATTTTCCTATAGACAGCTGCTAAGAACACTCATGTGTAAGCCTTTGTGTAGATGTGTATTTTCACATCTCTTGAGAAGATACTTAAGAATGGAATTGCTGAGTCATAGCCCAGATTTATATTTAACTTTTGAAGGAATTGCCAAATGGTTTTCCAGGGTGGCTGCAATTCTCACAAGTAATATATAAATGTTCCTGTTTCTCCACATCCTTGCCAATATTTTTCATTGTATGTTCTCTTCACTGTATTCATTCTAGTGGGTGTGAAATGGTATTGTATTGCATCTTTAATTTGCATTTCCCTAATGCAATGTTGCTCTTGTACTTATTAGCCATTCATACATCTTCTTTGGTGAAATGTCTATAGAAATTGTGTGCCCACATTTTTTTATTGAGTTGTCTTCATATTATTGAAAAGGTTTTTTTAATTTTTAAAAAGTGTTTATTCATTTTTGAGAGACAGAGAGAGACAGAGCATGAGCAGGGGAGGGGCAGAGAGAGGAAGACACAGAATCTGAGGCAGCCTTCAGCACAGAGCCATTGGCACAGAGCCCGACGCGGGGCTCGAACCCACAAGTTGTGAGATCATGACCTGAGCCGAAGGCGGACGCTCAACCGACTGAGCTACACAGGTGCCCCGAGGAGTGTTTGTTGTTTGTGTGTGTGCGTGGGTATGTGTATATGTGTGTAGTTTGGACACAAGCCTGTTGTCAGATACGTTTTGCCAAGTATTTGCTCTCTGTCTATTCCTTGCCTTCATTGTCTTAATGGTATCATCTGAAGCTCAAAACTTTTGAATCTTTGGTGAGATCCAGTTTATCCATCTCTCTAATAGTTTTCGATGATTCATCTCTCAAGCTGAATTAGTTTCTTCACATACATGTGCTGATGAGTACTTTGATAAATACGGCAGGGGAGCGACCTTCCGGTTCTGTCTGTGAAGTTCTCTTCTCTGAAACTTTGTTCTGTGAGTCTGCCTGCCTTATTCTCCCCTGAATTTCATCTTCTCTCCTCTACTTGGGGCATCTGTCAGGCTCTTTCTGGATTTCTGCTCTCTGCACAATGATCTTGAAACTCTTTCTAGACAGGAGAGAATAGAGAACAGAAGTTGAGGTTCATTTATTTCCTGTCTCTCAAAAATCTTCCTCTTTCATTGCCTGATGTCCAGTTTCTTTAAAAATACTTAAATATATACTTAATTCTATTCTTTAACTTAATGCATTATTTATTGTTCCAGGTGGGAAGATAAAACCAGTCCCTGTGACTCTATCTTGGCCAGATGTGGGAGCCATATCATGGAGATGACATTATGAATGTCATCCAAGATATGAATGGTGGAAGGTGTAAAGCTATATGAAGCTCAATTGACAGTTGAGATGTGAAAGGCAAGAAGGAACTACCCGTGGTCCAGGAAGACTGACCCTGCCAGAGTGAGGGCCCTTGGTGGGCACACATTTGATATGTTTTAGAAACAGATCACAAGGCCGATATTGGAAGAGAAGATGAGGTAGGGGAGGTAAGCAGGGTAAGCACATGGACAGGTTGCTAACCCAAGCTTAGGCGACGGGATCTTATCTGAAGTGCAATGCCACTGGAGTCCTGATCCCTACCAGACTTGGTTTCTGTCTCCGGATCCTTGGTTTCAGTGGTCAGGTGTTAACGATCTCTGAGAACATCGGGTCATAGCCAAAATAGTTTCCATCGTCATCTGTGTTGCACACACACACACACACACACACACACCCCATGATGGGGAGAGGGTGGATTTAGGTAAGCCACAGAAGAGGATACGGGCAAAGATAATTGAGAAAATCCTTTTCTACACTACCCTTCTCAAAGAAGCATTTCCATGGAGAAGAAAAGCATAAACGTCAGCGACGTGTGGATGATCCTGACCAGGGCCTTTCTGATCCTCTCTTAGGATTTCTTGTGGCTCCCTTAGCCTAGCTGGGAATTGGAAAATTTGGATAAAACTTAAATCATTTACAACCATAGGAATTATTATTATTGCTATTCTAATGCATTCACTTCATTACCTCTCCTGGGGAGAAAATTGTTAGATGCTTGGTATCTGGAGCAGAAAGGAATTTACCCTGACAAGGTATTTTTTTGTGGATTTGTTTTCCTTGGTGTGTAATGACTAGGACTGCTCCTTAATGGTCTCCTGATGTTTGACAAGATCTCCAAGCAGTAATTGTACCACTGCTGGTTGGGAAATTTTATCCCTGTCAATTTTGTTCTTTTAGTTATATTTTTCTAATAAAAATGTCAATACACAAAACATATTTTGCTGCTTTTTTCTTTTCAACCCAAACTTGCATCTCACCATAGTTTATGACTTCTTCTGCCAAAGATTTGCAACTTGCTGACTATCCACCCCTCATGCATAAGATTCAAAGAATATCCAGTTATATGCGTTCTGCTAACATACAAACTCCGATTTATCGTAAGTCAAAGGCAGCGAGGACTTGATATTCTCCCCACGATGTATTTTAACAGTGTCCAGATGCCCATCAATCTAGGTCCATCGTGTGCACGCGTATGACACAAAAGTCAACACTTCTAAAAACACAGTCGCCTGTCAGTGGGAGCTGCCTGATAACTATCATCCGTTTCTAGACCCACCTCTTACCATTTATTGCATTCTTTTTGAATCTGAGCAAGCTGGATGTATGACCCACAGAGACACAAGGAGAGATAGGATTTAAGGGGCCTGTCTGTTTCCACAAAGCTGCAATATAAAGGGTAGGGTGAGAGGAAGGAGGGAGGGAGAGAGGAAGAGAAAAAAAATGTTAATGGCAACGAGTTGTTTAAACACTATATGATCTGATGGCTTCAAAACAGTATGACAGAAGGTGTCATTCTTTGTTTCTCTGGGCCGAAGAATACCCTCTTCGGTACCTGGTGGAAAACAGGCTTCTCTAGATCCAATTTGCTCGGGCTTGTGCTTTCTATCCTTGAGAATAACTAAGTTTATAAAGATCCCCTTGCCTCCTGGGCTTCTTAATCATGATAACCGGCATCGGCCCCCCTCCCTACCGCTCTCCACCTCCACAGAAGCCATTTCTTCTGTGCCCCCCAGGAAAGAATAACTTTTACAAGGCAATCTGTTGTAATCCCGTCAATTTTCCTTCGCGAACTGAGGCCACTCACTAGTATATCCTCCGAGGGTCATCGAAGGACGTATTCTCACAGAACACACGTTCCATGTATGCCTGTAGCCCAGACTGCTTTTGTTTACGGCTCTGTTTGGGAGTGCTTACCAATACGTGTGCGGTGTGCGTGTGTGCGAGATTCAGGTCCCCTTATTCACCCCTTTGAATTTTCTTTCTCGAGTCATTTGTGTTTGAAAAATGATCGAGTAACAACCAAATACCAAAAGGTCAAAATGGTCGATGAGACCCTGGCCCGTTTTTGTTGTACCACGTATTGTTTGAGATTCACTTAACCTGAGAGCAAACAGCTGTCACACCTCTTCAAAGTTTGCTCAGACACGTCTAAATCTAACAAAACATTCTTGCTTTTCCTTCTCTGACCATAGGAATACCGTGCAATGTTACTGTTCACGATCTGTTTTCTCATTCTAATGACGTGAACATAAAGAGAGACCAGTAGACCTCTCTTGGTCCTGCAAATGTATACTTCTGAATTAAGCCTACTCTTGAAGGTGTCGATTTTGTGACAACAAAAGTACCTTAGAATCACACAACTGGGAGAATCTTAAAATTCTATCCCATATTTGCTTCTACGTCTCTGATGTCAGAGAACTCATTCGTCTTTCTACCCCTGCACCGTTGTCTTTATTAGAAACAATGTCTCAAACAAAACTATCTGCCTCTCTAAAGGCTCCATATTCTGTGCCTGGAATGCAACAATCCCCAGAATTTGATCCCAATGTTTTCGGTACTTTTCTTCCCACCCCTTGGCACCAGGCCGACCGCTTCCAACCAAAGACTGCCATGTCCGAATCCTCTGAATCCGCAAGGTTGCAAGTAGGACTTTATTTGGCAAAAAGGACCTGATGACCTGAGCCAAAATTGAGAGTCAGATGCTCACCCAACTGAGTCACCCAGGCTCCCCTGGCTCTCTCAAATTGTATGCAAACACTTCCGTAAGTACTTGGTTTATTCAACTTTTATTACTTAAATGGCCTTCACATCCCCATTATAGCTTCTTTGAATACTGAAACCCTGGGCTCAGATTTATCTTCCCGGGTGCCCTGGAATCAGACCCAAGGCCTTAGTAGGCACGATCCATCAATTCTCTTCAATCTGAGGCACATCCTCACGGGTCGGTACATGGAGACTGCGTGTTTATATCACAGAGATAGAAGTTTTACATCCCAGGCTTTCACCCCAAGATAGGTTAGCCAATGTGCCTGATGATTCTGAGTTCACTGGCTGCAGCCTTAACGTCTCCCCTTTTACGCAGTCTCTGGCCACTGAACTCTGTCTCGTTTCCTCTTTTCACAATTGCAGACTCCTCCGTTAGCAGACTCCTTCATTTCCCCAAGAAATCCCTTACCCCTCTCTGCTTTAAAATCAGAATCTATGAAATTAAAGAAACAGAAAAGGGGGGGGGTGCCTGGGTGGCTCAGTCGGTTAAGCGTCCAACTTCAGCTCAGGTCGCGACCTCGCGGTTCGTGGGTTCGAGCCCCGCATCGGGCTCTGTGCTGACAGCTCGGAGCCTGAAGCCTGCTTCCGATTCTGCGTCTCCCTCTCTCTCCCTGCTTCAGATTCTGTGTCTCTCCATCTCTCGGCCCCTCCCCTGCTCATGCGCTGTGTCTCTCTGTCTCTCAATAATAAATAAATGTAAAAAATAAATAAATAAAATAAAAAAATAAAATCAGAATCTTTGATGTACGGGTGCCCAAAATATCTGACTTCTTTCTGAGCGAGAGCTGTGTCAAACCCACAGGAAAACTAAAACATAATCACATTTTGCAGGGCCTTAAAATAAGACGCCAACAAAAGAGTGCTTTGAAATTCCCCATTTTATTTCTTGTGTACCAGTGAGTGAATTAATGGCGAGTCGAGGCCGTTTTGCTGAGGTAGGTGTACAAAGAACTTCCTGCAGACAGAAGACCACAAAACCAAAACCATGCTTACTTTAAAATAATTCAATTAAGTGGAAGTCACCCTATAAATAAACATATTGAAATGTCCACTGGAGTACCAGAGTCGTGATTAATAGAGTGTTTCCATATAAAAATTAACCCGGTTTTTAACATCTGCATTAGTATAGTACGGCCATGCCAGGGCTCACGATGTTCATTTTCACATTACAAACACATAGTAAGCACATATTCCATTATGCAAACTTTTATGCTTATGCATCATCTTTGTAGTAATATAATTTATTTAGGGGAGGCCATAAAAAACTTATGCCCTCTTTTTATTCTGCTGATTTAAAAAATATGTATCCCAATCTCTACCTCGAACATATTCATTTACGGGGATGTAAATTTGGTTTGCTCTTATGGGTTTCACAGGCCCCCAGACTGCACAGGACCCCTCTGCAGACAAAGTAGACTTCCATTACCTTTGAGAGGTTTTTCAATTTTTTTTTTTTCCAATTCCTCTCTTTTTTTTTTTTTTTCTTTCCTTTAAGGAAACAAATGAGGCTTGTACTCGTGTCTTTGACGAGTCGACACGGTTACCCCAGGGCAGCCCAAACATCTCCGTCTCCCCCTCAGCCTGGCCAGCACGACGGTCTCTGAGCCCTCGCCGGCCTTCACTGAGGACAGGATGTGCTGTTTAGCAGCTGCGAAAGACTTCACAAATGCTGGTTGACGAGAAGTGACAGCCCCGTATATCTCTCACTGGCATTGACAGCTGACAGATGGATACCACTCACACACAGAAGAAAAGCCCCCAGGATGATTCGCCAACATTACTCTCTGTTCATAGGGCCACATTTGATTGATGCAGCTCAGAATAATAAACCCTTGTCGATTCGCCACAGAGAAGCCTCTTCCACACAATGCCCTGGGTTTTTTTCTCTCTCGAAAACATGAGCAAACATCGCCACGAAAGCTCTGTTTTGTGGATTATTTTCTTCCTATTTTTCTTTTGAGAAGATAAAAAGAGGAGGGGTGCGGGGGGAGGGGGGAGAGCGGAAAAGCGCCCAACGTTTGCACGGAGACTTCCAGGCGGAGGGGCGATCCGTGTGTAACGGCACACGACCCTGCCTGGGCTTTGGTCCTTAATAATTCCCCCATCTCTCCAATCTGTTTGTTATTATCCCTTGGATTGTTTTTATTTCTTTCCATAAATCAGCCCATCTTTAAAAGCATCGCTGCCTGGTTCGTTGGAAGACAGTAACATAAAACTGGACGGAGGCGTGTTGATGCTGAGCAGAGGGAGGGAGGGAGGGACGCGAAACAGAACGAGCCGTGGCCCCCGTCATAGGCGGGCAAGATGGGGAGAAAGGGAGTGAGAAGAGCTAAGGGGGCTACAGCTAACAGACGGTGGGGGGACCCCTCACCTTGTCCCACGGGTTGGAAGATAATTGCTCCTGCTTTTGCCCTGGTTCTTCTATTGCCTGGACGTGCTCGGCTAAGTGGCCCCGGGAAAGAGCAGGCACACCGTCCAACAGCCAGAGTGGGAACAGAAGGTGCGTTCTCCATGAGGGAAGCACCCGGACGCCAACGGTCCCCAGAGAAGAGAAAGGGAGGCCCGTTGACGACGCAGGTCCTAGTCAACAGATGTGGATGTCCGGTCCGCGGCACGTTTGCCCGCTGTAGTCATTTCATCTTCTGCCCCACATCCCTGCAGGTATCACTGCTCTTCTAGAGGTGGCACATGGCAGTCTTCCTGGGTCCCCTTCTCATTTGCGTGAGCTCAGCAGGCCCTGTCTTCCAGCCCCTGGTGCTTCTCCTCCTCTCACGCCCCCTCCACTGTTGTAGCTTTTTGGCAACATGGAGGTTCCGAGAGGCAGTTAGTGGGGATGTTGAAGCCCTCTTCCCCCGGCGGCTTCCGTGGTTGGCACAGAAACCTCAGGCTGGGCTCCCGCAAGGCTCGCCGTCCCACGCTGGTAACTGAGGATGGCTGATGTCTCTGCACCAAAGTCACCTCCATGCTCCGCTAGATGGAGAGGGGAGGGGGGTCAGCTCCATGGGTGTGTGAGTCCTTGACTGCCATCCATTCCCGAGCTGCTGGCCATGGTGGGACAACTGCATCAAAGGAGGCGACTTGCCAGGTTAGGGCTTGTAAGTGATCTCGGTGTAGGGAGGGAACCTTGTTCCGTTGGTACAGCCCAGAGGGAAACGCGTTCCTCCAGAATAATCTCCCTTAAACAAGGCAAGGCCCCGGTCTCCCCCAAAGAGCATGAGTACGGCAGCTGTAAACCAGAAAGGAGGCACAGATGGGCGAAAGGAAGATTTACCAAGATGCTGAATTAATGCCTTGTTCTCGGGAAGAAGAAGGCCTCCCCAGTCATCAGTAATGGTCAGCGTGGCCAGCTTTGCAAACAGGAAGGGATACACAGTTTTTTCAAACTTGAAAATCTGTTCAATATGTCCTGTTGGCGTCTAACTGAACTACTCAGGAAAAAGCCTAAGTTTGCAAACTGTACAGCAGGTCATGCTATCTGCCCTTCTAACGTAGGGCCCCGTTTTCCTGTTCACATCATAGGGTCTGGTGTCACCGCGCAGACGAACGGGGCGTCAGCCAAGTGTTTCCTGCCACACGGCCTGTGCGTCTAGAACGGCCTCTCGACTGGGCGTCTGTAAATGTTTCACCACGTCTCAGCTAATGAAGTTTCTCCTCCCGAACAGGGCAAGTAGCATGTAATACTCACCCTGTGTATTGTGATCTTCAAAGCAGCAGATACAATGGTAACTTATTCAAGTCACCCAATTTGTCTCTTGCAACTTCATAAAAAATTCCTGGAATGGAAATTTCCCAAGTGGATCCTGGTGAGAGGAAGTTTCCAACAGGAGGAAACAAGAAGAAAAGAAAAGAAAAGAAAAGAAAAGAAAAGAAAAGAAAAGAGAGAAGGAAGGAAGGAAGGAAGGATCACTTTCACTTTGTGGTTTCTTTTAATTAAATAAAAGCAACAAGGGGTGCAAAACTGGGTGTTTGCCAGATTACTCAGCCTGAAGGGAGAGTGATGTCAAGTCACAAAGATCCAAAAATATGAAGGGCACGTTATTTAGACACTATGAATGTTCCCCTTAAATAGTGTGCTGCCTTGGAGGTGATCACACTTTTGGGGCAATATACACGGTCCACTCAACACAGCCTGCGCGATCCGTCCTACAGACTCTGGCTTGGGTCACTCGGGTGGGCTCCCTCCTCATCGGGGCCTGAGCCTGGTCCCCCTGGCCAGGTCCGCGGCCATTCGGATCTCAGATCTCCCTCGGCACCGTGCAAGCCGGAGGGTGGACCCCCAAGTAAGGGGAACACGCCTGCAGTACCGACCAGGCACCTGCCCTGCTGTGGGTGTCTGCGCGGGTCTGGAATCGAGCAGCCCGTCAGCCCTACGAGACGGGCACCGCTGTTGCCCCCACCTTGCAAGTGGAAACACTGGGACCCAGTGAGGTCGCGGGTCCGGGGTCACACGGGAGGCTCTCTCTGGAGCTAGCTGCTCCCACGCAGACGGCCCTCCACCCCCACCCTGTACTGACGCCCTTGGACAATGTTTTCCAAGCAGCACAGATAAAAACAGTATTGTTTTTTAAATATTTATTTATTTATTTGACAGAGAGAGGGAACAGGAGAGGGCCAGAGGGAGAGAGGGAGAGAGAGGATCCCAAGCAGGCTCCGCGCTGTCAGCACAGAGCCCGACGTGGGGCTTGAACTCATGGACTGTGAGATCGTGACCTGAGCCGAGGTGAGGAGTCACACACCCAGCCTACTGAGCCACCCCGGTGCCTCTGAAACATTATTAGTTGTCTTATCTTAAATTTTCCAAATGCTTCCTTTTTTAATTTATGTTTTTAATGTTCATTTTTGAGAGAGAAAGAGAGCTCAAGCAGGGGGAGGGTTAGAGAGAAGGAGACACAGAATCTGAAGCAGGTTTTAAGCGCTGAGCTGCCAGCACAGAGCCCAACGCGGGGCTCGAAGTCACAGACTCGAGAGGTCATGACCTGAGCCGGTCAGATGCCCAACCGACTGAGCCACCCAGGTGCCCCCTAAACACTTTCTTGTCCCAGGAGCCAGGAGGTTAAGTGAAAGTTGGCTGAAAATGAAACGGAAGGATCATGGTGACAGTCCCCGGGAGGATGTGATAGTGACGAAGGACGGGAGGGAGCAGGGAGGCCGGTGAGGGAGGCAAGTCAGGCAGACAGGAGTGAAGGAAGCCGGGCCTACGCCAAGGGAGATCCGGAGCCGAAAGCTGGGGGCACCTGCACAGGTGCCCACGCCCCTCCCTTGAGGCCAGCAAGGGGACAGTCCCAGGCATCTCTGGGAGAGGCTCTGCTGAGGCATTCCCTGAGAGGGGCCCAGCCCCTCCCCATCCCAGGCCTCCTCTTGTCTCCCTCGGGCATCGGCATCCCCGGCCCTGCCCCGAGTTAGAACCGTCGGGCAGGCTGAAAGGGGAGGTCTCACTGGAGTGGATCTCAGGATCAGTGTCTGTCCTCCCAGAGGGTTGTCCTGGGCAGGCCCATCCCGCAGGGCTGGTCCTACAGAGAGCATGCCAGAGCCCTGCTCCCCGGCTCCTCCCAGACGGTATCCCTGCCACCCTTCCCACCTCAACTGCTGTTTCTCTAGACCAGACTCGCAGAATGACGAGGACCTCCTCTCTAGAGCAGCTCAGCTTAGGAGGAAAGCGGACTCCTCTGGGGTCACTCAACTAACCGCATCATCACATGCCTTGTAAAGACGCCCTATGGGGTTCGTACTCCCAGCGTCTAACGCCCCGGGAGAGCCAAGCTCTGCTCCTGAGTGATCGCGGGGAGGAAAGAGGGAGGCACCACGGTGAGATCTGCCCGCATTCATCAGATGCTGCTCCCCCAATCCAACGTTGATCCAATCAGAGTCGAAGCAAAAAAGTCGCAGGACTTGAAACTGGTCACACACCTATTTCACAGCTGAGAATGGGATTCCACCATCATTTCCCCAAATGAGAACCGCCCTTCTCTTCTATCACGGCCCCAGTGCAGTCGTGACAGGGTTCCAGGTGCCTGAGATAACCTTATCTCCCCTTGGCTCCAGCTGGTTGCCTCTTCCATGGACGTGGGGTCTGTCAGCAGGTGCACAGGTTCCCCCTCTGGCTGTCAGAGCGCCTCCCCGGCCCGCAGCTCTGGACTGCATGGGTTTGGGGCCAGAGGAGAGGTACTGGGGCGCCCGGAGACCAGGAAGCAGGCCGGACCGAGAGGCACCTGCTGCCCTGTGGTCTCGGTACCAACTGATGGAGAATCTCCCGAACCCAAGGTGCTCCTGGTCAAGGACTCTGCCTTTCTTTCTTTGCTACCACGGTCTCAAGCTTTTAATTTTAAGTAATCATGCACGAGCGAGGCTTACAGAAGAGCGGTCTGGGTACGCAAACGGGCTTGTGCAGATTTAACACTTTGCGATGCTTTCTCCTTCAAAATCTACGGAATGGGCGATTGTGACCAAAGCTGATGCCTCCCTTCTGCAAATTTGTTCTCCCTGTGCCACGGATTTTTAGAGACCGAGAATATTCCAATCAGAGGGAGACCAGGAAGGAGGGATCCCGAGCGGAGAGCTCTGATCTCCACCGCCACCATCACCCTCGTTCGTGTTTCTGTGAACAGCCCTTCGTCGAGGAACCGGAGACAATGCCACCAGCTCAGCGGCTTCTAACCAGCCTGCCATTTCTTCACCGGTTTCCACGGGTAGGTGCTGCGGCCGGAGAATTTCTCCAGAAGGGTGTCACGAAATTTTCAGGGGATGATTCCATGTTCGGCAGTCCCTTTGAATGAAACTTAATATTATTCATTACAGAACGGAGATAATCTTGTAATTCATACCTCACATGTTTGTGCGAGGATTAAGGGACCTGAACCGAAATTAGGTTCCGTGTGTGAAAGTTCTTTGCAAACGGTGAAGCACTATGTAAATGTTATTATAGATGATATTCAAGTCAATAAAAAAAAAAACAACAGAATGTTTTTTAAAGAGAGGAACCAATTCTTTTCTACTAGCACCCTATAGGCCAGAATATTTTTTTGTAGATAATCATGGATTAATTGTAAACATAAAGAAAGACACTGGGGGAAAAAAAAAACCCAACATATCAAAGCTATTGCTCTGGGGCAAACTCCAGTGCCATGGAAGCTGGGATGTTTTCTTTTATCAGAGATCCTTTTCTGGCCCCTGAAATTACTTCTTTCATGTCTGATAGTGAAGAAGGAAGCAGCCCCGCTCCCTGGAGATGCGCGATTGTTACCATGGTCTCATAACATATTGGCCGCCGATGTGGCACCCGTCTACACCTGTCACTCAGGGCTCCTTGCGCAGATGTGGCGGGCAGGCTCAGGTTCACGCGCGGGGTCCCTCCCTGCCCCCACCCCCACCTGGCGCTCCGCGCGCGCACACACACACACACACACGCACACACACGCACACACACACACACACACCGGGCGTCCCGGCCGCCCTCCGCCCTCCACCGCCACGGCCGCGGAGGCCACACGTCACGGGCCTGCGTGTCAGTGCCGCCAGGGGGCGCTGGCCGTTCTGCGGGGCGGCCGGGAGCAGAGGGCAAGGCGGGCGGCGCGTCCCCAGGACCCTGGAGCTCCGGTGCCACTGATTTCCTTCCAGCCAAAGTCAACTGTGTGAGGCCTAAGACCGGGGACGGATTTCTGAATTCGGGGAACAGCGTCTTCGATTTTGGATGGGGCAACAGATCTGAGCAGGGGTTTCCTCCAAGTCACCAAGGAGACGAACCAGCCGGGCTTCTGGTTGGTACAGGGCAGCCCCGCCGTGGAATCGGAGCCTCCGGGGCTTGGGGTCGTGGTCCTCTTCCGGGCCCTGGTGCCCCAGTGCGGACGACAGCGTGGGGGGAGGGGGGCACGGTGGGTGCTGCTCGCCCGGGAAACGCTGCCCCGCCTCCCACCCACCCTGCCACGCGGCTCAGCAGCCCAGGGCCCCCCAGTCCGAAACAAAACGGGGCCTCTTGGTGTTGGGTTATCACTGAGCTACCCAGGACACTTCGGTTCTCAGCCTCAAAACCCATTCTGGCTGCTTCTTCCCATGGATTCGCGCCACCAGATTCTCACCCAATTCCCTGCTTGAAATGGAGGTGTGGCTCCTGTTTAAAAGTCCAAAATGGCTTCAAATTCCCCCTTTCTTTCTTTTTCTTTTTTTTTTCCGCCCGACACCCCCCCCCCCCCCCCCCAGGCCTCAAGGACCCGAGGGTTAGCTTATCTGTTTGCCTGGTGAGAAAATCCAGAAAGACAGGATCTGAAGCTTGTATTTACCTTTTGTAACCGAAATCAAGAGCTCTGTAAACTATCTTCCTAGAGGCTTAAATTTAAGTGCATCTTTCTTTTTTTTCCCCTATGAGTCACACTCGAAATACATTAAAAGGGAGCCAATTAGAATCCACGGAGAGAACTTTTCTGTATACAGAGAGCACAAAAATGTGGGTTGTGTGACTGTATGTCTGCGTGATGTGTTCAAGTGACATGCTGGCAAAAAGGAGACTTATAGATTCCAACAGGGGAGAAAAAAGACAGGGGAGGGGGGAAGGGAGGCAAGAAAGAAGGAGGGAAGGAGGGTGGGAAGGAGGAAGGAAAGAAGAAGGGAAGGAAGGAGGGAGGAAGGAAGGAGGAGGGAGGGTGGGAGGGAGGAAGGAGGGAAGGAAGGAGGGAGGGAGGGAGAAAGGAAGGAGGAGGGAGGGTGGGAGGTAGGAAGGAGGGAAGGAAGGAAGGAGGGAGGGAGGGAGAAAGGAAGGAGGAGGGAGGGTGGGAGGGAGGAAGGAGGGAGGGAAGGAATGAGGGAGGGAGGGAGGGAGGGAGGGAAGAAAGTCCCATTTAACGAATGACTGGCTGTGCCCAGCCCTATGGGAGTTCCTTTTCTCCGTGAACTGTCACTACGACGTTGGAAAGCCAGGTGTCAGTGTCCCTTATCTGTAGATGAGAAAACAGGTCGTTTGTCCAGGTCACTCGATTAGTGATAGGGCTGAATTATGAAAACAAGACTTCTACCCCAAACTGGCAAGCCATTTCCCTCCATCGGACGGAGTCAGGTCTAGTTTACCCGGGGAAATAAACTCTGAAAAGCACCCATCGCTCCTAGCCCACCGGTGGTTGTGACAGATAATAACCAATAAACACATTTTTACCAGTGTTCTTCCTTCCCCTTCTGTGCTGCGTTCCCTTATGGATCCCCAAGCAGACGTCCTGTTTTGCAAACATGTGACTCACTGAGTGTCAACTTGGGAGTGTATCTTGTCACTTTGAATGCGTCCACCTGCTTAGGTCAGAGGCTCTCCCTCTGTCACTCCAGTCCCACTCCTCAAAGAGTGAGGTTCAGGAACCACGGCATTTGGTAACGGACAAGGCTGTCCACACCAGCCAGCCCGCCTCTCTTCCACCTGCCGCACCACTGCTGTGGCCCAGAGTCTGTCCCGCAGGGAGGGAAGGGAGATGGGGACCCCTGGTGCCCACCCCCCCAGTCCTAGCCTCCAACTTCACGCTGTTCTTTCTGCACATCAGAGACTTGGCTTCTTCCCTGGAGAAGCCCATGATGAATACAGATTTGAATTCACTCCAGGCAGCTGAGGGCATTTGCCCTGTGATCCCAGGGGTTTCTCCTAGTTTCCCATCCAGCAGGTGACAGAAGAAAAGAAAAGAAAAGCTGAACAAGAGTAGCCGGGGCCTCTGCCAATCCTGTCCAGCTGTCAGACACCGCGGTGACTTTCCACCTCACCTCGGGGAGCCGCGGAGCCACAGGGCTGGGCTGGGAGCGGCTGACGTCGAGAAGGTTGAAGAGAAGGAGGTTCCCAGCCACAGCGAGATGCAAACTGAGGCCGAGATAGAAGGCAGGGCCTCTGCGGTGGAAGAACAGAAAAGAGTTTAAGAATCTCCTCATCAAGTGTAATTCCCGGGCTGATCTCAAAATGGCATTGTCTGGGGTTTTTTCACGTGGGGCGTGCCAGAATGGGTTCAGATCTCCTCATTTCAAATTTGCCAATGCGTCACTCCACTGAACCATTTGTCCATTTTTATAAGCTGATTTACGGTAGCTGGAACACGATTCATCATGTCATGTTGTAAATAAACGCGACACTTCATTAAACAAGGTAATCACGTTTAAGTACTTTCACTTTTGTGTTAACAACTGACACCTTTACGTTCCTATTGCTCTGGAGATCCTCCTACCATAATGAATGCAGCTTCCAGGAATAAAGCAGGGGGGATTTCCTCAGGGGTGGGAGAGAGAACTTCCATGAACCACCAAGAATGACATTCATAACAACCAGCAATTTGCTGTAATGAAGCATTTTAGTATCTGGCCTTTTTTTTCTTTTATTTTTTTTTAAGGAGAGGGGGCATATCACTTATGCTCATGAGGATTGAAATGTTGGAACATCTTGATCTGTGAGCGGGCTAACAGAACACTTTGAAAGAGCGCATTTCAGGAGGAAATTTTTCATGCCATTTCTGTGTTTGCCATCTGGAATGACATTGCAGGCTGGCAAACACAAGAATAATGTGAAACTGCCATCACATAGAGTTAGTTATGGATTCATCTGGGAACGTGAGCATCTGAACATCGGTCGGGTGACTGTCATTATCCCAACTTTGACCTTCTCGGGCGGTTCAAACAACTTCGGAGATGTGCATGTTTGTTTCCTGGTGGAAGACGGTGACGGACCGTGAGTAATAGGCCCTAAGGAGGCACCTGCATCGTGCACTCTGCAGCCAGGAGCACAGCGACAGGAGGAGGGACACGACCCCTTAGCACACTGCGGCAGGACAGAGGGTTTGACTTCACGCATCTCTGATTTCCGGGAGGTCAGCCGAGATCGTGAGCCCCGACAGCTCCGAGCACACGCGTCCTCGCGCATACAGCTGGCCATCTTGCTATCATGATCAACTTCCTTTCAACTGATAAATTTCTAGTGGAGTCTCAGAAAAAGATATCCAAAACCTATGGGGCGGAACATTCCACAGGTTGTGATGCATCGAGTAGTAACCTCTCTCCGTTCTGCCGAAAACATTTTGCATTTATGACCGTAAGAGCATTAGCCTTGTCGTGAATTTACATGGTCAATGCTTGTGAATTAGAAAGGAGTCTCTGTGAAAGGAAAAAAAGATCTAATTACAAGGGCCCCTTAAACGTTTTCCCAAAGTTTTAACAAAGATAGAAATTTTTGAAGCTTTGGAGACTTGATTTTCAAAGACAAAATAATTCAGAGACTTTGATGTCGAGATATTAAACCTCTAAGCAATATTCAATGTGCTCCTTCCCGGCGTGGTGACATTGTGAAATTTCCAGATAGCTGAAGTTTAAAAACAATCTTAGGTGGAATTATTCGTAAAATATATTCTGTGAATTCCCGCCTTCCTAAAGAGAGCATAAAACATAGACTTATTGCTATGGTTATCCACATTATCAAATTCAGTGATGCCCTGGAAACTCTCCTATTTGCCTCCATACCAAACTACACCAGGCAGCCGATATTTTGGATTTATTAGTCTGCTTCTAAAGGGATCTTCTCTTTTACTTCTTATGAAGGTCAAGGTAATAGGGGTGCCTCTGTGGATCAGTCAGTTGAGTGTCCAACTTTGGCTCATGTCATCACCTCCTAAGCTGTGGGTTTGAGGCCCGCATCGGGCTCTGTGCTGACAGCTCGGAGCCTGGATCCTGCTTCAGATTCTGTGTCTCCCTCTCTCTCTGCCCCTCCCCTGCTTGCACTCTGTCTCTCTGACTCCCTCTCTCTCCAAAATAAATAAACATTAAATTTTTTTAAAAACAATAAGGAAAAGTGGAAGGATCCTGATTCGTCTCATTGGTGATTATTGTAGGAACAAATCAGGATAATGGTTGTAAAGGGCTTTGAAAGGTTAAAATGTGCAATGCAAACACAAGACAATATTATAATGAGTTATGATTTTGTTTTATGATTCATCTGTTATGTTTTATTATAACTATAGGCCTTATGTAAAGCACAAATATCATACAATTATAATTATAAATTTCATATTATATAATAGTCCTCAAGGGGTGCCTGGGTGGCTCAGTCGGTTGAGCGTCTGACTTTGGCTTAGGTCATGATCTCACAGCTGGTGAGCTGTAGACCCAATTCGGGCTTTGTACTGATAGTTCAGAGCCTGGAGCCTGCTTCAGACTCTTTCTCTCTCTCTCTCTCTCTGCCCCTCCTCCACTCACACTCTGTCTCTCTGCCTCTCAAAAATAAACATTAAAAAACAATTAACTAAGTTCAAGGTACTAGTCCACATTCTCTCTGCCTAGTATTTCCTGTCCCTCATATGTTGTTATCTGGAAACAAGAAGATCCACATTTTAGAGGGTAGAATCTAGAATTTTATCTCTGTGTGTCCCCAACAATTAGCTCATGTCTGCTCTGTGGGAGAAAAGTCAAGACGTTTTCTGACCAATGAATGAGGAATAAAAAGGCATCGTCCTAGGAGTTAAGTGTTCTCGGCAGCTCACCTGACCAGGTGCTCGCACAACCTCTATCGTGTTGGATGAGTGGCTCTAGGTCAATGCCGGGAGCACTGGCTGAGCAATCTGGACCATTCTGCTTCCACATTTGTCAGAGCTAAACAGGCAAACACGGGATGGAAAACAAAACAAAAGATAGTGACTTTGGGAGGAAAGTGGAATATCCAGATGAGGTTAGAAAATGCAGCCAGAATGGAGCTACATTCTGCGGTACAAGAGCTTAAACATGCCCCACGGACAACACAGTGTGGCACCATGCCCCGCCACGCATGTGCGGTGGTCCTTTACTGGACAGAGTGCTGACATCACCACATCACTGTCAGAAGCATGTTGGCCGAGCCCGCAGGGGTCCTGCTGCAAAACCCTTTTATTCCGGTCCTACAACATTCTTTTCTACCAGAAGCATTTTCTTCAAGTCCCAAGTTCACGCGCACCGAGCGGGTTGTTTTCTGGTATTAAGATCCTCCCGTCCTAGAGTCTTTGTGCTTTTGATGATTAAAATGCTGTCGCTTGAAATACAGACCTTAGCTGCAGAAGCTACACTCCTTCATTAAGCAGACACAGAGGCACCTACCGTGAGCCAGCACTGTTGTGGGTGCCTTGGGATTCGTCAGGGACAGAGGAAACCGGAGTGGGAAGCAGTGTCCTCACAGGGCTTAGACTCTGCGGGGTGCTGAGACCCAACCGACGAATAAGTAGCTAAAATGTAAGTGGGAAAATGACATCGTATGTTAGAAGGCGGCCAGCGCTTTGGAAAAGAAGGCCAGATCCGGGTGGGGTGGGTGGGGGATTATGTTTGCAGGGACAAGGGAGGGAGGTGCAGGTTTCTGGGGAAGGGAGTTCCAGTCAGAGGGGGCCGTCCGTGCAGAGGCCCTGAGGAATGGGCACGGAGGCAGGAGTGAGGAGTAGAGGGGGAGGGGCAGCCCGCTAGAGAAGGGGTGGACGAGCACATAGGGCGCTGCCCTCTGCTGTAAGGATGTGGCTGGTGCTTTGCAAGAGGGTCTGATTTCAGGTGAGAAGTGGTCGTGGCTGGTGACGTGTCGCACGTGCTGCCCTGGGCACAGGGTTTGCTGATGTGAAGGGTTAGGGGAGGGAATGAGACAAGAGGGACCCTGAGGAGTCTGCCCTGGGCACCTGGAGGAACACAGTTCGCTGCTGGCTCATAAGCGGAAGGTGACAGCTTCGGAGGCTTGTTCAGGAAGGGATCAGAAATTCAGTCGCGGGTGTGCCACATTCGAGGCGACTTTGAGACCTGCAAGTGGAGATTCGGAGTTGGCAGCCGGGTGTACATCCGGGGTTAGGGAAAGAGGTTGGGGCAGTTAACGCACGGTTAGGAATTGTGGCCTGTGGGTGGGGTTTAAAGCCACACGGTGGCTATGATCCCCAGGGTGTGAGTTTGGATGCCCAAAGAGGGGGACCAGGACTGAGCCCCGGGGGCTTTGGCAGAGGAGACTGGGGGGATGAGCAGAAGCGAGGACCACCCTCATCAGTGGCTTACTTCCGTTGTCTCATCCCTACGCAGAACTTACCCACGGACACCCTTACGTGCCTACATCCTTACTCTCCAGAACCTTCCCGTGGAGCCCTTGAGACTTGGACCAAGTATTTTCTCTTTGGGTGTAAGAGTGACCCATTTAAAGCGAGTAGGCTGGCTGGAAATCAGATCATCGGAGAAGACAGATGGGTATGTTACTAACTTTTTCCTGTTGGTCTTGCCATCTGCTGCCCCACACATCCCTGGCTTTTGAGATTGGGTAGGGTGGGAATGAAAGTGGCTCCTCGTTGAGCGAATAGTAGTCAACACGGCAGCTAGAGGCAACCATCCTCAGTTAAACCCAACCTCTGCCTCCCTGTGTGCCCTGTGTCCCAAACAGGTACTTTCTCAGGAGTGTTTTGCTCACCTCCTGGTCCCAACGGGTACCCCAGGCGGGAGCTTAGAGCTGCGTCTAGGCCTTTGGCATCGCTAGCACATCTCGAAAAATACAGCGAGGTGACTGAATGTTCTGTTTCTTCAGTTTATATGTGGGAGCTGTTTGATAGTTTAGCCCAGTCCAAAATTAGAGAAATGATACGAGTAGCTATAGAAGTAGCTGAGGGTCTGACAGTGAGCATTCTTTTCAGGGGAAGAGTTCCCTCCGGGATGCAGATAACCAAGGAAAGTTTAGGCGAGATGCTCGCAAACGCTCCAGAAGACGCAGGCAGCAGGGAGAGACCCCTTTCCGTGAACATGCCCATCGCGAGTGCAGCTGGGTGCCCACTGGCCCTGGGAAGCTCATGAAGTTGATCAGTCATTCTTTCTCTTGAGAAACAGGTGACTACTTCATAGGAGAACGAATAACGAGAAAACAAACACACAGAGGGGGATACTACAGCACATGTACTTCTGTAGACCTATAAGGAAATGATTTTTTTTTGTAATGGAGGTAAAACAGATTTGGGGTGCATATGGAGAACAAAGAAAAAGCCCTGATTCAGAATATCTGGAGGTGTGCAGTAGGGTGAGTGAGTAGTTTTAACCAGGAAGCCAAGAATAGAGACTCGGTGATACGGACGGGATCTGAGGGGTGTGTAGATGTCAAGGCGCCCAGGCAAGGTGAATGTGGAGGTCACCATTGGAAATCGGAGGAGGTTCGTTGGGGGGGGAAAGGACATTCAGAGCAGGGGGAGTGCCAGGACAAAGGCCCCGGGTGGGAGCATCCTTGGCATGACCAAGGAAGGGCTAGGGGACAGGGTGGCCAGGCTGAGGGCGGAGACACAGCAGCTGGGATGGTCAGCAGGCTGGTGAGGCAACCGGTGGACCGCCTCCATCCTTGCTTCCGGTGTGTCCTGGGAAACTGTCGCAAAAGGAAACCTGGCTTCACTTTTCCATTTGACCCTAAGGGTCTTCAAGGTGGGTGCACAGTTTCTGGCACAATGACAATTCTAGCAACTTCAGTACAACTCCATGGCATTTTCAACGTGCCTAAACATCCGATCGTTATGTTAACAAACTGCCAATAATTAACCTTTGTTTGCACTCCTTGAATAAATCCTGCTTGGTTCAGAAGGATTATTATTAGAAGCTATTGTTACATTTTCTTTTTAAGGGTCACTTTAGAGTTTCTGAGTCATATGTATAAGTGAGACATCAGTTTAATTCTTTCTCTTCTTTCTGTAGTATTTTCCCCTGGTTTTGATATAAGTTATATGCCAGATTTAGAAAATAGATTGAGTGCCTGGCCTGTGTATCTAAGTTAGTTTTTTAGTTCACATCTTAAAAAATTAATGTTTTCATTTTTTACCATTGTCATTACTTTATTGAAATGACCAAAGCTTTCTTGGCTCCACTGTGCTGCTTTTTGAGATTGCGTGGTTTAAAATGTCTTTATTCTTATCTCATACTTGATGAGTGGTTTAATGAGTACAGAATCCTGGGTTGGAAGTCATTTTCCCTGGTAATTTAAGGTAATTGTCCATTAATTTTAGTATCTCAAGTTGCTATTGAAAAGTCCGATGCCTTTCTCATTCTCGGCATTCTGCATGAGTCACCTTTTTTTCTCCTTCTGTAATTGTGTAGGGTCTTTTCTTTGTCCCCATTTTCCCAAATTTCTTGATACCTTGCCTTGTCATGAGGTTGTTTTCATCCATAGCGCTAGGCACTTGGTGGCCCAAACTAGAAACTCATATCTTTGATTCAAAGAAATTAAAAAAAAAAAAAAAAAAAAAAAAAAAATATATATATATATATATATATATATATATATATATATATTTCTTGGTTTATTTCTTTCCAAATATTTTTCCTGCCCTTTGGAACTTCATTGTAGAAGTGAAGACTTACTCTGATGTGGCAGGTCCTGGACTGCCTGCTAATCTTCCCATATGCTTTGTCTCAGTGTGTGTGTGTGTGTGTGTGTGTGTGTGTGTGTGTGTTTGTGTACTGTATTTTGATATCTTTTCAGGTTTGTTTTTTAATCCACTCACTAAGTTCTTATCTACTGTTTATCACATTTCTAATTTTCAACAGAGGTTTTCCGGCCTTGGAATGTTCTGTCTTTATTGCATCCTGCTCTTGTTTCATGAATAGAATACGTTCTCATACCTCCTTAAGGATATCATTAATTTCTTTCTTCAATTTTCTTCAATCTCAATCTCTTTTCCCTCCAAGATTCTTTTTAATTGTTTGTACATGTTGGTCTTTGTATCCCATTTTGAATGCTTTCTTCGATTTTCTGTTTGTCCTTGGCTCATATTGAAGAGTGGAGCCTTATGAAAGGGAACAGGCCTTTCATAATGGACCCTTTACATGGTTGAGACCTCGTGACATGGTGATCTACACAACCAGCTCTTATTTCAATCCAGAAATATTTCCTCAGCTGTGCCTTTGATAGATTTCCTCCTCATTTCTTTTTGTTGTTGTTGTTCAAAAAACTACTATTTTAGTCTGGGCATGTCACATCCAAGACTTTTCTATCCCTTAACATTGCTGTTTTCCCCTCTTGAGCAGATTCTCAAAGTTACCCTCCATACTAACAATTCAATTTTCTCGTTCTGATATTTCTGAAATTTGCTGCCTGCAGCATCAATGTTCATTCTGGTGTTGTGCGTTTGGCCTCTTACAACCCTTCCACCCGTCCTTATCTCCCATTCATCACATCCTGGTATATTTAATCTTCCAGCTTTGACATTCCACTCCCATTGCCTGACTGTACCACTGAAAAGATGTCTAAAAGTTTTCTAAAATTAATTTTATTTCCCATTAGAAATATACTTTAGTGTGCTGTCTTTTCTTTTCACATTCAGAATATTCCATTTCTTACCTCTGGCAGAGATTTTTACCTCCAGACAAAGGAATGGTCTATGCAGACCCGCCCTCGGGCCTCATTGAGTGTGGCTCCCTGTTTTCAGTCTGGGAGGGTAGTGGATGAGTCCACCAGAGATTCGTAAGGTCCTCCCATCAACTGTGTCCTGTAATCCAGCTTCACTGGCAGGGAACCAGCAGAAAATTTTTCCAAGATTCAGTCTATAAATTATCTGAAAGTCCTTATTTTTGTGGTGCTTTTGCATCTCTATATTCTTTTCTACATTCCCATAGACCTTTAGTGAGAATGTAGAGGCAGCTGTGTGGGGAAATTTTAACAGGCATCATTTAAAATGAGAAGCTAAGGAGGTCTCCTCCCCATCCTCAATCTACTTTTCAAATTTCCGAAAATTCACTGCTTTGTGAAACCAGATAGACTGTGTAGCATTTCCCCATTTCCTGGGAAAACAACCCGTGAGTCTCACTTTCCCAGCCATTACGCAAGGCTATGTTCAACCTTTGCACTGGGCTGTGTGTTCATTAAGCCAATGACTGGCTCTGTTCCATGTCTTTCCAGTGAAATAATGAGAAATGTGGCCCTAAGCTGACCGAGTAGACATGATGCTATTGAGCAGTGCTCCTTGGTGGCATTAATATTGCCATTATTTATTATTTACATATTTAATTGCTTTATTGATATTACGCACTGTTAGCACTACTAATTATAACACAATAAACATAATTTATAAACATACTTTATGGTGATATACATAATCAACCCCTCCCGACAATACCTGAGACAGCTGCAGACATTTTCCCCGTTAGTGCAGACTGTTCTAGAGAGAGGGCCATTGGCTCACAGTGAACCTTTTAAATAAATATTTTAATGCATCAGAAACAGCTTGTGAATAACATGTGTGATGATTGCTTCAAAAATAAACCCAAATGATCATTTTATGAGAATGGCATGCTTCCACGTCTCTGAAACTTCACAAAGTGTTCACAAAGCTCTTCCTGCATTGCATCACAGAAAGATTGATCGTGCGGAGAGCCACTTTCAGAACTGTGAGGATTCCAGGATAATGTAGAAGTTCTACCAGGGAGTGACTGCAAGGCGGGCTCCTCTTGTCTCTGGGAGGAGCAATGCTCCATCATGAGAACATCTCTCCTGGATCCAGAGGTACAGACACTGAAGGGTGGGTGCAGATCAGATTTCAGGCCGTCTACTCAAGGGAGGCAAAACGTGTTGGATAAAGCAAGCCCTTGGCCTGTTTCTCAACCCCTGAGTGGCAGTCGCCAGCTGTTTAGCGTAGATGCCACAGGATTTGGCAATAGTGGAGAATAATTTTATGACTTTCTTCACACAGAGGCTCAGTGAGATCTGAAGTGCATCTATAGCTCATATCAGTCGTGTATTGTCGTTCGTATATTTAATCGGAAAAGGACAAATTCGAACTAAGTCAGCCAAATAATTTATCTCTAATGAAATTATTTTACGTATGATAGATGTCATCTAGAACCACGTGTGGTGTTCCAATCAACCTCTGCTTTACCTGACTGGACCTTCCTTAAAGGTCTAGCCGATTGTCTCTCACTCGTGGAATCCAGGCATCGAGAAACATGCCAATAATGTCCATTTTCACCTCCGCTGTGTGTCCAGTTATTTCCAGGGGAGCTTTACTTCAGCCTTGAACTAGCTGTGTATACATAGTACAAGTATGTAGCAGGCCGACATCAACCTCAATTAGCTTGTTTCTCTGGGTGTGTGTTTTTCTTTCTTTTTTCCTTTTGGCTACATCTTTTCTCAAAGCACACGCACTTTCTGCATACACCTTCACCCTTACTCCTTCAAATCCTGGATAATAAAAGTTCATTGTAGCTTAAATTCATATGATTTCTGAAAACAAGACCTGTGTTTCATTTCTAGGAAAACAATGTCTTAAGTGGAACAGGACGAAATGTTCCTAAGTCCATAAACACCAACCAGTGTGGCTCTTTGACCTGCTAAATTTTATTCCAGATTCCCTTCTGCCTTTGAACCTGTCAATATTCATACCAGTAGTTTGAACGATGCCCCCAAATCCCTAATATTCTCCAGTGCAAACAGGATAGATGGGATTCCCCTTGCTCCAAATGTTCTCGTCCAAACTCTCATTGGATCAGCTTAGTGGCTCTAACACTGAGATGCTTCTGATGTATGTATATCTATGTGCTGTCGTTATGTCCACATTTCCCCTCACATTCGCTGTTTTCTTATATGCACAGAGAGGTCTACATTTAACAGATAAATCTCAGGATAGAGCAAATAGAATAACTCACCCATCAGACTTTATTGAAGCTCCTAATTTGTGAGGGGGAAAATTTTTATTTTGCTTTAGTTACTAAAGGTTATTCATGAATGGGTCCACCTAATCTGAAGACATCTTCTAGAAGTCAGCTTCTAGCTAGAACCTCTTACCGGGAACGTGCCATTCTACCAATGTGTGGGCAAATCAGAACAGTAATATCCTTTGTGTTCCCAAGTGCTGCTCTCTATTTCTATGGAAAAATTGCTGGTGGGGTGGAGGGAGGTAACCTATTCCCAGGTATTATGCTGAACCATACAGTACTGTTAATGTTGGATCGCATTGTTACAAAAAATCATTCCATGTGACTCATCTAATATGGAAGCATTAATGGTGCTTTCTAGACACGATAAATTTTATTCCACACACCTAAGCAAATAGGAAGGTGGTGGGCAACCAGTTAAGTGCCTTAAATAGCAGACCCTTTTTACAGCTGTAGCTTTATGAGTCTCTCGGAGAGGCTATTTGGTTCTCTGAAATATCCATCCCCCCGCCCTTCGCCAGAGAAGAGAGCCTCGTCTCTGGCAGCACAAGCCAGGTAAGAACTAAATAAGATGCCAACGGAAGAGCCCTAAAGCTGATAATACACAGCCATTACTCTCTGGCACCATTTTAATGCAGTGACCCCAAAGACATTTGCGAGTTACAACACTGATCAGGATGTACTTTACACATCTTTACTTTAGGTCACTTCCCTTAGCTAAAAGCAGAAATATTAGGAAGGTGCTCCAGAATCAGGAAATGGCGCTAGACAGATGTGCACGAGCTGGATCGCTTCTCATGCACCCTAGAGAATTGCATTGACAATGTATTAAAACTAAATTATCTTTAAAAGTGAGCACGATTAATAACAACCCATAGAGCAGGTAAAGATTTCTATGGTCAAAGAAAAAAAAAATTAGACAGGGTTGTTGGCATTGGGGTTGGTCTCCGAATACCCCTGTGGTTAAATTATCGCCATTTTACAGCAAAACTCCTTAGAATAGGGAGAAACAAATAAGCAAACGCAGCTCTTCATAGGACGAACACGCGTCCCTTCTGCCCATCTGGGAAGGTGACCTAGACCCGCGGAGGCTGTTAATAATCGTGCATCCAGAAGGGATTTCTGGTCCTTTGTCTCTGGGAAGGGCAGTATTAGATCATGAGAACACGTTCCTGGGACCCAGAGAAACTGGCTGAGGGAGGGACACATGTGACATAGATCGGCCAACATGGAGACATTTCCATTTTTACTAAGCAGCTGCATTTCCCACTTCCTTCTTTTTCTTTACGACACCCACAGTTTCTGAAATTTGAAACTCGGACCAGGCAATTGTTCTATGGTTTTGCACATCTTTTCTCCAAATAGCCAGAGTGATTACAAAGCAGCAACTAATATTTCTCATCTACTCTGATGGCAACAGTGTACAGCCGAGTGTATCTTCATAGGCAGTGAACGAGAAATTCGTGTTTTATGTGCATGATGCCAAACACCTAGAAAATTGAAAGTTGCACATTGTTCGGGATCACGTAGACGCAGACATCATCTGTGACACACTTGTAACTAGGAGAAGGAAGTCGCTAAACTAAGCCTAGTCTATTTATGGTCGTTTGTTATTTATATTTTAAGATACATGCCTTTCCCTTTCTAGTATATGTGTTACGTATAAACTTACAATTTTTGACTAATACATTGTCCATGTGAAAGGAAGATTAATTAGAAAAATATGCTTTTGACGATGATGTTCTGATAATAACTAAAGTAATAATACTTTATGTACCTGTTTTACCAATTTACTGATTTAAAACCTTACCACTTTTTAATTTTTTAATCTTAATTTTTATTTATTTTGAGAAACACAGAGACCTTGCAAGTGGGGAATGGACAGAGAGAGGGAGAGAAAGAGAGAGAAGCCCAAGCAGGCTCTGTGCTGACAGAAGCCCAACGTGGGGCTCGATCCCACGAACCATGAGATCATGACCGGAACCAATATGAAAGGAGAGAGAGAGAAGCCCAAGCAGGTCCTACACTTTCAGTGCAGAGCCCGACACGGGGCTCAAACTCAGGAACCGTGAGATCACGACCTGAGCCAAAATCAAGAGTTGGATGCTTAACTGACTGAGCCACCCGGGCGCCCCTAAAAATATCATTTTATTTTATTTTATTTTATTTTATTTAAAAAAAATTTTTTTAACGTTTTATTTTTGAGACAGAGAGAGACAGAGCATGAGCAGGGGAGGGTCAGAGAGAGGGAGACACAGAATCTGAAACAGGCTCCAGGCCCTGAGCTGTCAGCACAGAGCCCGACGTGGGGCTCGAACTCACGGACCTCGAGATCATGACCTGAGGCAAAGTCAGCCGCTTAACCGACTGAGCCACCTAGGGGCCCCTAAAAATATCATTTTAAAACACTTTTTTGTGCCTATTCTCTTTTTTGCCCTTGCCATAGACATAATATAGATAGGATTAATATTATTTCAATGTTGTAGCTATTGAAACTTGTAACTCCAAAGCAAATATTGATAAACAAAATCACTATTTTTGTAACTCTTGAAAGGAAATGGAGACTAGTTCCCAGATATTTCTGGGGGAAAAAAGGCATAATCGGGGCTATCTAAGTTACTAAATTTTAAAGGGGTTAGATTTGCATCTTCCATTTTTCACCGGTTTGGGTTGGTTGAGGCTGGCAGTCTATCCATGGGTACGTGTTTGCAGTTCGGATGACTTGCTAACCCACATCAATAGCGAGGCCTGGTTTTGTCCCCCACCCCCACCCCTGCCACTTCATACACTATCTGGACAAAGGTGGTAGGAAATATTTTATTTATGATTCAGGGAATACAAGTCATTGATTATTTGGAACCCACACAAATAAACTTTTGATTGGTCGCCCACATGAAAAACAGAAAAAGTAAATTGCAATACAGGAAGCAAACATTTGCTGAACAAAAGAGTGAATTCGGTGAAAAACGAGTAACAACAAAAACTTTAAATGTCTTTATTTCTTGTACCCAAAAGGAGAGAACGTAGCTAATACCACCTCTGGTCTAACACAAAGTAATCATCTAGGCCATGTTACTGAATGCTTGGGAGAACAGTAGTCTTCTTTAATGTCAATTAATGACTCAACTTATTCCAACAAGCACCAGTTCATTGATTAAATGCTTGCAAGGTGCCCAGCGTGATGTGCGCTCTTGATGGTGCAGGTTGCATAACCACCGCCCTGACTCCACGGGTCCTGCTTTTCTCAGTCCTCGAGCAAAACATGCCAGGAGATCAGTTTCTTCATCACGAAGCTTTGCAGAAAGGGCTGCATCGAAATTAATTTTCCAAGATAAAAATTATGAAAATGAACGTGTTTAAAGCTAGACTTTGAATCAGATGATTTCTCTGAAGTGAAATAGTTCCAGTATCCTAATTTTTCCCGGCATAATTTTAAAGATTAACGCTCTTTCTCCTCCCCACCCCCAAAGAGATCATTTGCAAAGATTTATGTCTATCATATTCAGGAGCAGCTATGAGCAGGGGTGGATATTTTTTACATAAGTGTAATTATATGTAAGTGCTATAATTTAATTACCACGATCCCATCCCTATTGATTTCAGATACTCATCTGGAGCCTACAGATATGGTTGTGTGAAGCTGACAGATCGCATCATCTGTTTGAATGCCGATGGACACCGTAGGAAGACAAAAAAGACCGTTCGTTAAAGAATAGCAAGGAATTTGGTTCCAGGAAGCATTAAGGTAACTATTTTACATTAAAGGCTAGATTTTCAGGTAAAGGGGGTAGGATAAAACACGGTCATGCAACACCTAAGATACAAAAGTGCAAAATACAGATATACAGATTAAACATAAAGATGTAAATTGATAGTGAAATTAAACGCTAGGTAAACATTCACCATCATCAACAATTCAAGTCAGTGAGTGGGATGGTAGCAGATACAAATTTAAAAATTCAAATCAGGCAAAGCGAACATTTTAATCCTATCCCTGTCTCCGGACAGCAGAATGCAAAATCCGCATTGATTAAATCCTTAGACTTCTCCTAATATTCTATAGTTTGGAAAAGGGGGCGCTGGGAAACACCAAGGGAGAAAAACCCTCAAGAGAAAGGTCCGTTTCACAACCGCAGGACATTAGCATGAGCAGGAAGGACTTCTGAGTCTGCTATGGGCTTTCAGGAGCCGTTCACTGGGCTTTGCAGCGACTCCTGGGGCTCTTCTAAGAGCTATTCAGTAGGATGTACTCTCGGGTTGATCATCTGTCTCTCAGGGTCAAGGATTTAAGTTCCAGAAGGGCAGGATCATGTTTGACATATTCAGGCTACATCCTCAAGGTGAGAATAAAATAAAAATATATTAAAGAAAATTAAAAGAAATCAAAGAAAAGAAAAGAAAAACGTGTAAAAGCTATAAAAAAAAAAGAACTCTGTTGGAAAAAAAATCAAGAAATAGCAACACAGATCTTCTTTACATGCTTTCCACTATAGAAGAATTTAATAAATTTATGAACTCAATGAAAAGAACTCCGAAAACGAGTTGATAAAAGAAAAGACGTGAATGAAGAAACCAAAGTATATCATATAGTCCATCTGATGGTTTTCATAAGCGGGTAATACACATCATCCAGTGTAATTTTATATTAACAATCTAGTGAGTACAGAAGACTTTTATCCACAGTCGACAGATGTTGAGACATTGAACTGAGTCATAGCGATAAATTATTGATGCATGTTTTGGAAGGTGTTCTCAAAAATTGTAACATTTAATTAAACTAGTAAAACTTTCCCTTAAAATTTATAGTTTTATTATTAGATTACTGTTGGGTTTTTTAATATTCATCTTTGTTAATTTTATCTTGAATTCACACATGAGGCATTCTGGATCAGAGACAGATTTCTGATTAAATGCCTCACAGTAAATAAGAAGTCGGATGGCCCCTTTTTGCCCCTAATTTTTACCTCTAAGGCAACGCAATAAAAACTGATGGGAATTCTTCCCACAGAAACTGCCAGTCTGTGAGTGTGGTGGTTGGTTTTACGTGACAACCTGGCTAGCTGTGCTGCCCAGTTAATTCATCGAATGTTAACCCAGGTGTGGCTGTGAAGTTGTTTTTCAACTGGCTTTAAGTAAAGGAGTTTGCCCTTGATAATGTAGGTGGACATCATCCGATCTGATGAAAGGACTTACAAGGTTTCCTTGAGGAAGAAATTCTGCTTCCATTGTAACCTCCACCCTGTGTGAGATACCTGCCGGCAGCCTCACTTAAAGGTTCCTCATTGGCTAGGTGGTCCCTACAATTATGGAAGTCTCATACTGTCTCTTTATTTATATTCTACACACACACACACACACACACACACACACACACACACTGCTAGTTCTGGTTTTCTAGTAGCATCCTGACTGAGACCCACTTTGGTACCAAGAGTGGGGTGATGCTATAACAAATATTGAAAAATATTGGAACGGCAGGTGCCTGGGTGGTTCAGTCATTTAAGTATCTGACTTCAGCTCAGGTCATGATCTCATGATTCATGAGTTCGAGCCCTACATTGGGCTCTCTACTGTCAGAGGAGAGCCTGCTTTGTATCCTCTGTCCCTCCCTCTCTCTGCTCCTCCCCTGCTCACGCTCTCTCTCTCTCTCAAAAATAAACATTAAAAATACTGAAATGGCTATGGAATTGGATAAAAGTTGGAAGATGGAAAGATTATTTTGAGGGCCATAATAGGTAAAGCCCAAATTGCCTTGAAAAGACTGTTGGCAGAAACACAGATGTTAAAGGCAATTCTTCTGAGAGTTCAGAAAAAAGTAAGGAGTATGATGGAGATGGCTTCTGTTTTTATGGAGAATATATTTATATTTATTAATTATATTATATTTATATATTAATACATGTATTTAAGGACAGAATGTTGGACACAGTGGACATCACCTTCAAATATACTATATAATTCATTTGCTTACTATGCTTATTATGTATAGTCTGTCTTCCCAACTAGAATTTAAGCTCCATGAGGGCAGGGATCTGTGTCTACAACGGGGCCTGGTGCCTGGTAGGCACAAAATAAATACCTGTTTAAAATAAACAGAGGAAGCAAATACCTTGCCTTTTCTCAAAAACCAACACCCTTATCAGAATGTGAATTACAGATGTGAGTTACAGATCATTTAAAAGAAATAAGTTCATACAATTTTTTGAAAGGCAATTGAGAGAGTTGCAAGTTGACTGCAACTTCGAGGATTTGACTTAGAAGAGATAATTACCTAAGAGCAGAAAGATGTTTGCATGAGAATTATTATCACAGTGCCATATGTAATAGTGAAAATTTGAAGCAAAAAGGAATCATTAGGATACTGTCATGTAAGTTATAATGCTGGGACACCATGTAGTATTATAAAACAATTATAAATATGATACCTTGAACCAAGGTAGTGACAACGTAAATGGTGAGAAAATGTCAGATAATCAAAATTTCTTGGATATTGGTCACATGTTGTGAGAAAAAGAGAACAATCAGAGATGACCCCAAGAGGTTCCCTCTGGGTATCTGGTAGGTAAACTTGACATCAAATGACAAGAGGAAGTTTGTCAGTCGATATTTCAGTTGGAAATATTAGAATTTCAGTATGGACATGTTAAATGTGACATTTCTAGCAGTCATCTGTTGTGGGTTTGATTTTGTTTTCCCAACAGACATATCAAAGTCCCAACCTCTGGTACCTGTGCATGTAATCTTATTTGGAAATAGGACCTTTTCAGAGATAATCAAGTTAACATAAGGTCATTAGGGTGGGCCCTAATCCAAAGTGACTACTGTCATTACAAGAAGAAGTGAAGTGCACAGAGGCAGAAGGAAAAAACGAAAAGGCATGGGACAATGGAGACAGCGGTTGGAGTGAACCAAAGAATTTCAGCAGAGACATGAAATATATTCTTCTCAAGAGCCTTCAGATGGAAGAGTGCAGCCTTACCTTGATTTCAAGCCTATAGCCCCTAGAATCATGAGAAAATGTTCCTAATGTTCATAGCCACAATTTTATTGCAGCAGCTCTAGAAAACCAGTACAGTGATGAATAAGAATAAATGAGTATAAATGAGTATTCCTGTGCCTTTCAGGAAGGTCTTGTCCTTACTCCAGTCCTTTGGTGTGTAAAGAAATCTCTCCAAGGCCCAGTAGCCCTATGTATCTAGGATTTTATCACCTAGAGATGTCTCCAGTGTCCTGAGCTCCATTTATCCTTGGAGACCTTTGGGCACTAACTATTTGGCCCAGAGACAGAGCACCTGGCTGGCTCAGTCAGTTAAACATCTGACTCTTGATTTGGACTCAGGTCATGATCTCACAATTCTTGGGATTGAGCCCTGCATTGGGGCTGACAGGGCAGAGGAGCCTGCTTGGGATTTTCTCTGTCCCTCTCTCTCTCTGCCCCTCCCATGCTCTCTCTTTTTTAAAAAATAAATAAATAAACATTAAAAAAAGGTAATAGAATGTTTATTATCTTTTTGGATCAGAGCAGTTAAGCAGACACATGACTATGGGTGAAACTCTCAGGGTGTATAAAGAGTGTCAGGAGCACCTGGAAATCCAGCCAAGCTTTATCCTCCACAATTACAAATGACCAATATTGGCAATAAAAGCAAGACTAAGTAGGAAGGTTTAAAATACTGAAATGATACAAATTATATTCTCTGATCAAAATAGAATTGAGCCAGATATAAGTAACAGAAAGATGTGTGGAAAATCCCTAAGTATTTGCAGATTAAAGACCACACATCAAAATAATTTATGGACCAAAGAAGAAATCACAAGTTAAGTTAGATAATAGTTTAAACTGAATTAAATAAAAAACAGCATTTCAAAATGTGCTTTTCAGTCAAAACAATGCTCTGAGAAAAATTTACAGCACAAAAGCTTCATGTTATAAAAAGAAGAGTCTCAAATCAATGATCTGAACTTCCACATTAAGAGGAACCTTAACTATCCTTATTGTGGTGATTATTTCACAATATATACATGTATCAAATCATCAGCTTGGATACCTTAAACTTAAATTCCTCAAAAATTTATATGTCAATTATAACTCAAGAAATCTGGGGGAAGAATTCAAAGACAAGAAGAGCAAATTAAACCTTATGTAAATAGAAGGGGACAAATTATAAAAAGAGAACAGAAATAAATGAGAAAATGGACCTATAAATCAATAAAATACAAAGCTGTTTCTAAGAAAAGAAAATTGAAATATATTCAATCACAATAAACAAGAAAAAAATGGAAATAAGACACAAATTATCATGTCAGGAATGAACAAAGGGGCATTACTACAAACGCTACAGACATTACAGAATAATAATAGCATCAATAACAGGACCCATATCAGAGATACAAGAGAGGACATTGCTAGATAGCCTACATATAGGATAAGAATATGAAAAGAATAATAGGAATAATTATGAAAAAACTATACACTCATAAAATTTTCAAGTTAGGTGAAATGGGTAAATACTTCAAAATATACACAATACCAAAACTCACTCAAGAAGAAATGGATGATCTCAATAATTCTATATATACTAAAGAAATTTAATCTATAGTTAAACATATTTACCTTAAAACAAATCCATATCCAAATTGTTTCCCTGGTATATTCAACCAACATTAAGGTAAAAAATAACAGTTCCTCAAAAATATTACAGAAAATATAAGAGTAAGGAATACTCTCCCACTCATTTTATGAGGTCAGCATTAAGTTGATACTAAAACCAAATTTAAAAATTTATAAGAGAGGCACCTGGGTGGGTCAATCGGTTGAGTGTCCGGCTCTTGGTTTTGGCTGAGATCATGTTCTCACAGTTTGTGGAATCAAGCCCAACGTTGGGCTCTGTGCTGACAGTGCAGAGCCTGCTTGGGATTCTCTCTCTCCCTCTCTCTCTCAGCCCTTCCCCTGTTCACACGCACTCTCTCTCTCTCTTTTCTCAAAATACGTAAACTTTTAAAAAGTTATAAGAAAGAAATCTACATCTCAATATACCTGATGGATATAAATGCATAAATCATTGATAAGATTTTAGCAGTCAATTCCAACATTACACAAACAGAGAAATACATCATGAAATAGTTCAATATTTAAGAACCAATATTTCTGTACTGGGATGCAATAAATGGGAAAGAATGTTTCTCCCAAATTTGGGAGAAGAAAAGAAAAAATTTAAAACTAAGTTCAAATTCATAAATTTCTCTTTAATACACTGGATAACTGAAGATACAGAGCAGACAACTCACCCCAAATTGAAGGAGAGATTGACACCTTCAGAGAGAGGGATTTGTAACTTGCTTACCTGGGATGGTTGTGATCACACACTGGCAGAAATGAAGGATGTAGACAATAATTGGAAATATGCCATTTTAGGGTTGTTACACTAGATGAAAAGTGGTAAAATAACATTTAAAAGTAGACTATGATGAACTGACAACCATCTTTAAAAAATACTATATAAGTCAATAGGGGAGATAAGAAGGAATCATAAAAACTTTCCAATTAACCCAAGAAAAGGAAGAAAGGTTGGGAATAAGTAAACAAAGAAGCATGGAAGAAGTAGAAAACTTCTTCCTACTTCCAGTCTACACAAGATGACATAGACTCGTTACCCAATGCTTTCCTGCCACAGCATGGAAATAGTGCAAGAAGCAACTAAAGGAAAGTTCTAGAAAGGGAAAAGTTAAAACAGTCGAGCTAAGGACCCAAGGACTGGAGGGATGCCAGAGAAGCAAGGTATCTTAGGACCCCCATCCCCCCCCCCAGACACATAACAGAAGAAGTGGCCATGCCCAGAATTCTCCAGCTCCAGGCTGATGATAGAAGGGATCCATATAGGGTCATTTGTCCCTGGGCTGTGTAGGAGTCTTGAGAGACCCCAGCAGAGAATGGAACTACAGCTGCAGACTGGTAGAGAGCCACATATCCCGCAAAGTATCTGTAGTGAGAACTATCAAAATAAAGAACTCTCAAAACTCAACAGTCACAAAAATCCAATTAGAAAATGGGCAAAACATATGAGGGGACATTTTACTGAAGAAGATGTATAGACGTCAAACAAGCACAGGCAGAGATGCTCCGCATCATTAGCCATCAGGGAATGCAAACGAAAACACGATGAGATCCCTACACACCTATCGAAATGGATAAAAGAAACAATAGTGACATCAGCGAATGCTGGCAAGGATGCAGAGAAACTGGGTCATTCATGCATCGCCGGGAGTATGTGAAGTGCTACAACGAGGAAAGAAAACCGTTGGGCGGTTGCTTTTAAAACACGAAACTACCACACAGCCCAGCAGTTGCACTCTTGGGGATTTATTCCAGAAAAATACATTCCCACAAAGGAAATTTTGTGGGAAAACTTACATTCCCACAAAGACTTGCCCGTGAATGTTCACAGCAGCTTTGTTAGACCAGATGAAAACCGACAAGAACCCAGATGTATTCAGTGGGTGAAGAGCTAAACAAACTTCAGCACGTGCATCGTGGCTTGGACCACCACGCCGCAGGAGAGTAGAATGAGCCATTGGCACACCACGTAGATGAACCTGATGGACCTCAAAGGAATTATACTCACTGAAAAAAAGCCAACCTCGAAAGGCTACAATGCCATGTGACTCCATTTATGTAGCTTTCTTGAAATGACAATATTCCGGAAATGAGGCCAGATTAACAGTTGCCAAAGATTAGGGACAGGGTGGGAAAACAGAAGAAATGTGAGTGTGGTTGTAAAAGGGCACATGAGAGGCATCCTTGTAGATACGGCATAGTTCAGTGTCTTCACTGTGATGTCTTCACTGTGATATAAACTGCCCATAAGATAAAATTGTATACAAGGAGTATGCAAACAAAAATGGATACAAGGGGTGTGTGTGTGTGTGTGTGTGTGTGTGTGTGAGAGAGACTGTGATGGTGTGGATACACAAACTACACATGATAAAATCGCATACAAGGAATATGCAAACAAAAATTGCATGTAAGGTGTGTATGTGTGTGTGTGTGTTTGTGTGTGTATGTGTATGTTTCACACAGGAAAATGAGTGCAATAAAAACTAGGAGAATCCGAATAAGATTAGTAGATTGTGTCACTATCAATGTAAATACTTTGTGAGATTGTACTACAGTTTTGCAAAAAAAACCTCTCCTGTTTGGGGGCACCTGGGTGGCTCAGTCAGTTAAATGTCCGACTACTGGTTTTGGCTCAGGTCGTGATCTGATGGTGTGTGAGTTCGAGCCCCACATCGGGCTCTGTGCTGGCAGTGCACAGCCTTCTTGGCATTCCCCCCCCCCTCTCCCCCCCCCCCCCCCCCGCATGCATACACTTGTTCTCTCTCTCAAAATAAATAAATAAATATTATAAAATAATTTTTTAAAACTCTCCTGTTTTAAAAGACAGAGGTTATAATACTTTATAACTAAAGGGATTCACCCCAGAAATGCAATACTGTTTCAACATTTAAGTCTTACCAAATATTAGCAACACTGGAATACCAATATAGCACACCAACGGTGCACAATTTATCAACAGACCAAAAGAAAGATGTCACGATTGTCTCAATAGATGCACAAAAAAGCATTTAACATCCTCTTACAATAAAACCATTCAGAAAAAGAACAGAGGAGAAATCCCTTAATTCGAAAAAGGGCACAGACACAAAATCTAACAACAGCAACAGTTAGAACTAAGTGAAGGTAGAATGATGGTCGGTTACAAAATACAAGGTCAGCATACAAAAATCACTTTTATTTCTATAAACAATCAATGAGCAACTGGGAATATTAATTTAGAGTACCATTTACAATAGCTCCACTCCAAACAGAGCATTTAGGTTAAAAGCCTAGAAAAATTATGTGTGGGACCTGTATTGTGAAAACTAAAACAAACAAAAAAATGCTATTGTCAGGGAACAAAGGCCTTGAACCCGGAGGGAAAGGCCATGTTCACACATGGGAAAACTTGACACAGAGCGTCAGCTCTCTGCAAAGTGATCTGCGGCTTCATTGCAATTGCCATCAAAATCCAAGTGGATTTTTCGTAGATATTTACAAGCTGATTCTAAAGCCAGGGTGGAAACGTTAAGGAACTAGAATGGCTGAAACATTTTATTTTATTTTATTTTATTTTATTTTATTTTATTTTATTTTATTTATTTTTTATTGAAAAATTTTAATGTTAATTTACTTTTGAGAGAGAGTGAGAGACAGCATGGGCAGGGGAGGGGCAGAGAGAGAGAGGGAGACACAGAATCCAAAGCAGGTTCCAGGCTCCGAGCTGTCAGCACAGAGCCCGACGCGGGCTTGAACTCACAAACCGTGAGACCGTGACCTGAGCCGAAGTCGGACGCTCAACCGACTGAGACACCCAGGCGCCCCTAAAACATTTTTAAAAAGAGCAAAATGGGAGGCTCGCATTACCTGATATTCAGATGTACTCTAAAGCTTCAATCATCTAAGCAGCGTAGAATTGGTAAAAACATCAACACGTAGACCCGTGGAGAAGAATGGAGAGTCTAAATAGCCCCACTTAAATATATTCTATTGATTTTGACTATGGCGCAAAGACAAGTCAGTGGAGAAAGGATACTTCCGTCCAATGGTGCAGGGACAATGGGACATCCACATAAAAAAGAGATGAAACTCAACGCGAATCTTACACTTCATACAAATTATCTCAGAATGGATCACAGGTCTAAATATAGAGCACAAAGCGATATCACTTTCAAAATAAAACATAAAAGAAACTCTTTATAACCATAGGGCAGGCAAAGAGTTTTCATCCGACCCCTAACACAGGTTCCATAAAAGAAAATAATCTGTAGATGGAATTCATCAACATTCAAAATTAAAAACTTTTGCGTTGCAAAGAATGCCATAAAGAGAGCCTGAGAATAAAGTTGCAGTCGGGGAGAAATTACCTGCAAGTTACGTAGTAAATCCAAATTTCCGTTTAACCTTTGGGACTGTGTGGGCCGGGGCTTTTTCCTTTGTGGTGCTTTATATTTCGACAGAAAGACATCTTTCCAAGTGGCGGTGTTTTGATTCTTCCATGTACCCGCATCATCGTACCACCAAATTTTCACAAGAGTCTTCATTGCAGGTTTCAGATGGCAAAAATCATTGTTTTATTTTATTTTCAAAAATTGCAGTCAGCCCCTCTGCGTCTAGCGATGTGATAAAGCTGAAATAGAATGGGCATCATTGGATGGGCTTTTGTCACTAATGCTGTGGGAAATGACTGGAAAAAATAAGCATCATTGGAGACAGATGCATTCATGTTTTGAGGCAATAAAGTGTAACAAAACCCGGAAATGGACACTCATAACAAAACCTGAGGGAATCCCAGCAATTTGGTCCCTTTCTTCCCTAAGAAATAACTTTCGTTGTTGGCTGTTATTTGAAGATACGTGTTTTTTCCCCCTTCCCTTCCTATTCGATTTGGTTGAAGCCACTGCAGTGTTTTACCAGGTGAAAGATAGGTATTTCAAGAAATGAGCCACATCGGTATTATATCTATTACCTCATAATATGGCTATTGAAGTCCTGATGTGCACACTCTAAAGAGATCACTGGGAAAATTTCTGCTGGTCCCAGAAATATGAGTGGACCAAAAGCTATCCACAGGAAACTGGCAATCTAAGACATGTAGACACAGGAGGCAGCAGATGTGTTTATTTTTAAATGAAATCTCTTCTTTATCTGTCCTCTTAAGCGAAACTCAGAACGCTTTTACAAAGTGATGGTTCGGTTAAAACCTTCATCTAGCCTGGCGGCATCACCACGTTGGAGGCCATTGTGCCGTTGGGTTTGCGTCAGATGAGGCGATGACGCCGTCTCGTGAGAAGTTGGGAACTTTCAGGCTATGACTTTGATTAGCTGCTGGAGTATCTGTTGGCTGCCGTAACCGTCCCTGCGACTCCAAAATTAATATATATTCTTGCGACAAGCGAAGTGTGGGGATGTGTGCTTGTGGAAACTTACGATTCCTCCAGTGCAGTAGAGATGGAATTTCACCAGTGAGAACTTGTTGCAGTAGCATCCGTTAATAGAGCATGGAGCTAGAAGATACTACGGGATCCACAGATTTTAAGGTAGGCTGCTAGAAATGGTTGGCAGAGATAACGCTTCTAGTTGGTTAAAGTTGGGCCTTAAAAATGAAGGCAATTTTGGGGCGCCTGGGTGGCACAGTCGGCTTAGCATCAGACTCTTGGTTTCGGCTCAGGTCACGATCTCACGGGTTCACGAGTTCGAGCTCTGAGTCAGGGTCTGCGCTGACAGCGTAGAGTCTGCTTGTGATTGTCTCTCTCTCTCTCTCTCTCTCTCTCTGGCCCTCCCCTGCTCTCTCTCACTCTCTCTCTCAAAATAAATAAACCATTTAAAAAAAAAAATGAAGGCAATTTTGAGTCGGTTCCGTCTCTTTAAAATATGAGGGTAAATAACAGCTCATATGGAACATCCTTTACCGGTAATTATTACAGTCTTTGGGTTTTCTATTCTTTTTTTTTTTTTTTTTTGAGAGACACAGAGAGAGGACCGTGGGCTTGCATGCAAGTGACCGAGCAGAGGAGGGGCAGAGGGGGAGGGGGAGGGAGAATTTTAAGCAGGTTTCACACCCAGAGCGGAGCTGGATGCGGGTCTCGATCTCAAGACCATGAGATCATGACCTGAGCCAAGATCTAGAGTTGGGTGCTTAACCGACTGAGCCACCCAGGCACCCCTGAGACTTCTATTCTTTGGTTCCACACCAGCCTGAATGAGAGGGAGGAATAGTGGGGCCCACAATAAAGGGCCATATTCCCCACCGGCCCCACGGACACGCAGTCCTGAGAAAGAAAGTCTGCTCACTTTATCTCTCGTTGTTCATCGCCGTTACCTTCCCGGCACACTGTTTAACCTTGGCCTCCTTTTCCTTCTGTTTTTTAAAGAAGTGCTTCTGTCTTCCCAAGAAGAGCTAGGACTGAAAGTTCCTGGTAGAGAGACAGTTTAAAGATCTCCTGGCTTCAAACACCAGCTGTATGTGCATTGAATTATGAATTCCAAAATTAACTAACTCCAGAACTGGCTGGTTGACTAAGTAGCCTCTGGACCTTCTGAGTACTCCCTGGAGTCCAAATGCTTCCAGAAATAGGTGGTTGTGTCAGTATCTGGGGCAGGTGTGTGCCATTCTTCTGCCATTTTGACAGTCTTGTTTATTTCATATCAGCCAGACACCTGATCTTGACCCTAAGTTGTCCTTGCAATTTGGAAGTCAAAAAAGCTATTTACCTTACAAAGGAGGAAGAAGTTACTGGTTTAAACTGTAACAGCCACCCACAAATTATTTTTAAAGCTATGCACACATCATTGTTATTCAGATTCTTGGTCTAAATAACTATCAGATTTTCCCCTTAGGAATCATAAAAAACAACCTCTGTGTTTGAAGTTTTCTTACATCTCAATTATGGCAATATCTTATTTCCTTTCCTTTGTAAAGACCTAATTATTAAAAACTTGAAGAGGAAAATGTATTTCTAAAAATCAAAAACATAACATTTAAAACTGTATTTCCCTGTAAAGATGCATGAGGATTTCTTTTCTCTTTGACTCACTTAATAAAGTCCTTTGACAATGATTTCGGCCACGTTTCTGCCTCGCCTTCCTGTCAATCCAGAAAAATAACCCTCGAATAAGGACATTATTTAGCACATTATGAACAACCAGTATAGGGGGTGCTTTTTCTAAAGTATGTTTCTTTTTGTTTTTAAAGTAATATGTATATGTAGTAAAAAAAAAAAAAAAAAAAAGCAATTCCAAAAATACGTTAAGTAACTACATTAAAAAATAAACATCCTCTTTTTCTATTTCCAATTCCCACTTATATGATGCCTTCATAATACTGACATCTTATTCTTTATTATTCTGGTGGTTAACACCATAATTTACATTAGATGTTGTCATGCACTGTGTCCCCCTCACAATTTCTATGTTAAATCCCTAACCTCCAATGTTGACTCTGTTTGGAGGCAGGATCTAGAAATTCTAAGCTGTCCCTAATTCCTTCACCTGCAAAGTTAGTGGACTATTCCTTCACGTTTTTATTTAGTTATTATAATTTTCATTGCCTGCTCATCTGCCCATGGAGTCTTACAAAAAATTAAAGAAGGCAACATCAGACCTCACAGTTAGAACTATATAATTTTGTTTATTTCAAAACCAGATGGTTTGAACTGGTGGAAAAAAATATGAGCCTATTTCTCTAAATCTGTGCCCCTTGAAAAAGAATGTTTAAAACATCAAGGTCAAATTGATTTCTTTTCCTACATGTCATTAGTTGTTTAAGGCATGCCATTTTTCATTTTATGGAAAGTACCTCCATGGCACTTAATACACATCAGCACCGTTCTAAGGAGTGTACGCGTGTTAACTCATGAAAGGCTGTTATTAACCCCGTCTTACAGATGAAAAAACAAGAGACACAGAGAAGATAAGTCACTGATCTAAGATCACACAGCTAACCCCTGGAGCTAGAATTCCTGGGACTGGCTTTCAAGTCTGAGCTTTTCAGGACCATTCTTCTTTCAATGGCTTTTTGTAGGGTGTGGAGACAGGGGAGCTGGAAGGCTCCTTGAAAATCTGCTTTTTCTTCCTTTCCTGCTTCTATTCTTGCCAGGACCTGCACTTCTGCCCTACATACACCTTAATGTCCCCCTTGTAAGGGACAAGGAGTTGATGATTTGCTTGGAGTCTTCAGCATAATAGATAATATCTAAGGAGTGACCGGGCGAGGTCATCACGTGCTACTCCAGACCAGCACCGGAGCTAGACATATGGACGCCGAGACTTCCTGGGATCCAGGGAATAAGTGACTTATCAGGACCTCAAGCAGAAGTGAAATTCATGCTCCTTTTCCTTTCCGAGTCTCCCAGATGCTCCTTCTGTATCTCTCTCTCTCTCTCTCTACGTCTTCCATAATCTCTGCTCTCACTTCCTACTGGCTCATGTTTGATTTCTATCCTGCACGAAGCCAAGGACCCTCTTAGCTGTTTCTGGGGGACCCCTCTGGGCCTTCGGACCCAGCCCGCCCGCATCAGTTTCAAGTTGCTTTACATTTTTCTTGTGAACCAAAGAACATTGGCATTTCCACTAGTTCACTAAGGTTTTCTGAATTCTTAATTAGAATAATGAGGCTCTATGAATCCAGGGATCACTTAAAGGCAATCCTATCAAAACCTGCAGACTTGCTTTTCCACTTCAGACTGAAAGACCATGCAGGTATCCAACAGAAAGTAGAATTAAACCCACATCACTGAAAAACTGGTGTCCAGCAAACCTAGAAAGCATTCAGACCAAGAATTCTCCAGACTCCCAAATGTAAGCCATACGGGGTATGATTGCTGGGTTTTGACACATCATCCTGAAATGCTCTTCTTTGCGAAGAATACTGTGCTGGCTATCTTCCACATCCCCTGGGATTCTCACTCACTCCGTCCAGCTCTCAGTCCTGAGAGGCTGAACCTAACGGACTATATCTATGACCCTCTTAGTCCTCCTACCAGACACTAGGGTCACCCGATGGGGGATGCCCACAACGGATGGGGCAAGGGAAGGTAAAGTGAGGTGTGTTCTTTCTTCCAAGATCCCCTTTCGGATGGACCACAGGTTGGCTGCCTGATGGATGCAGAAGGGAAACATGCATTTTTTTGAACTGACACTTCTCCAAGCTACAATTCAAGGGTCTTTCATAAAACTGTAGCTTCTGAATACCGCAAGAAGTTTGAGAGACCCAAGCATTGAGTGTACAAAACTACACATTCATTCTTCTCACAGATATTCAAGTGGGTAATGTGTCCGCTCTTCATTACCCTCATCCGATCAGGAACGAACAAAGGGGCCCATCACTGTGCAAGTTGGTGACTGGGAGGGACATACGTTTCAAAGAAGCATTAATAAAATATGTATGTGTCCTCACATTAGCTTAGTAGTAATCCCTTTGATTGGTACATCCAACTTTTTAAGCCAGAAATCAGATTTTTTTTCCTCTTTTTAGTTAAACTGTAGAAATGGGCCAAAGTTTTATCTAAACTATAGTAGACAGTACAGCTCACATTAATCATTACAAAATCAAGTGTATTGAGTTATAATTTACAAAAGTAAAGTTCGCCTTTCGTGTACAGTTTTATTAGTTCTTAAAAATGAAAATAATCGCATAACCACCACCACAATCAATCTAGAACATTTCTTTACTCCTAAAAGTTTTCTTGTGTCCATTTGTGGTGACCCTTTACTGCAGCCCCAAATCTTGGGAAACACTGGTCTATTTCTATAATTTAATTTTTACAGAATGGCATAGAACAAGTAGGCTCTTGGGTCTGGCTCCTTTCACTTAGCAAATGCATGTAAGACTCATCCACATGGTAGAGATTAGTAGTTTGTTCTTATTTACTGCTGGCTCATATTTCATTTTATATATGCTCCACTGTTTAGGTATCCATTCATCAGTTAAAAGATATTTGGATCATCTGTTCAAGTGATTATAATTCTGCTCTAGCGTTTATGGGCAAGTATTTGTGTGAACCTAAGTTCCCTTTCCTTAGGGATAAGCTCTAGGGGTGGGATTTCTGGACTAGAAGGTAATTTTGCGCCTAACTTCATAAGAAATCATCGAACTGTTTTCCAGAGTGGCTACAGATTCCCGCCAGTAACGTGTGAAAGTTGTGAATTTTCAGTTTGTTCAGGTTTTTCTTATTGTAACGTTGGAGATGACAACAAGCTCCTTATAGCTGGGGCTGAAACCAGAAATCTAATTATAATTTTGGATTTTCTATCTCTTCTTTCAGTCTCTGGGTCTATTCTTTCTTTGTGTTTTTTAACCCTGTTATCAGATGCATATGCATTTTGGATCATTATGTCTTTTGGGTACATGACTCTTTTATCATTATGTATTGTCCTTCTTGACGCCCAGAAATCTTTTTGCTGAAGTTTACTCATAGGATATTAAGATAACCACTCGTTCTTTTTATTAGTGTCAACATGGAATGACTTTTTCATGTCTTTTTACTTTAACCTAGCTATAGCCTTATATTTAAAGTAGATACCTGAAGACAACACAGAGTTGACTACTTTTTTATTCAGTCTGAGAATGTCTGTCTTTAGTATGTTTAGTCCATTTACATTTAAAAAAATTTTTAATGTTTATTTATTTTTGAAGGAGAGAGAGGGACAGAGCATGAGCAGGGGAGAAGCAGAGAGAAAAGGAGACACAGAATCCAAAGCAGGCTCCAGGCTCCGAGCCATCAGTATAGAGTCCGACACGGGGCTCGAACCCACCAACCGTGAGATCATGACCTGAGCCGAAGTCGGACGCTTAACTGACTGAGCCACCAGGTGCCCCAGTCCGTTTACATTTAGTATAGTTATTAATATGTTGGGACTCTAATCTACCAATTTACACTTGCGTAGTTACGGGTTCCTCCCGGTGCTTCCAAATGGCAGGTATTGCCGTCTGGCTGGCATAGCCTGGTCCATGCATCTTCAGCGGACTCTGTGCACCTGAGTCTGAGGGGCGGCGTGTCTGTTGGTTCTGACCTTCTCTCTCTTGCAGCCCATCTCTGCTTTGAGCCTTTGGTGGTTCTCGTTTGAGAGAGGGTTTCCTGCCTTTCTCCTGGTATTGGATATGGGATCCTGAACCCAGCAGTTTCCAGCCTCTCCCTCAGAGCAGGTGGCTTTTTTCCTTTATGCCCCCACGGGCCACAGCGAGCCTTCACCTGTACCCGGGGACAGCACGCGTTTTGCATTGCCCCGAGAAGGAGGCTCACGTCCCCTAAGGAGGAAGAATCGGGTGGGTCTCGATGCCTCTCCCAGGGTGCTCAGTCCTCTTCTCCGGTCCTACACCGTCGGGGAGCTGATCGTCCCCTCCCCGCTCTGCTGGGTGCCCCTCACGAGCACCTGGTGGGCGTCTAAGAAAAGACACCTGCCAGCGGGTACAGGCCTCCCGGTCTCTCCGACTTCCCACTCCCTGTCACACCAGCCCACTCAAGGCCTCTAGAAACACTTTACGCTTTTAAGTGACTTCTTCATACCCACTCGTGTGACGCCTAGAACCTCCTGTTCCTTGGTTCTGCCGCAGGTGGTGAGCAAGCACCCCGCTCGCCTGTCTTTCCTTGGATTGAAGGCCGCAAGGGTCTCCTCGTGACCTCACCTCGCCGATGGTTTCAAGAGAAGTTATGATTTGATAGTTTGTCTTTCTCTTGTTGCTAGGGTCACAGCTTTCTATCTTCTAAGTCTCACCACACCCTTCTCCCCCCATAAGCCCTTCCTTGTACTTGTGTATTAGACTATGGCACAAGGCAGTAAGGTGCGTGAATTCAAGTGTAGAGCTTGATATATATACATAGATATATGTATGCACATCTACATGGCCCCACCGATATTAGGGCGTAGAACCTGCCAGCACTCTTTTACCCTTTCTCAGCCAATAACCACCCCCCCCCCCGAGATACCCACTCTTCCGATTTCAAAGATCAGATACCAGCTTTGTCTGTTACTGACTCCTTATAAGTGACATCTCCAGTTTATATGCTTTGGCAGCGAGATTCTTTCATCCCACATCATGTCTGTGAGATTCACCTGTTTGTTGCAGATTTCGGTAGTTTTGTTCTTTTTTTTTTTTTTTTTTTTAATGTTTATTTATTTTTGAGAGAGACAGAAAGAGAGAGAGCGCACACGTGCCACAGCAGGGTAGCGGCAGAGAGAGAGAGGGAGAGAGAGAATCCCAAGCAGGCTCCGCAATGGGAGTGCAGAGCCTGACACGGGGCTCGAATCCATGACCTGTGAGATCGTGCCCTGAGCTGAAACCAAGAGTCAGACGTTTTAACCAACTGAGCCACCCAGGTGTCCCTGTTCCTTTTTGCATGGTGTAATAATATCTCCTCACATAAATATATCATGATTTATTTTTCGTTCTTCTGTTGGTAGACGTTGGGCTGCTTTCACTTCCTGGTTACCATAAACAGAGCCAATGGGGACAAACTTCCACATCCCCAGTGGAATAACCACCTCTTTCTCTTGGAATGCGCACCCGGGAACAGGTTACCTCGGTTGAAAGTAGGTGCGTGTTTCGTGTGAGTTTGTACTGCCTACCATTTGGCCAAAGTTTTGGTAACGACGTGTCGTCCCACCAGAATGTACGAGAACGTCGCCTGCGCCCACCGTCACCGAGCTGGCTACCACGGTAGCATCTCGTCGCTGGGCTCCTTTGCATTTTCAAGATGACGGAGGACGGCGAACACCTTACCGTGTGCTCATCGAGATGTTTTTCTCCGGAAGTGCCTTCGTTGGATAGATGTATTACCAACACATTCCCCCGGTCCGCGCCACGGCTTCTGACTCTATTAATCGTGTCTTTTGTTACATAAGAGCTCTTAATGTCAGTGAAGTGCAATTTGTCAACCTTTTTTTGATAGTTAAAGCTTTCTTTGTGTGTCCTGTTTAAGAGATTTTTTTTTCTTACCTTAAAGTAATAAAAGTATTTTTTGCTTTATGTTTTTCTTCTTGAAGTTTTGTTTTTCTCCCTCAAGGATTTCAGTCTATCTTTACCACATTTTGTTGTGGCTGGCACCCTTTTATTCCAAGCAGAAGGGTGATGTTTACCACAGGTAGCCCCTGAATTGCATAAAACACTGTTTTCATGCAGGGGTGTTTGCCCTGTGATTGGTCACATGCTCTGTGATACAAAAGTTAAGGCTACTCTTCTAGAAGGTTTGGAAATTTCATGGTTTTACTAAGTCACTAGCAATTTTTTTTTTTTATGAGAGTATAAGCTTCATTTCTGATTCACCATATATTCAAGGACTTGTAGAAACCAATCTTTAAATTTTTATTCGTTTAAGTTATTGCAAACTATGGAGGCAAGTAACATGACTAAATTTCCATAGCAAATGGAAAATTAGTCCCAGACATCTGTGAGGTCTGAATGCATGATATTGGGTGGCGAACATCTCAGTGACTAAATTGTTTACATCCCTAGTAGACATTCAGTGCATCTAAGTTGACTATAAAATACAATGACACACTGTGGCTGGGGGAAAAGAAAGAAAGACAAAAGGAAACTAACTTAGATGTATAAATGGGACAAAGTGTAAAGACCATAGGAAGGAGATTCGGCCCGTATCCCGGGCTGAGTCTATCGCATCCAGAGTACGGCTTGCGATCCGGAAATCGCAACTGACAAAGGATCCGGAGAGATGATTGGAGAGGTTTAGAAGTGAGGGTGTCTAGGGGCCCTGGGTGCCTCAGTCGGTTAAGTGTCCGACTCTTGGTTTTGGCTCAGGTCATGATCTCACGGCTTCATGAGTTGGCGCTCTGAGTTGGGCTCTGAGCGGAGAGAGCACGGAGCCTGCTTGGGATTCTCTGTCTCCCTCTCTCTCTGCCCCTCCCCTGTGTGCACTGTCTCTGTCTCTCTCAAGTAAATAAACTTAAAAAAGTGGGAGAAGAAGTACAGGTGTCCAGCCTGGAGTACAGAAGCTTAAAAGAAGACATCAGAAGTCTTCATAAGGCCCCCGTTGGCAGGGCTCACCCTTCCATGAGGAAGGGCCTGGGGGTCTCCACCCGTGGAACCGGCCGCTGCGGTGGGGGGCGCTCTCCCATGGAGACTGCAGCACAGGACGGATGAGTCTGTGAAGGATTTTGGTGAAAGGATCCCTGCATGGTGAGGTTCTTCTTTTCCTTCCTCAGGGTAGAAACAAAGACTCCAAGGCAGTATCTCAGGCTCTTTTCTGGAAGAAGGGCTAGAAACTATAGGACAACTGGGGATGCGGAGGAAAGGAGCAAAAGAGAGCTGCTATCCATTGGAAGGGAGACGGAGGCCACGTGGAGAGAGGCAGGCAGAAGGAAGGAGCAGGAGGAAGCTTCCAGACAGAGGGCTGGGAGCCGAGGGGCAGAGCCCCGAGCAGGTGCTGCCCGGTGACCCCCCCACCAAGGACCCTGGGGCCTTCAAGAGCCGTCTGTGCTGCGAGCAGGACCGCTTCCCCCTGAGGAACCCGGCATGAACAGGAAGATCCCCGCAAGGCAGAGGACGGGACAGGGCTGGAGAGGCACCTGCACTGGGTGCCTGGGTGGGAGGGATGCTGGTGGCCTTTCCTGTGCCGGGCACTGCACCCCGCAGTTAACCCTCGCTGGCCGTGCTGCGCCCCGGGCTCTCAGAGAGCCAGGCCTTCCTCCTCAGAGCCAATTGCCGACATGCTACCCTTGGGTGCTTAATGATGGCACGGTGAGCAGCGAGAGCTTTTGCTCGGCTCGGAGGCTGTGCTTTGGGCTGTGTCAGATGAAGCGCCCGGAAAGCTGTGGATGGGAATGTTCCTGAGAGCGGGTCTGAAGCCACCACATTCCAAGCCCCGGGACGGGGGGCTCATCCGCTTCAACAGTGTAGCCAAGTCACGTGCGGGGCAATCGCTCCTTCAGCCTGAACGTGGCGTGGGTGTTTCGTGCTCATGCTTTTGCACAACCCCTGTGTACTTGCAAGTAAGAAACAGGACCACCGAGGGGTTTTTATTTCTCCCTGCTCTCCCTCTCGAATCAAGTGCCTCGTGTGAGACAAATCGTTGCACCACCAAGGAGTGACAGCCTGACAGCCTAGTTGGGTCTTAATGGGCACGACAGCCAGCAAATCAGAAATCGTGGCACCGCATCTGTAGGAACAGCAATTTGCGCTCAGTTGAATAAGCGGGAAACTCCGAAAATCCCGGGGAAGGAGAAGGAGCAAAATCAAACAGATACATTTCTATCCATCCGGCCCTGCCCGAAAGTAATTGACACGTTGAAGGGCGCTGTTCAGAAGTCTCCCGGTCCTTACTTAAATCCTACTTCCTGGCACACCCAAGGGTTTAAAAATCAGACCAATGAAAGGCAAGCTAACAAAGCTTTCCATTTTCTTCTTACAAGACTTGGAGGCTATACTGCCCATCTAATTATTTTATGTTAGACTCAGAGGGAGTTTCTGACTGGTTATTATCCAGAGGACGGAATAAAATTTAGATCAACCAAGAGAACGGCTTTTAAAAGTTACAGTGTGGTTCATGAGCTTAGATTTTCTGTTTTGTACACCTCAAGGGCTTGTTGGGGCTTTTTTCCCTCTTTTTATTATTTTCAGAAACCAGCCTTCATATTTCTAGTAGGTAGTAGTTAGAGGAGGTATTTTCCCAAAGCTTTCATCGCTTTTTTCCCCCCCGTTTTCCCGTGAAATGACAAATGTTGAAAGCCTAGTGATTAGGAAATTTACTACTGTTCACAGTAATCACATCACATCACTGATTAAGAAGCTAATCCCCGGGGTGCCTGAGTGGCTCAGTCGTTTGAGCATCTGACTTCGGCTCAGGTCATGATCTCACAGTTCATGGGTTCGAGCCCCTCATAGGGCTCTGTGCTGACAGCTCAGAGCCTGGAGCCTGCTTTGGATTCTGTGTCCCTCTCTCCCTCTGCCCCTCCTCCAGCTCATGTTCTGTTTCCTTCTCTCAAAAATAAATAAACGTTAAAAAATTAAAAAAAAAAAAAAGAAGAAGCTAAACCTCACACTTCCAGGACTCTCTGGCCAGTGGGAAAAGCACTGAGGTGATTGGGAGGGAGGTGGCTTCTCCGTGCTGTGGTCTGTGCTGGTTTAAGTGGACAGCAGGCTGCACACACAGCCGAGGTGGTGGATTTTGTTTGTTTGTTTGTTTGTTTGGTTTTGGCTAATGTTTAATAGCCAGAAGTGCAACAAAACTGGTTTGAGAGCAAGAGGAGCCTTCCAGGCCAACTCAAACTCAGGTTTGCCAGAAGAAACCGTGACAGCAACTCAGAGGCGAGCAGGTGCACCAGAACTGAAGTTCTTAGAAAGGAGGAAGATTCCAGATCCCACACCGGGCTACTGAAAGCCCATCTCCATCACCAGAAGTTTGGGCACGCCTCCTGCACAGCAACGGGGTGTCCTAGCAAGTTGGATACCCAGTCAGAGAAGAGCAGAGAAATTCTCTCTCTCTCTCTCTCTCTCTCTCTCTCTCTGCCTCCGTCTTTATTAGAAATAATGAAGAATTCCTATTTAGGATGGAAAATTGTCCGGGAACAAGCCCCACAACATGTTTCAAATGTGGCAATGATGCCAAAAAGATTAGTCAAGGGAAGCTCGGGATTCAACAAAAACAGGCTGTCAAGTGTATGCCCCCAAAGAACAGAGCTGTTCCTCACGAAGAGCCCTAACATCCCACACACCGCCATGCAAGAAAAAGCCACAGACACCCAGGAGTTCAGTGAGTCTTGCTATGTACCCCAGGCGCGGGAGGGACGGTGATCGCCTCCCAGAGGCCACCATACACCGTCCCCGCCTCCCCGCCATGGATGCTAAGAGGTGACCCCTTCCCACGGATGACGGAAGGCCCTGCCAGTTTTCATCAAACGTATGACTGTTATTCACCGGTGCTGATTCATGTGAGAATAAATGAGACCTTAAAAAAATCCTGCAACTCATTTGTATTGGCTTTGAAAGAGAACAAGAGGGTGTGGAATATGTGTAGCTAGATTAAACATAAAAGCAAGGGCATGTAGTTTACTGGATTGCCGCTTACGATGTCTGAATGGTGGGTTGGTGGACGGTGGGGAATCTACATCTATAGAGACTTACGGGGAAAGAGGAAAGGTTTGCTCAGAAGGGTTCTAAGCTGAATGTGAGGAGTGTGGTAGGAAACTGGATACTGGGTTGGAAATGATGTATCGGTGTGGGGTAAAACGAAGAAGAATGATGGAAGAGACTCTAAGGGGAAAATAACAGAGATAAGGAAGAATTTTGTAAATTTTTTTTAATAGTTTATTTATTTTGAGAGGGAGAGAGACAGGGAGAGCAGAGAGACAGAGAGAGAGAGAGAGAGAGAGAGAGACAGCTGTCAGCACAGAGCCCAACGCAGGGCTCAATCCCAGGAACCATGAGATCATGACCTGAGCCGATATCAAGAGTCGCACGCTTAACCAACTGAGCCACCCAGGTGCCCCGAGATAAGGAAGAATTTAAAAAACTTGTAAGTATGACGTATAAATGAAGCAAATTTTAGCACAACACGGTATTATAAATCTGTCAGAGATTTGTGCTAAAGGACTCATCATTAGAAGAAGACTAAAGAGAAATTATCCCGGGGCGCCTGGGTGGCTCAGTCGGTTAAGAATCCGACTTCGACTCAGGTCATGATCTCGAGGTTCGTGGGGTCGGGCCCCGCATCGGGCTCTGTGCTGACAGCTCAGAGCCTGGAGCCTGCTTCGGATTCTGTGTCTCCCTCTCTCTCTGCCTCTCTCTCAAAAGTAAATAAACTAAAAAAAAAAATTAAAAAAAAAAGAAATTATCCCAATAAAGAGAAGAGCATATTCTATCTACGTCATTGCAGAAACTCATAAGCTTTAGATACAGGGGGACTGATGGCACCCCTACGTAGGGTTATTCTGAGAGGGAACTCCCATCTTGATGGCAAATTCTAGTCCTTGTCCACCCTCCACATGACTAGAGAAGAGTTACTTAATCGCCGTGAGGAGTTCACAGTACCTGACGTACCTGACCTGGAGACGTGGTGCACTGAGTTCGTGAACCAGGGGAACGAATCCAGCATGGCACCCGGAAGGTCGTAGGTACCCGAGATGCCAACAGCCCCTTCTGAGACAGCTCGAAGTGTCAGCTGTGCACGTTATGATCTTGGAGCCGTTTCTGACCCCAGGTAATCTAAGCTTCTCAGCCCGTGGTATGGTCCTGCCCACTTCTCTGGCCTCATTAAATAACTCCCATTCGCAACTGAAAAGTAGTCTGTTCTATTGCAGCACAGAGGTCAAAGTATTCAAATTGATTATTAAGGGGGTAGGTGTCTGTCGTTAGCAAGCTGAGGGGGAAGTTACCAAACATCTGTGTGCAGGGAGGAAAATTGCTAAAAACAAGACCTTCGGGTCCCAGGTGCAAAATACGACTTTTGCTACTACGGAGAGTTGTAACTGGGCAGGAGCGAATGCAGTCAGAGCTGAAAGTGGGTTCTAGAACAATGGTGTTGTGCCCATGTGCGGGAGGGCCACATGGCCTGATTCAAAGGGTGTCGGACTCAAAGTTTCCTTAATGCCAACATTATAGAGCTAGAGTAGACACTTGTGTTGCCGGGGCGTTGGGACAGGGTGGGAGGGAGGTACCTGGGGTTACAAAGGGAACATAGGGGTCCTTGTCATGAAACTTGTGTATTTGCACTGTGGTGTTGGTCACACAGGCCTGCACATGGGACCATCTCACACACACACACACTCAAGGGAGTGCATGTAAACCTGGTGAGATCTGAGATTACACATATGCCAGTTTCCTGGTTGTGATACTGCGCTGTAGTTTTGTAAGATGTTACCTCTGGGGGGCCTGGGGGAAAGGTATACAAGATCTCGTGGTAGGATTTCTTAAAATTACACGCAATTATGTAGTTAATTCACAATTAAAAAGGTTTAAAAATTTATTATTATTATTATTATTTTAATATTTAATTTTGGGAGAGCACTAGTGGGGGAGGGACTGAGTCGGGGGGGTGGACAGAGAATCCGAAGCAGGAAGTGCGCCGACAGACTAACAGCAGAGAGCCCGATGCGGGGCTTGAACTCACGAACCGTGAGATCATGAACTAAGTCGAAGTCAGACGCTCAGTTGACTGAGCCACCCAGGTGCCCCAAGGTTTAATTTTTAAGAAAATCTAGTCAAATGAACAAATTAAAACCTGGCAGTGGCGAAGCATGGGTAGAGGCTGGACGGCCCTCTGTAATACAGAGGTCTAAGGAAAATGTGAGCCCCTCCCCCAGTAGGAGAAAATGGATAATAATTAAAAACAAGGACAGAACACACATCTGGCAGGTAGATGGTGTGGGAACGAAAGAGGACTCCACTTGTGCAGACACTCGATGACAAATCTCACTTCACTAAAAAGAAAGACATTTTACCTACTATGCTGTGTATTACTCTGGAAGAGAAAAAAAAAAAAAAAAAAAAAACCAAAACCAAAAATCCTGGAAAAATAACGAGGGAGGCTTTTTCTGAGAATTGGGTTCTGCAAACAATAACAATTGTTGCGAAACAGAAGTGATGGGAAACCCGCGAGCAAGTGATGATGCAATCTGTAAATAAAAAATAGCGCAGGATGTAAAGGCTAAGTATCTTCATATTTATACCCTAAACCTTACAAGGTCTGCATCAGAATTTTCTAATAAACATCTCCCAATCTATAAAAAAGAAATGCATGGGGTCTGCCAAAAAGATTCAGATGTCAATGACAAAAACAATGATAAATGACCCAGGTCATCAAGAAAAAGCAGAATAAACGACGGAGAGCAAGTTATATTTACAATATACATAATCACTGCAAATGATAATTGAAAGATAACTGAGCATTGAATTAGCCACTTCGCTAACGTGCACGCCTTGTCTTCTTCCTCCCCACCATCTCCTCTCTTATGCATTGCATAAACTTAATCTTGTCAACCCAAAATTAAATCACTGAACCTGGAAATGACTTTCCTGTCGGCAATCCCAGTTTAACCCAGAAACCCCGGATCGCGATCTCCCTCACACGTGAGCAGTAGGCGCGCTCACCAAAAAGGCTGCCACAGAATCCGTGGTATCCTGGGGATTGCATTTCCATTTGCTTAGACAAGAATTTATGCTTTTCTGTTTTGTTTAAAAAAAAAAAAATTGGTTTCTCCTGGCATCATCAAAAATCTTATTTGTAAATATTACTTTGGGCTTTTTTCGAAACTAGCAGAATATCAATTTTATGTCTTGTCTTTGTCAGTCTCCGGGCCTGATTTGCATTCGGAGATGCCAGACTGCCTTGTTGATAGGCCTCAGGCAGTGTGATCTCTTCTGGATTGAAGCTGAAAGAAATCTTGTGCCTTTCGGGCATCTTGTGAAACACAACAAACACCTCCCTGTTTCCAGGAAATCTTGTCTGTCCTTCCCTTTTTTTTTCTTTTTGTCAACATAAATTCTAAACAAAACGGACTAAAAATGAAATAACCTTGGCCCATCTGTCACAATGAGAAGTTTGTCTGCTACTCTGGTTACTCCCACGTCGTCGTCAGCCAATCAGAGAAGAGATGGGACCAATCGGGAGCCATGTTTACAAACAGTTGTTGCAGGGACCAATCCTCTTGGGAGGCTGAAATTCTGCTGTGGGGGTTGGGTGGGGGGGGGGGGCGAAAAAGAAGGAGTAGCTGAGCTTTAGGGTGAGGGGAAATGCTCAGAGAAGTTGGGGGTCCTGGGTCTAGGGGAGCTCAAGCCCTCTGTCCTCGCACACCTGGAGAGGCTCGAAGATCTACAAGGCAGTCCTTCTCTCTGCTTCATCTGCCATCCTGCTTCACAGACGGGGCAGGTGGCTGAGGCTGAGCCACGTCACCCGCAAACCCTAACCAGGGCTCTCGGGGTGACTGGAGATAAGATGACCCAGAAGGAAGAGAAAACCCCAGTGTTGCTACCTGTTAGAAAATACTGCTCATGACAAGACTCTACCTAGAGTTCCAACAATGCAGCCTTCCTTAGACACAGGGGCACTTGGCCAGATGACGAATGCATGGGAGGGAGGCACTTCAAGTTGGTCTGAGACTTTTCCAGTATAACTTCCCCAGACTGACTACAGACTACCCACCCATCCTTGCCCTGGGTCTGGTACCACTTGCTCCCAGCAACTGGGATATCCAACTCAAACAAAAATGCTGGCTCCTTAGTACCTGCCACCATTTTGACCAGCACCCAAGACCCCTTCCTGGAAGAGTGTCAGATTTCACCAGGCCTGCTGCCATCTTCCGACCCCACATGCAAGGGTGCCACCACCACATAGACTCTTGGAAACCAGAGTCTTTGAGTAAATGCAGCATCCTCCTCTGTCCCTGGCCACTCTCCCCATCGATTCTGTGATGCCCGACCTTGGTCATTTCCAGCAATATATGGAATGTATTACTTAAAATGGTGTTCTACACAAGAAGGTGAGAACATAGAAGACAAGTGATTAGCGTCCTCAAAGAAGCATGTATATGTGGCAATATTAAAGAAGAATGAAACTCCATAGAGAAAAAGGAAAATGAGAGGGCAGAGAGGCAATCAGATATAAATGGGAAATGGAAACAAAATCAGGGAAGCAGAAACTTGGTGACAGAAACAGAAGACAAAATGTTCTCATCAAAACCAAACTTCACGTCACCAAAAGTCGAATCTGATGAGGACCGCCCACTTGTGAATATGGCCAATAAGATAAAAGGAATGACAATGTGGGAAAAAAGAGAACGATTGAACGTCGTAATTACCCATGAGAGGGAATCCGTTTAATTTTACATTATTTGTTAGAAAAAACCGAATGCATAAAATTAATTATTTCTACCTATTATCAACTGTGGCTATCAAAAGAAATGCAGAAAATATTGAAAAAAGGTATATCCATACATGAAAAAACAGGCATAAATTCAGTCAGGTGTAAAAGCTGAAATTTTATCAGATGGGGACATGGGTGGGTAGATAATAAGAATGAGAACAATAAAGTTAAACAGAATTATGGGCATCAAAATCAAAGGCAAAATGTACTAAATAGAGCGAGCAATTAAGCATTTATTTTAAAAGTATGGAATATTGCTAAAGTTGTACTCAGCAGTAATTCTATCCTGTGAAACTATTTTTCTTCTGTTACCAAGAAAAATTAAAATTAATTATCTGAGCAGTAAAGAACTAATATTCAAAAAAATTTTTTTTCCTATACTGTGTTAATTACTATGCTAGGTGCTTTATCAACACTGATTAAATGAACATTTACAGCAACTCTATGGAACTGTTATCTCCATATGGCCAGACAATTTGTGCGAGTTCTCATGAAGGTAGGGACCGTGTTTACTGGCACATTTCTCTGTCCCGGCGTGGGAACAACTTGCTGTGTTGAAGGAGTCGCGAGACAGTCGGTGCGGCAGGAACAGCGTGAGCCAGCGATGTGCCCGTTATGACTGACAGTGGTGACGTGGACAAGATTCTGGCCATCTAAGCTATCTTCAAAATACCTTGGAGCCTTTACAACCACGTGCAGGATGCTGTGGCAGGGTATGTCTTCACTTCTGAAAGGACCACTAGGACTTCTGTACAGACACTAGACAGACCACAGAGGGGACAAGAGCGGGAAGCAGGGATGCTGTCACCGTCCTTGGCTGGAGTTGACGGAGGCTCGCACTATGGCTGAGTGATGGTATCCTCGGGACAGAAAGCAGCACCCGTGGGACTGGCTGGCACGTCAGTGGTGGCTATGACACAGAGGAGTCGGGTCTGATTCCCAGGATTTTGGCTTGAGCAGCTGAGGGAAAGTCTTGCAATTTATTCAGAAGACTACAGGGGAAGGAGCAGTTTTGGAGACAAAACAGGAGTTTGGATTTGGTTTAGATGCCTATTCCCACCATGTAGATATTTGGAGCGAGATAGAATATTGAACGATAAAAAGCTGTGGAGTAGTCATTAGGCAGGAGTCTGTGGGGATTTCTCTGTGGAGTATTTATCTCTTGGCTGACCAATAACCAGGTCAGACGCTTATCAATGCAGACAGATTACAACTGAGTCTATATAACAGTGTGTGGCCGAAACACGCACGCGAAGATTTTTATGTACAACTTGTAGAGGGTTTATCGTTTCCATTCTTGATTCAATAGGTTGCATCATGAGGAATTGGCATAAGTGGTAAAAACAATGGAGGACATCACAAAATAAACTTTTCTTTTTATTATGAGACATGGAGATTAGGGGAAAATATTATGAAGGATCTGAACAGTGAAGGACTTGGGGTTGCCGTGAAAGGGAAGGCGGTACGTGTGTGCGTGGGGTTAGGTGTTGGGCACACGGAAGGCGCAAAGCAAGCCCGCTGGTTGAAGGTCACAGACAACACACTCTCACACCTGCCCGGGGACTGGGTAGGGGAGGAAGCACTTATAGAAACAGTGGGGGGAGCTTATTGATCAAGCCTCAACTACTATGTATGGGTTCTGTATATAAAAGTGAGTCGTTTGCTCTCTTAATACCTAGTCCCTCACATTTCCCACATTAACTGATTACCCAGAAGTTTATATTATATTGCTGGGCGCAGGAAGAAAGTTGAATTGTGATCAACGATTGGTCTACAATGGTCTACAGATACATGACCTAAGAAATAATCATTCACCCTATGCTAACGCTGAGCCATTTATTGTACGAAAAAAATAAAATAAACTTAAAAGTGGATATTTGATTCCAAACTGCAACTTACTGTATTATACGTGTTCTAGTAAGGACTTCTGGATTTGCACTGTATCTTTCCATAGACTAGAAAATCTACAGTCAGCTAAATATGTACAGGGAGCAGAAGGTTTCTGATGGCTTGGCTTGGTGGTTAATGATGCACTCTAACAAGCTGCAAAGATCTCGGAAGCTCTGAAAATAGAAGTGAGAGATATCAGCAGATCTATTTATTTGATATTATAGCTCTTACGTTACAGACTGGTTTAGTTCAAGTAAGCCCTTAATGGGGAAAAAGGTACAAGTTTGATATCCCATATGGGACAGCTAATTTGATGCAGAATTTGTTTACAGACCCCAAATCAATAACGGGAATAAAAAGAAATAGGGGGGAAAGGAAACGTAACAAAAGATTAATATTCCTATATACGTTGATTTAAAAAGAAAAGGAACTTCCAGAAAAACAAACAGACAGACAAAAAGACTACATCTTCTCAACCCAGCTTCAAGGACCTTATCTGTCAGCGTCTCAGCTTGGGCTTGTCTGATGTTTGATTCCTGGTTTGACTGCGGACATGCGTTTGGGGAGCAAGACCACCCAAGTGCTGTTCTCTTCGTAGGTTGGCAGGTAGGGTCATGGAAGCTGGAAGAAGACATAGATTTTTTTTTGTTTTTTTCTGGAAGTTTTTTTTTTTTTTTTTTTTAAATCAATGTATATAGGAATATTAATCTTTTGCTGCATTTGCTTCCCCCCCCCCATATTTCTTTTTATTCCAGTTATTACACATTAAGGGTACATACTGGCAATATGACCCATCACTATTGACACTGACTCTGATGATCTGACTGAGGTTATAGGTCAGGTTATTTATCTCCTATTGCTAGAGTTCTGGTGCTTTTTGATTTTCAAGGAATTGGTCCGTTTCTTTTAAATTTTGAATTATGAGCTTCAGTTGTTCGAATATTCCCTTGTGATCGTTTTAGTGGCTGCAGGATCTGTAGTGAGATTCGGAAACTCATTCTTGATATTGGTAATCTATATCTTTTCCTTTATTTTTGTCAGTCTTTTTAGAGGTTTATCAATTGCATTGACTTTTTTCCGGAACCAGTTTTTGCTTCATTGATGCTCTCTATTGTTTTTCGTTTGTAAATTTCATTGAATTCTACACAGGTCTTTGTTATTTCCTTCCTTCTACTTCCTTTGGGTTTATTATGCTCTTATTTTTGCTGCATACATAAGTGGAGATTTCGATTAATGATTTGAAAACTTCCCTCACTTCTGTTTAAGCCTTTAGGCAATATGTTAAGGTTTTAAAGAATCCATTGTTCTAATTCAAGATGGCTGATCAGGACCATAGGCAGCTTTTCTTTCTTGGTCAAATACCTACAGAAGATACATACAGATCCATAATTGCTAAGAAATAAGAAACTAAGATGTGGAATCCCCAGAGGATCAGAAGCCCTAAAAAAATCAGAAAAACAGATAGCAGTTAGATTTCTCACTGAGATAAATAACATACAGCCCAAGATGAGTTAGGACTGTTATATAAAATGGGAGATTCCCAAGGGTGTTCTACACCTGAGATCAGCAGACACAGACCAAGGCAACTAAAAAGATACTGAAAGGGAAATAGCCGGTCAGTTTGACCTGTCGCTATCCCTTCTCCCTTCCCCCGGAAGAAAGCAGTGCACGTTGGCTCTTGGTTTGTTGGAAAGGTAGCCCCTGGACATCGGAAGTTAGTCTGTTCATGATAGCAGCCTACCCGCCTGGCTGCCTCATCTGGCGTCCTCACACTGGACAGGCTGCAGTAAAGGTTATATGCCCTGCTTCTGTCCAAATGCTCTCCATGCAAACACTTAAAGAACATTTTAAAACTAATTAACCTCAAATGCAAAGAAGAGTACACAGAAAATCACCAGACATTAGCAAAAGCCAACGTAAAAAGGAAGTACACATTCAAAACATTAGAACACAAAGTTGAGGGAACAAAAGCACAATGCCGAATAAGTTAAAAACTAATAGCAAAAGACTTGCCATCGAAATGCAATGGCCTGGAAATTAAAATATTCATTTCAAAATGATTCTTGGGTTACAAAAATTATGAGAGAAATTGTAATTTAGAAATGAATAATAAGGATGCCCCTGTCTGTTAAGACCTATGAAAGGCAAAAAAATCCAGACATGGGGGAAAATACATCGCCGTAAGTCACTAAATTAAGAAAATAAATGAACCGCCTTAAAAAAAAGTTTTTTTGTAACATTTATTTTTTGAGAGACAGAGAGAGACAGAGTGTGAGCAGGGGAGGGGCAGAGAGAGAGGGAGACACAGAATCCCAAGCAGCCTCCAGGCTCTGAGCTGTCAGCACAGAGCCCGACGCGGGGCTCAAACCCATGGGTGTGAGTTCAGGACCTGAGCCGAAGCAGGACGTTCAACTGACTGAGCCCCCCAGGCACCCTGAACCAGTCTTTAAACTTGAAAAAACTAAAAATAGAAGGGTGACTTTACCAGTTTTAAGGATGACATACAAAAAGTAGAGTTGTTCAAAGGTCAGAGTTTTATTTAGCACCCAATAACATACACAAGCCAATGATAAATATTATAAAAAAAAAATGATGGCAATCACCTGTAAAACGTAGTAGGAATAAAGATGGGCATAACCCATTGCACAGGGTAGACTGATATAGAAAAGAATTCTCGGAGCACCTGGGTGGCTCAGTCGCTTTAGTGTCTCGGTCGATTTTGGCTCAGGTCATGATGTCATGGTTCGTGAGGTTGAGCCCCGCAATGGGAGCCTGCTGAGGCTCGTTCTCTCTCCCTCTCTTTCCCTGTCTCTTTGTCCCCCACTTCTTGCAAGCGTGTGTGCTCTCTCTCAAGAGAAATAAGTAAACATTAAAACAAAATAATTCTCAATTCTAAGTCAATCTATCATGTATACATCTATCTATAAAAATTACTCTTAAAGATATAATACCAAGTTTGGCAAAGATGTAGTGGAAATCTGGAACAGAAAACTGTAGAAGAAATTAATGAAGACTAAACATGTGTCCCTTCAGATAGATTCAGATGTCTACAGTGGAGAATTTAAAAAATAAATATATAATAATAGTATTTAAAATCTGAAGGTAAACTTTAATCAACACAAGTAAACTAACAAATCTCAATTTATATATTTGCAAGGTATTTATGAAAAAACTATACGCGTTCTTAAGAGACATTAAAAATACCTGAAAAACATGGGTAGCTACATCACATTTGTTCTTAAGTATTTTAAAGATGGTATTCTTTCCCATAATTACTCTTTAAGTTCAATGCGATACTTAAAACTCCCATAATTTTTTAATTAAACTTAAAAGCTAATTATTATGTTGTTCTGGGGGGATATAAACCCACAAATGCTCAAAACCATTTGAAAAAGAATAACAAGGATACTTACCCCATCGGAACAAAAGAATATTTTAAAGACAACATTTTTAATACAGTGACCGTCTACAGGAATAGGCAGGTGCACCACGCAGCATCTGTCAATGGCAGAATTTTTCAACAGAAAGCAGTATTTTACAAACCCAGCCAGGAAAGACATGCACTGAACTGGGAAAGATAATGGGGCCCAAATGTATAAATCAGGGTGAGCTACAAAGCAAAAGTGAAGACGCATTACATTGAAAAAGTAAAACGAGCAGAAACCACCAATTAAAGTGGTAGAAATACATCTGTAATACAATAATTGTAAATGATCTAAACCTACCAGTTATGACCAATATTATACGGGAGGTATGTGTGCGTGTTTACTAAGTACACATCGAAAACATTAGGACGTAGAAATGTCGACAGCAAAAAGATGGAAAACTATCTTAAACGATGAGGAGTTGGAGTAAGAGAAAATAGCATCTTAAGATAAAGACATAATTTAAAATAGTGGAAATTACAACTTAATGATAAAAAATAAATTCAACGAGAACACCTAATTCTACATATATATAAGTCTGATGAAAAGTATTGAATCCCACAAAGAAAACTTTTCAGATTTTAAAGAAAGAATTGACAAATCCATAATCATAGTAGAAAGATTTATTACAGCCTATCCAATTATTGATAAAGCAAGAAAAATTGGTAAAGATACAGAAGAGTAGAAACATGTAATTAACAAATGAGTTAATGAATATGCAGAGACTGCTTCACTCAACATGTCGATAATATGTAGTTTTCTCAAATATATATGGGAGTTCTACAAAAACTGAATCTTTTAAGGCCCATTACGCAAATCTTAACAAATTTTACAGAAAGAGTAATATATAGACCACATTGGTAAATTATCAGCAATTAAGTTACAAGTTAATAATAAAAAAAAACTAATTTTTTTTAAAACTTACACTTAGAATTCTTTAAAAGAATCAAGAAAAATCCAAGTGGTAATTATAAAAGACTTACAAACAAAAGATAACAAAAATACCACATATCAAGTGTACAATTTTGGTTAACATCGTACTTAGAGAAATTTATAATCTTAAAAGGTTTTGTTATACAAGAAGAGAGTGGACTATTAATTAATTTATTTTTAAAAGATTAAAATACTAACAAGATAAGTCCAATAAAAGGATGAAATAATAAAAAGCAACAACTGATAAAGGAAAAAAGTCAACAGAATGGAATGAGCTAACAAAGCCAAAAGTTAGCTTCACTGCACAAAATCTTCAAGACTCATAAGGGCATAGAAGACACTAACAAGCAAGATTAGGTGCAAAAAGAGTGTCACAACTACAAATACAGTAGATTTTTAAAAACCAGAGTATATTATGAACACTTTATGCCAATACATTCGAAAGCTTAGACAAAATGAACGATTTACCACAAAAATATAAATAACTCAAGAGGGAATAAAAAATGGTATTTCGATAATATTTTTAACATTCAAATCACGACTTTAAATTCCGCTGGGTGCAAAATAAACAAAGACACTGGCCAACAAAGAGCAAACACTTCCTGTTTGTGGGCAGTAGTATCCAAATGTCCTAAGCGCAGTAAAAAGAACCGAAAACGTTCGGCCAATTTTATTCCACTTGCAAATATTCTCAGTAGGATTTCAGCCAATCTAATGCAGCAGGCATAAAATAATGTATTATTCTCAAATTGAGTTTCTTCTAGAAATGCTGGATTCTTTACTACTAGGGAACCTAGGAAGGAATTTACCGTATTTGCAATCTCAAAGGAGACAACCTACAGGACCATCCCCAAAGATGTGGGAAAAGCATCTGATAAAGTAATGATACTAATAATGTTCACTCTTCTGTTCCAGGAAGTCATGGAAAACCCTTTGTGTTCAATTCAGTTAATCCTCCTAACGATCCCATGAGGTAGGTACTCCTATCATCTGCTTCACTTAGCAGCTGAAGAAACAGACGTCCGCAAAAGTGAGGTTATTTGTCCAAGGTCAAGCATAAAGTAAACGGTGGGACTCAGTCTCCAGTTCAACCCTCAGTTACAGCAAATATTTCAACATCCATTTGCGGAGATGCAAATCAGTCTCCAACCGATGGAAGATTTGGCTCAAAATTTCACTTGTAGCTTGGCTGGTAAATGAATTCTAATTCCCATGGTGTTTTGTTAGGACATTCAATAAATCTTTGCTGAATGCATACATCCCTCTTCCCATTGACAAAATGCTTGGCTTCTGGGACTAAATAGAATTAAATTATAATAAACTTAAAGTTCATTACCGATAACGTTATTGTAGCGTATTTAGCCATCCTTTTAACCTTGTTTCTATAAACAAATGCTTCCAGATTCTAATCAGGCATGCCAATAATATCATGCTTACCCACCATGAAAATGCTTTTCCTAGTGGAGGACAATTGTTTTCCACTAAAAATATTGGCGCCATTTTTAAAAAGTAATTTAAATAACTTACGCCAAGTGTGGAGAAAAACCAGGTGTTAGTTCAATATATGTCAGTCACATTGTTAATACATTTTACCTTATAGAGTTAGCATAATATGGGTGCTCAAGAATATTTTTTGAATGAACAAATCATCAAAGAAGTATTTCCTGCTCCTGCGAACTCACCTTCAGACTCTTGATGTGCTAGTTCATGGCTCTGGTCTCACCTTTACCACGATCCCTCGACAATTGTGCTGAATCCTCATACCCTATTTTCTTGTTTTCTGTTCCCTTGGAGGCTTGATTCTTGCCTTGTTTACCTTCCCTCTCCACTCTCCCGCTCTGTTTTCTGGCTCATCCACTGCTCCAAATGCCAGACCTCACTGGCATGAGCTGAGGTCGGCGTCAGCAGGAACATAGGGACCAGCACGCAGGATGTGATTGTGGTTTGCTGTGCACAATTCCAAAACCACCAGTCAATTCCAGGAAAGCGCTCTCATTTAAGCAGCCCTGTAAAATCTCAGTCAAACGCGTGGGACTTGTAGACCACATCACCGGGGACCCCGCGGACTGACTCACTTCCCAACGGGGCTGGACAAAGGTGCGGGTCCCCAACCTACGTCAGCCACGTGGACAGCATGGGGGTGCCCCCTCACTTCAGCAAGCCCTCCTGCTGGCCACCCTTCTTGCTCTGTGTTGTCACGTTGGCTCAGGAGTGCATGGAAATGCAAACCTTATTCTGTTGAAACATGGCCATCAGTGTGCAGTGATGATCGTCCCCACATCCGCGAACGCATGCTTGTGCAGGGCTGAGCTCTGAAGGGGACCGCACGAGAACGGGGGAGAGCACAGGGGAATTTTGGAGCAGACAGCACTGTCCAAAGAAAGCCAAACACTGGGGCATTATGCAAGGGACACAAAGATAAAGTGCATCGGACAGGCCAAAAATAGGGGTGGAGATAGATAGGTGCAGCCAGAGCCTCCTGTAGGAGCCAGGAAACACAGCCTCTGTGTGGTCCACAGCGTGGGATCGCACCCCGGCAAATGGACACCTTAAGTCCTGAGGTAGAGTTGACCCAAGAGAAAGCAGTAAATTTAGAAGGACTAAAGAGGGGCGCCTTGGTGGCTCCGTCGGTTAAGCATCCGACTTTGGCTCAGGTCACGATCTCATGGTTGGTGGGTTCGAGCCCCGCATCCAGCTGTGTGCTGACAGCTCAGAGCCTGGAGCCTGCTTGGGATTCTGTGTCTCCCTCTCTGTCTGCCCCCTCCCCACTCAAACTCGGTCTCTCTGTCTCTCAAAAATAAATAAACGTTAAAAAATAATAAAATAAATCAAAGGACTAAAGAAACAAGCCAGAGGATGTGTACCTGTTCTCTGTTAAAGAGAGGACACGATCCCCCCCTGTCCGGTGGACAGTCCATGTCTGGTGGCCCGTGTGTCTCAGCAGCAGGGATGCACCCTCTCAGAAGGTGGTTGTGCACAGGGGGTGTGTGTGGGACTCACCACCGCTGCTGTTCCTGGGGGGCTTATGATGCCCTTCCTGCTGAACGACCAAAACAAGGACACAGCGATTGCCTTGAAGGGATTTAGGCTCAAAGAAATATGACCCAAGCATGGCTTAACTTGAATCTTGAACTACATACAATTTCTCACTTTCTTCTCCCTCCTGGCCTTTTACTTTTTTTTTTTTTTTAATGTTTATTTATTTTTGAGGAAGAGACAGAGCGCAAGCAGGGGAGGGGCAGAGAGAGAGAGGGAGACACAGAATCGGAAGCGGGCTCCAGGCTCCCAGCTGTCAGTGCAGAGCCCGACGCGGGGCTCGAACCCACGAACGGCGAGATCATGACCTGAGCCAAAGTCGGACGCTTAACCGACTGAGCCACCCAGGCGCCCCTTGGCCTTTTACTTTTAATACCTAGTGTGTTTTCTTTATCGACAGTGATTTTGAAGCAGACCAATCAGGCCCTACAGAGGAATATCCAGCCTGGGAATGAAGGGGCGGCCCACAGATACTACATCTCCGCCACCCGGGTGCCCAGGCACACGAAGCCCAGGGCAACACCAGCTCCCAGGGCAGAGCACGCTGTTCCCAAGTCTGCCGTTTGGCAATAACGCCCCATGGAATCCATCAACGGTCCCTCCACTGCCCAGCTCCAGGTGGGGCTACCCCTGTCACCATCACCGTCCTCAACTATTACTGGTACCAACACCCTGAGGTCAGCCCGGGAAGGCAGCCGATGCCCAGGGACAGGGGCATTCTCTCCTTCTGCTCACTTGCTGAGGACTGTGGCTTAGTCCTCGCCCAGACACCCAGGCCTCGGTCTAGGGGAGCCGCGGGGGGCAGACTCTCTATACACGTCCAGGGGCAACCCCTCTCCTTCACCAGAACCCCTCTGTCCACCTGCCACATTGTCCTCAGCCTACCCTCCTCCCAGGCGGTGATCTGGCCGTGCTGTGAAAGCCCCTCGCAGGCGTGACCTCCCAGATGGATTTACATCTTCAGCCTGACCCCTCTCGGGCTTCCCTCTAAAGTCATGCTCCGGGATTCTCCAACCGTCGCTTGCCTTGGCAGGGAGACGGGCACGTGGATCCCTGGTTCTTTGTGCTGTGCTGTGTCACCTTCCTGTCCCCAAGAAAGGTAGCAGATCGTTACATTAAGCCACCTGCTGTTTGGTCTCCCTCCCCATGCTGTCTCTCGTAGACACCGCTCGTTTATCTCTGTTCTTTATTCTCTGAATTACAGAAGATACGTATGGCCCGTATCGCTGCTTATACCAATGAAAGAATTCAAAACGGAATAGTCCCCGCACTGCTCTGTTCCTTCTCCAAACCCTTTGCCCCGGCACGGACTGTGTCAACATCTGGCCCCTGGCGTCTTTCAACCCTCTTGGTGCCAACATGTCATCATTTCCAAAAAAAGGTGGGATAACTTCCCACGTCAGACTCCGTTCCCGCTTTAAAATACCCGAGTTGGCGCAGCGGGACTCACGGCTCCACACTCTGTGGAGCTCCCGGTTCCTGCACGGTACACCTTGTTGCGCACTGACAAACTGTGACTCACCCTCCGCTCTTCTGATTCGGGTCTCTTGTCACCCATCCTGAGCAGCGGGGACTCCATCCTGAGAATGCGTTCTTATCTAATGGTGCTGTGGTTTTCTTTTTGTTTTGTTTTGTTTTGTTTTGTTTTGTTTTCTGTCTGGGATACATTCCTAAAGGAGAATTGCTGATTTCCAGAGTTGCTCTGTGTTTCATTTTAAGAAATGTTTCCGCGCTTCTCTTCAAGAAGTCTGCACCACTTCCTGATCCCCTGGAAGTCTCTGAGCCCCTCCTTCCTGCCCCTCGGCAGGCATGTGTCTTCCCACTGCTGGACCAGCCTGATTTCATTATTGCCTTCATCCCCATGCCCGTGACTCTCGGAAAATTGAACATCTTTCTGCATGTTTATTGGTCCTTATGAATTACCTGCTCATATTAACAATTTTCTCAGATTTCTGATAATGTTTAGGTCAATTTTAGGAGATGCTTGTACATGGGGGGAGTGGCGATCTTTCATTATATGTGCCGTAAATATCCCCCAGCCTTCTGATCCTCTTGATTTCTATTTATCATTCTTGGCCACACAAAAATGTTTAATATCTGCACGGTTGAAAATGCCGAGTTTTCTCTTTCACACACATTAAGTATTTAATTTACATGCCTTTTCTGGCCAACTCAGTTTGCCAAAGGCTTCCTGGTATTTTAAAGGCCATAAAGTTGTCATTCTCCTGGAAAGCCTTGCATAGATCCACACTGTTGGGGAATAGTCTCATCTATTTTAGTTGGTCTTGTTTTTTTCCTCCTCTCATTTAACAGCCTTTATGTATCAAATCTGGCAAGTCTATTAGCACTGTTATTGGGGGAAAAAAGTTCATCTGGAAAGTGAAAATAGACCAGAAAATACCGAGTGTAAATTTTGCACTTTCTCCGTGAGTTAAATAATTTTAAGTTCGGGTGTATTTGCCCTAACACTTCACTTTCGTTTGTGGAATAAAATGTTAGCGAGCCTGTGGAGCCCCATCTCTCCCCAACCCGGCAGAAATAGATTCCCTTTCTCTTCCTGCTGCTCACTTCAGAGGCACTGGCCCCGAAGTATGAGCACTTGAAAGAAATTGTGACTGACACACTTAGCAAAAGAGTGACACTATGTTGAGGGGGAAAAGGAGATGCATTATGTATATCGCGAGAAAAAAACGTTGGATTCTGTTGAGAGTAATGTATATTCAGCACTGATAGAATTAAATTATTTAAACATGATTTGGGTATGAATAGTAACAGGAGATTTATAACTATTGCTAATTATAGAAGAGAAAATAGGATTATTTTATTTCCTTCTCCATTGGCCCAGGGATCACGGTGAAAGTTGGTGGAGATAATGATGGATAGACAGATGGATCGAGAGAGAAAGAGAGAGAGAGAGAGAGGGAGAGAGAGAGAAAGAGATAGATAGATAGATAGATAGATAGATAGATAGATAGAAGGTAATGGATAGCTAGATAGACAGGTGATAGGTAATAGATAAATGGATAGACGGATAGATAGATGATAGATAATAGATGGATAGATGGTTAGATGATACACAGAGATTTAAAAGAATGAAAACCGTAAAGAGAAATTGATAAATAAACCTCCCTCTAAACTGGTGGCCGGATGAGGGTTTGCTCTCCCATGTACACGGTACAGCAATGGATACAAATCAAACTTTTCCGTAGACAGTTAGTTGAGATAAGACTGGAGATAGCAGCAGCCTCCGTGAAGAGAAAAGACCCAGGACTGAGAAAGGCACCTGCCAGCACCTCTGCTGAGACGACCCGTGGGCCTCCAGTGCGGACCTGGAGTCAGTCCTCCAAAGGTGCCGTGCGCGGTGGCTGCAGGCCTTGTCAGTGCGCCTCCAGAACTCGCAGCCCATCCGTCACTGCTGTGCTGGGCCCACGCCGTGTCCTCCTCCCTTGGATCTTCAGGGGCGTCCCTACCATTTTGCTTCCTCTGACCTGCATTTTCCTGCATTAAAAGTGGAGGAGTTGGCTCCACCTGCAGAATATATTTCCAAGGCAAGACTTTTCATCTGGTTTCAATAAAGCACCGTATACATTACAAGCGGACTGGTTAACAGACTTTCCCAGCACATTGCTGCACCCTTCGTTTCCCTTCCAAAGCCAGGCAGTAGTCACCTCCTGGCTCCGTGCTCCAATGCATTTCCTCCTTCCCGTTCTCATTATGATTAGTTCTATTTATTTGTATTGTTTTGCTTAATTGCATGTTGTGTTTCATATATCTTGTGTTATTTCTGAAAAATGGCATTTAATGAAGTGAAAGTAAACAGGTAACTGTCAAGAGGGGATGACAGTCTGTTAATTTATGTAAAGTGTAACCAACCAGATGTTCTAGAAAATGCTTCAGTCAGAAATAAAGAATCCTATAAACACAATACTGTTTTTAATAAATAGGTAATGGCTGCATGTTGTGAGGAAAACGCACTTCCGGGGAGCTTTCCAGAGCTCCGTGGAGACCGAAGGAGACCCGGGTAGGACACCCAAAGGCAGGAGCCTGGATCCCAGGTGGGCGGGCACACAGCCAGAGCCATCCGGGGGGGTCAGCACAGTGTGGGGGGTGAGACACAAGCCTGCCCACTGCTCTGCACATTAGCAATGCTAAGTCTCAGAGGAAAGTCCGATATTATAAATGTAGCTGCTGCCTTGCCAAAAGTGAGCTTTCAGATTCTTATAGACCAAGAGCGGACACTGGTTTTATTACCAGTGACTAATATTTATCTAATACTGACGGAGCGCACGTCAAAGTCTAGGGAAGAGAACAGATCCTAACTGTTATTATTTCCTTCCTTACAAACCACACACCCACTCGTATCCATCATGTTCTTCCTGAGTTAATGGTTGTGACGTTTATTGTCCTTGTCAATTTTTTTTTTTTTTGGGTAATATGCCTAAATGCTTCCACTCGGTTTCCTCCTGATGAGTTTAAAACAGAATCCAGAAACCAACAGACGGGTCTCAAATTTGCAGTTCTCCTTGCGGAAGACAGAGGTGTTGGTTTCCACCCCGCCTAAAATGTTGTAATTCATTGGAATCTCCATTTCTTTGAAAAAGAAAACACCAATGTGGCAAGAACAACACGGTGAAACACACATCTTTGAAAAGAAGGTTACCTTAGGCCAAGAGCGATGGATCTTTCTTGATCCTTCCATCCACGATGCCTGCGGATCCGCTACCAAAGACCTGCTCGCTGCTGGGACTTGACGAGCGAAATCAATCCTTAATGGTTAGATGTCGTTCTCAAATGATTTCCTGCGTGTCTCCTCATGGCACTCCAGTGTCCTGCCTCCAAGGTCACTCGTGGACTGCAAGGTCACTTGCGGATGGCCTCGTAAGATCGCCCCGCCCGCTGCAAGGAAGCATGCAACTACGCATGATCTGGCCCCTTGTCGATCTTCAGATCCTCTCTCTTTTATAAATTCTTCTTTCGACAACAAAATGCCACTTTCTCTGCATAGAGAATTTTGGAGGCCTCGCTGAAGGGATCGAGCCATACTCCGTAGGAGTATCCTGGGCCTTTCCCGCCGGGCCCACCGTGTATAACCTGAAGGAAGGGTGCACATCTGTATGCAAATGAACATATCAACAGTCTGTCTTGTCAACATTCATTGTGTCACACTGATTACCAGGAATCCCACTGTGCTGCCGGGATTTTACATCCATGACCGCCACGAGAAGACGAGCTCTTGTCCTGTCTTTCTCTCTCCCCGGTTCGTTCCTACCGGCATATGGCTGACCCAGGCCCGGCAGGGTGCACCCACGTAAACTGGCAGAGTTACCCAGTGAGATCTGGGGCCGAGAGACCCATGCCACTCGGGGATGAAATCCGAGACCGGGCGCGTGGGAAGGAAACCACAGACCCGCTTTCCTCACACTGTCCACGTGTGCGTCCTTCTCGTGGAGACCGTGCCCTGGTAACGCACGAGTGAATACTTCTTTCTACGTCCAGCACCCCGACCTTGGGCGGTGACCCCAGGTGCAGCCCGTCCCAGCAGCCATCGGGTTTATTCCAGGCGCTGAGGACTGAGAGCAGGGAGGAGGGAGAGTGTGGTGTGTTTGCTCCTGCTGCTCAGATAGAAACGGTTCTTCATTTGAGGATCGCGTGGGAGCCTACCATCATCCTCGAGCAATGTCATACTCCAGGGGCAACATGGGTTAAAAGCAGAGCAAATTCTGAAGACCCAACTTAGTTTACATACAAATATTTCACTCCTAAAAATGTGGCTTATTTGACGATGGGTCTACACAGATCGAGAGAATCTCCATGGCATTTATATATGGTTCCATACACATAAAATCCGTTATTTCGTTTGATGTGGTTCTTGGTTCTTCTTAGCCCCAGCGTTAACGCTACTCATTCTAGATGTTTTCCTGAGCACAAACGTGAGCTTATTATCAGTATCGGTCTTTTGTTCTTTTGCACATCCATTATTCTCTTTTACCCCTTATCAAAGAGACATCACTTTGAATTTCTCTCAGCCGGGTTCTCTAACTTAACCCGCAGTAAGAACTACACTTAATGTCAGGGAGGAGTATATATTTATACGGAAAATGAAACAAAATTGAGGCTTACTTACCATATATGTGACATAAGAGGGGAAATACTTGACTTTTCTCTCCTGTTCTGCTGTATTCCTTAAGATGCTCCACTGTTGTATTTTATAAAGAGGAAGGTTTTGTTTCAGCCCACACAGTTGTGTTCACAGACAAGTCTCAGGCCCCTGCCAGGAAGTGGAAGCAAAGGGTGCTGGTGGTGTTGCTGGGGGCCCCCAAAGCCTCGGCCTCGCCACAGCCTCTCTTGCTGGGGAGTCGATGGCATCGCGTTTTCAGCATCAAAGTGAAGATAAGAATTGAGGGACCTACTTCCAGACTTCTGGCAGAAAGGCCATTTTCTCTCGATCATTAGAGTAACGGGCAGGGTTTGAAAGCCTGGGTAAAGATGGAGAAACCCTGGGTGAGGCATCTCGCACTCTGCCGATCATGACCTCTGCCTGGAGAGCGGGTGCCGTCTTGGGGCGTATCTGAGCCAAGACCTCAGGAGGTGGGTTAAGACTAGTTGAGTCCAGAGTGAGACCGTTTGGATTTGAAGCCAACTTCCTGGGTGTGTGACTTTAGCAAGCTTCTTGGGGTTTCAGAGTGAGTCTGGAGTTTTTTGGGAAGTGACTCTGTTAGATGTGGCGTCCCGGGTCACCCACGGCCTCCCCCTGGGGGAAGGATTTGCTTTCTTGCTTCTGGACAGTTCTCTCCAGCCCTGGTTCCACGTGGACCCTCAGAGTTTTCTGGCTCTCGCCCGATTTGTCACAGTTGAGCAGACTTCAGAGACCATCTGGCCAAATCCCAATTTTAGAATTCAGTAAACTGACTTTGCAGTTAAGCAGACTGAGGTTAAGTGACTTTTGCATTAGAAAGTCCCACTGTAACCTGATATACTAGGTGTAAACCCCTATATTTCTTGGGAACAGAAAAACTGAACACTGAAATTCTCACTAAATCTCCAATTATTGTGTTTGCTTATGAATGCCCAGTTCATTTTCTCGCCCTGTTGTGTCCATTTACAATATTTGGGAATTTAACTTGTGGATTCCCTTTTCTCATAAACATCACTGCTTTCCAAGTGACATAATTTTTCCATCCAGATGCGTGCCTAGACTAACATGATTTCAAAAAAAAAAATAACAAAAATGATTATCACGCAATTCTTACGGTAGGAAAAAATCCAAATGCAATAGTATGATACTTACTGAAAAATGCAGTCGTGCAAAATTGCATTTGATGTTACTGTTATCTAAGGAAAACTCTGCTTCATATCTGAATACATCTCTCTTCCTGTTTAATGGACCACCTTCTTTCACCACTTCAGGTTTTTAGGTAACTGAAACGTCTATGGAGTTTCCATTGCCAGATTGTGAGGAAATCGTTTTTATTAGCCGAAAAGACGGTCTTAGGATGGGCTATGCTCTACCTCTGAAACGCTTTATTCCCAAATGTTTGTGAGCATTAAGTACTCTTAGTTTATGAAGCAAAAGGTCAAGCAGCAAATTAGCATTAAAACAAAATGCTGAATGCCTATCAAAACGGGGTGATTTCACTTCTGAGGCAAATACACAGAGAACAGAGTCCACCCGAGGAAACAGCTGTCAGAACATCTTGTCAGGGGGTGAATGAAAGTCTTTAGAGAGCATCCAGATATCCACACATGTTGTAAAACAAAATCAATAACTCCACTCCACAAATATGGCAATACCTGGGCAAGAACAATACCTTCCTGAATTTTACCCACACTTCGCTTTTGTTTAATCGTGAGTCACTTTGCCTACACCCATTACATAATCCCCCTTCGTTCTTTCTTGGCCCGTATGCCCATTGAATCATGTATCTCTGGAAACTAAAGGTTGCTCTCTTATTCAGAGATGATGTTCTATTTCTATCCGGGTGTGATTTGTTATTTCTTAGGCTGTACGTCAGCAGACATCAGGATTGTTCACTTCGTGTAGTTTTGTTGTTGTTCTTGTCATTATCTTCATTTTTGTCCTTCCTGAATTTGAAATAAAGGCAGTGGTTTTTACCTTTAAAAAAACCCACGCCATCGTCTTATTTGTAAAGGAACGAACACAAGTATCAATAACATAAGGCCTCCTACTACCCACGAGCTTCTGTCTTCACTGGCCGCTGAGTACCTGGTAATTTTGTTATGTTCACTTAAAAAATATACAGCCTTTAAAACGGAAGGTTTCATTTCGTTAACTTGGGTGGGAAGTGGGGAGATGGGAGAAAAGAAACCAAACTTAGGGTCCCGAAGTTAAGGTAGAATGGAAAGGACACTTGAGAGCCTGCCCCCCTCTCCTCTGACTTGTGTCACTTTGTTTACATTTAAAGATGTTTACCCATAAGTTCCCTTGGTAGCTGCAAATCTAATTTAAAGGACACTATTATAGGATTTCTTTCTCTAATTTACGTTTGACCCTCAGAAAACCCATATAATTCTTGAAGTTTCTCTGAACAGCGGATGCTGTCCTGAGGAGCCTGTCAATCAACGCATGGCTTTCCAACAGGCACAAACTTCCTGCCTCTGTGCGTAGACTTCTCCCCTTCTTTCTTCTACTTAGACTAGGATCTTTACGATGATGTAAATCTCTTTACAGTTGTGTTCGATTTTAATGCTTGATCGCCTACCCAAGAACTCATTGTTTCTTCATTTAAATTTTAGATTTTCTTTTTAGATAAATGCTATTATTTACTAAGCGATCGGGAATGCAAATCAGGAAAAGGGCTCGATTCTGTTAGCTCTAGTCCTTTATGAATCAGCACCCCATAAACCATCGTCCATATTTGTATGAAACACGCATCGACTAGTGGTTCACGGTGGCCTGAGACACAAAGGAGGCCCGGTGCCAATTGCACTGCAGGTCTTGTCAAAGGGCTGCCCTGAGTAGAGAAATATGACCACTTGTCAGCTAGGGAAGGAGAACGGGCTGTTGCGAAGGCACAGCACGGAGAAAGCCAAAGGGACGTCGAGTCCCAATATTTCTAAGTCATTTCTTGGAGCTCATCTTCTTACACCATTGAGGGGACGTGAAGGGCAGAGCGAATGACCTGTAAACCTGGAAGATCACTGGTACATAGGTCTGTCGATGAAAAAGTATACACTGATTCCTAAGTCAACTCTTGGTACCTGGAGGAACACACGATCACATGTTTTTAAGTTATGATTCAGGTTTGGTACTGAAAGTCTCACCCTAACTATTGACTTGCATATTTGGAAACTAAAGATCAAGAGTTAGAGGACGCCAACTACCTTTGGGATGGTCTTTGTCACCGAGGATACAGGTAACTCATAAGATGGAAACTCAGCTTTAAAAAAAGACAAAAAAGCACTTGTAGAAAAATGGCTTGGCAATCACTGAATGCACTGGATACCTTACGTTATAAAGCTTTCCTGGTTGGCTATGTGACAACTGAATGGATGAATGAATGTCTGCCCGATGTTAGAATTATCAAAAGTGTTCCTTTTTAAATTTTAATCCTTCCATCTTCTCTGGCAATAGACATCCTTTTAGACAAATTTTTTTAGAAAATTAACATCGGTAAAGTAATCCTGTAGCAATCTACTCAGACTACTATACTCTCTTGGTCTAGGGGGGGTCAGATATATAACTTACACGATTCTAAATGGAGCTAAAAGTTGTTTATTTAAGGCATGGCGGTTATGTATTTAGTGTGAACAATTGATATTCACTTTGAGATCTTTTTCAACATAAACAGTGATTGAGTTCTCTTTCTCCCTGTGAATCTCACAGTTTTGTGCAAGAGATTAAAATAGCCTTAAAAATAGACAAAAGAGTCTATTTCTAAAAAGAGTCTCCTTCTAAAGGTGACCATAATTAAACAGGGTGGGACACATCCCCCCCATCAGGAATCCTTGCAAAAGATACAAGCCCCATCCATGAAGCAAGACTTTGCACTTGAAACGAGGGCCTGTTGAAGCAAAGAGTCAATCTCTGTTCTTGGGTTTTTTCCCCACACAAGCATCAAACCCCGGTGTGGCTTTGCTTTCTTCTTCAACTTAAAAATGAGGGGTTTGGATCAATCACTTCTGGGTCTCCTTTAGGATCCTAAATTCTATGATTCTCAGGAAAGTTGTTAGGTGTGAAGGAGATATTTTTCCCAGTTTATGATCTCTACTCCTCCTCAACCTTGATGTTTCAAGACCCTGGTGAAAAAGAGTTTGTGAAATTAACCGCAGTTAATACTGTGTCAATAAAAATGGCAGTGAGCGTAGGGCCAAGTCCCTCTCTTTCTGTCATTCTGAGTCTACACAGAGTTCTTATGGGTGACATGCCTGGCTTTCCCATGATCCCGAAACCATCAAAGTTTGAAGGGTGGTTTTCTACTGGTTCCCCTCCACCCACATCACCTCTACCCTTCATTCTGCAGATGTCCTTCCACTGTCCTCAATACTTTCTTCTCCTCTCTTGAGTACCTCTGGGTCTCTGTGACGTGCCTCCCATCTACTGGGCCTGCCGGGAGTGGGTTCCTCTCTAGTCTAGAAGATCCCACATCCCCTTGACTCGCCGTCAGGCTGGGCTCCAGCAGAGTCTAATGCCTCGGCTGGATCTACCACGAAAAGCCAAGAACGTGGGCGTAAAATGGATCCTGTGAAACTTGCAAACAGTATCTGCAATTCCAGAACAAGAGAAGAAACGTACTGCAGTCAAGGAAATCACAAAAGCATAGAGTAAACTACAGGAGCACGGATCTGGAAGAGGCCTCCCCATTTTAGAGAAAGAAATCATTATGGGCCCGAAGAGGGAAAGTGATGGTCTAGGGTCTCACAGTTCTGGAATGAGGATGGGGGTGGGGTGTTTTCTGCATTTCTCCGCTTCCACTGATTTGTTGTTTGTTTGTTTGCTTTGTTTTTGTTGACGTCTGACTTTTCTATAGCCAGGTGTTTGGGGAGACCGGTTTTCCAGTACTTGGTTGCCCCGTACACTGTGTTAGCACAGGTAGGGAATCTTCCAGACCTTAGGGTTAATGGTAACTGGCTAGACGCCTGAGCAGATGCTCATTCTCTTCCAGTGGCTTTTATTGGCTCTCCTCCCCCCGTTTACTGGCTGGCAGAGAATATGTGCACAATATGGATTCGTTAAATACACAATCACTGAAGTTGCCGGAATTACGTGTTTTCAAATAATTGATGCGATTGTTGCAATGAATTTTTGGCTTATGTCACGTTTGGAATAAAAAGTAATAAGAGAAAAATTAAAAAGCCCCCCTCACATACAAAGGACTCAGTGTTCGCAATATTTTGCTTTCTTTTTAATTGCTCCATTGTTTACTTTGATTAGTAAAGGAAGAAAGTGCCCAACTGTAGGGGAACAACACCTGAGTCCATTTAAATATAGAACTTAATCCACCTGGGCAGCAGATGGAGGCTTGCATTTCAAGTTTTAGAGCAGTAATGCTATTTGCTATACACATCACCAGGTCAAATTCAGTGGCATACATAGAATCTAGGTCTAGGAGAGATGAGACCAGCTTCACTTTGACCGGAAAGTTCCACTGTAAGTTAGCTACATTCTCAGAGAGCCTGTCTACATGCTTTTCACATAGAAGACAGCGAAACAATGCTGTTCGATTTGTGGCTTTAGTCACTAGAGATATCCCCATACAATTTTTTCTTGTTTGTGTGAAAATTCAAATTCATTCTTAGAAAATTCAATATTTAGACAAACTCCAAATTTTCTTTTCTCCTAATAGAAGAGTCTTGGGAAGCACTGAGCTGGTTTTAACCGGAGAGGCTTAAGTGTAGACAAGACGTGGAGGGTTGCACGTGCCAGATAGAAAGGCCAGCCTCAGGAAGGCGGTGAGGGTAGAGACCGCTCAGGATGCAAAGCATCAGAGAGCAGCTTTGAAGAAACAAGGAATTGTTTTATGAGACAGCATACTAGCAATAGAGTCAGCCAGTCCAACCCGTCCTTTCAGGTGGCGATTCCTATCCCTGCTCTCCAGCAGGATGGCCAGCGGGCTCCCACTTATACCTCCCGAGACAGAGAGCACCGTTCTGTCAGAAAGATCCCACCAATGTTGGCAAGTCTTGGTTTTGGAAAATTATTATTATGTTGAGCTAAAAACCTATGTATCCCCAGGACCTGCCAACTCTTCTTGCATTTGGTGCCTGACCAGTTTTAAATATTTTCAGACAGCAAGGGGCACTGCATGGCTCAGTCGGCTGAGCGTCCAACTTTGGCTCAGGTCATGATCTCCCGGTTCGTGGGTTCGAGCCCCACGTCGGGCTCTGTGCTGACAGCTTGGAGCTTGGAGCCTGCTTCAGCTTCTGTGTCTCCCTCTCTCTCTGCCCCTCCCCTGCTTGTACTCTGTCTCTCTCGCTCTCAAAAATCAATCAATCAATCAATCAATCAATAGCCATTCTTAGATGGTGACCACGTGTTCAAGTTTCTTGTGTTTTCCCTGATCTTGAAATCTCTTTTCTTCCAGTGGTTCCCACCCAGAGTTGTAAGGAGTGTCAGGAAATGAGCAGGGGTTCTTGGTGGTCTTAATGATTAGTATTTACTGGGAAGGTTCCAAAGGCACTAAACTTCCTGTGGAGATGAAAAATGGTCCCGCCCCAAAATGCCGAGAGAAACCCATCTTCTTCGGGTGACAAGGATCTTCATTCTCTTGGCTGCTCTCTTCAGAAGACATCCGGGAAGTGGGTTAGTGAGATACGGAAGCAGTTTTCACCCTCTAGGCCATTAGGATACAAGATTTGGGGCAACGAATTTGGTTGCGCGGATTGCAAATGTTCGTGTGGTTTTAACAACGCGTTCTGTTGGTGAAGCTTTGGGAAAACCGGAGCTCTCACATGAAAAAAAAAATCGTATCAACTTCACGGAAGAGGGTTTGAGAAGCTAACAAAATTACACGTGCATTTATCTTTTGACCTCATAGCCTTCTTCTCAGGAATCTACAAACCTACTCAGATGGTTCCCCGTCAAATGCAAAGCAGCATAATAACAAGGGTGTTTAGCGCATGTTTATTTATAAAGGCAAAAGACTGACTCAATCCAAATGAGCATCAAGAGGGAAATAACAGTTGAATAAATTATGATACGACTACATAATAGAATGGGACGCAGACTTTAAAAAATGAGGAAGGTCCTTCTGAAAAGATAAATGAAAAACCAAGGTACAGAATAGTATATAGATCATACCAACTTTTGTGTGACAAAGAGGAAGCAATTAAAAAAATATATAATATATGTTATTATATATCTTCTACCATTACACATGTAATATGCAGGTACATATTTCATGTTATTTTAAAAAGAAGCGAAAGAAGGAGAAATTCACAAATTAAATACAATGGTTGCCTACGAGGTGGATGGGGACAGGTAGAGGGTATGGAAATACAGCGAGCATGCTCTGAATGTATCCTTTTATATATTTTTTGATTTAGGAATCATGTAGGTGTTTTACATGCTCCAAACCTTAAAAGAGGTTACAAAAAGTGTCTTTCCTTTTTTGGCCTCGTCATTCGACTGCTACTCATCGAATTTACGGAAATGCGAAAACAAAGGCATGTATATATACACGAGCTCTCTGTGGTACTCTTTCAGCAACGCTACCAAACTAGACATAACTATTCAATAGGAAAGAAAGGAGTAAGTAACAAATGACCAAGTCAGATACAAAATATTAAGCAGTCACTACAACTATGTTTCTAAAGAATGCCTAACGACATGGGGAAATGTCTCCGTTCATCTGAGCCTTCCGTTGACCACGTTAACCGACCGTGGAGCCACCGACCCGGTGGGAAGACTCCTAGCCTTTCCCTCTCTAAGCATCGAACCAGATGCTCCCCAAACATCTGCCAGTCACCACATCTGCCGCTGTCTCTCCTGCTGTTCACGCCTTGCCTCCCAGGGATCACTGCCCAGCGACCACTTCTGAGCCCCAACCCCTTCAGTGACGTGTTCTGCTTCAGGCTGCCGTGTTTCACTCTCCCTCAAGCCAACCAAGAAGAAAGACTATGTGCGTCCTCGCTTCTTAATGAGTCTTCATGTCTCCTTCCGATTTGGGAAATGATAGCCAGTTCATGAAAACCCCCATCAAGCCACACGCTGGATGGCATCGACTCTTCCTACATCACCTCCGGATGACCGGCCGTGAGTCCTTGTCACTCTTTCCCTGTCGGTGCTCACAACCTTTGAGTTCATGGCAGAAATGTGGCTTGTTTTTCCTCCTGGGCGTCAGATACCATCTTGGAATGTGAAGGTGGGTCCCGGCCTATAGGACATAAAATCACACAGAATGATGACAAAATGTGAACACGTAGCCACAACCAACGGTGCTCAATACGGTGAAAAAAATGTGCATAGAGCATCATGAGCAGGTGGAAGGGGGAAATAATAGCTCCAAGAGACGGGGGACGGCCAGAAATGACTCCTAGGAAGGGACACTGTCTCCAAGATGAACCCAGAGGAAGGGTTCGCCGGGATGAGAGAAGAGAGGAGAAGGACTTCTCAAGCCAAGGAGGCAGGATGAGCCAAAAAACTGCACGTATTTTGAACCGCTGAAGTTTAAATTGTGAAGCAGAGCATAGTAGCAACGGGAGAGAAGAAAAAGGTATGCAGATATCACTTAGCAAAAGGAGCCAGTCTGAAAAGGCTCCGTGCTGTGTGTTTCCCACAGTCTAGAAAAGGCAGAGCTGTGGAGGCAATACCAGGAGAAGCGGTTGCCAGGGTTTAGAGGAAAGGCAAGACGAGGCAGCGGGGCACAGAGCAGCTATTCCGCACGAGGCGGTAACGGTGGGCACGTCACCGCACGTTGTTCAAAACCCACAGAAGCACGACACCAAGAGTGAATCCCAGTGTCAAGTGTGGACTTTGGGGGATAATGATGTGTCGGTGCAGATTCATCGATTGTGACAAATGCACCTCACCCGTGGGGGACGTTGTTAGTAGGGAGGAACGTGCACATGTGGGGGCAGAAGGCGATGGGAACTCTCTGCGTTAGCCTCTCAATTCGGCTCTGAACTTGAAACTACTCTGAAAGCCGTCTGTTTTAAGGAAAAAAGATACGCCGGGGTGAGTTTCAGAGAAGATAGGAAGTCTCCTTTTATCCCGGTTTTGGGTGTTTGGGCTCCAGCCACGTGCACCCCCCTCGCAAAGCCCCTTCTGGCGACCGAGCAGGATGGAGCGCCTCGTAGCCCCGTGGCCTCACCTCCAGTCCGCAAAGCAAACACGCACGCGGGAGACTTCAGACAGATCGCGAGGCACACAGAGCACAAGACCGTGGAGATTTCGAACTAGATCACACACCCTGCACACCCATGCGCACACACCCTTTCACACACACACACACACACACCACACCCATACACACACACTCTCTCACGCACACACCGCACACGCTCAGAAGGGACTGATGTCACCTTGCATATTAACCCCTATGTGCCAACTTCTTGGAGCCTTTCAATCCCTTTGTTCACCAACTTGGTACAATCCCAGCACGTCTGCCGCACTGAGTGTGGGCCATGGCTTTCTCCAGCCTTCTGAAAAGCATTCTTTTTTGCACCTTGGTAACACCGACTCCCAGGTCTTGCCAAGGTTCAAATCCTGTATCTGAGGACAGGTCCCCACATGGGTGAACTCTCTCCTTTGTTACGCTGTGTGCTGCCCACCTTCCCAGGTCTTGAACCACCAGCCTCGAGACCCACTCACTCACACACTCACTCGCTCCCTAGGGACACGTTTTCTGGGCTCTACCCTTCTCTGCTGTCACGTCCCTCTCTTCCATTAGCAGATCAGTGTTCCCCAGCCAAGCTGAGACATGACCCATCCCCAGAGAGTGCTGTTGTCCAGGATCCTGCGGGTCACATCTCTCAGGCCCTCATGTCTTTAGTTGATGGGGGAGCACTGGCCTCTAACAGGTGACAGTCAGTATTTCTGCACTTGGGGGCCAGAGGGCTCTGGGAATCCAAGACTGCCTAGTGCATCAGCGAAGGTTTCCTCTTTTTTTTCTTTTCTTTTCTTTTCTTTTTTCTTTTCTTTTCTTTTTTTTCTTCTCTTCTCTTCTCTTTTCTCTTCTTTTCTCTTTTCTTTTATTTCTTTTTTCTTTTCTTTTCTTCTCTTCTTTTCTCTTTTCTTTTCTTTTTTTTTGGAGAGAGAGCATGCAACCAGGAGAAGGACAGAGAGAAAGAGAGAGACAGACAGAGAGAGAGAGAGAAGAGAGGAAAACTTAAGCAGGCTCCACACTCAGCACAGAACCTGTATTGAGCCCAATACAGGGCTCAATCTCATGACCATGAGATCACCACCTGAGCTGAATTCAAGAGTTAAATGCTCAACCAACTGAGCCACCCAGGTGCCCCTCAGTGCAGATTTTCTGATCTGACCTCAGAGCTCCATTCCCTCTCTCCCAGGGCCCTGAGCTCAGCCAGCAGGCTTGCCTAGGTCAAGAGAGCCACCTTCTCCGGGACCCTCTACCCTTGTGATCAAGTCCCGAACATGGCCCTCAGCAGCCTGCCCACTGGCTACAGGACATAGGGGCCCCTCTGTAAGTTGCTGAGGAGGTCTTCCTCTTACCAAGCTTCCATTAGTCTTCAACTTCTCCCACCGTCTCCAAAACATCAAGGGTGCCCAGTACGAGCGATCCAGTTCTGGTGTCCTTACGGGAAGTCAGAGGCACAGAGATAGAAGTCCACGTGATGACAAGGCGGCAGCCCGAGTGGGACGACCAAGGATCCCCGAGCAGAAGCTGGAAGGCACAAGAGCAGAGGGGTCCTCCCTCGGGGGTTCCGGAGGCCCTGTGGGCACCATAGCTTGGGACTCCTGCTCTCTGGAAGGGTGAGATGATCTGCTTCCAGCCCTAGGAAAGAAACACAGATGGTAACAGGAATTGTGAAAATCAGAGAGGCCCTCCAGCGAGAGTGCAGGTAGGGGGAGAATCAGCAGGCACAGAGCAGGGAGCACACGCAGGGTGGGGGATCCCATCAGAGGAGCGGGAAAGCGGCAGAGAGTGGCAGGCCATGCAGACAGCTCAAGCGACCCTGGGAACGAGGACTCTTGGGGAAAAGGGGGCCCCTGGATTTAGTTGGACCCATCTGAAAGGCTAATCAGAAAGTCAATAGTTATCAATCAGGGAGTGTAAATGGATTGGAAAAACAGCATCGCGTTCTGTTTCCTGAGTGCAGCATAACTTATTTGTGATCCAACAGGCCTGATTTGACATTTATTTCCTTTCCTTTTAAAATGTAGCATATATCTATTTAAAACAATATTAGTCTTGGCATTGTTTAGCTCTTGTGTATACTGCTGTCGAATATTTGAGAGGGAGAGAGAGAGAGAGAGTCTTTGGCTCAGACTGCCACTGATTTATATGACAAAAGTCTGTATCTGCCAATGTTTGCCAAAGGAATGTTACAAGCTTGAATCATTCCGTGCAATTGACAAACACATTTCAATGAAAAGAAAATGTTTTGCTTGTATTCTGCATCGTGAACGTATTTGTGCCTGAATTCAGAAGTCAGGAAGTAACCCATCGCCGGGAATAGCCCTCACTGACCAGGCGTCCCTTCTTTCTAGGCTTATCGAAGCAAGGACTTTTTATGTTTTCTTTTTATATACAAGTTCTAATATTGTATTACACACCAAGTCGAAATACTAATGCACATGGATTAAAATGTGGGCTTAAAAAATACATAGCAATTTTAGATTTCTATAAGGAACAAAATATAATAATGACATATAATAAAAATATATGTGTTTACATAATGCATATATTTTTTATAGAATCATATAATAAATACTTGCGGTAAATACAAATATCTAATATCCACGGGACCTGTGGAATTCTGAAAAGGTCCAAAGGCACAAACCTTCCCATCAATTCAAAACTCTTCCTCAGAAGAATCGCTACCTCAGTGACGCTGAATTTGTTTGTTGCTTGGTGTCCCTTGAAGCTCCTGAAAAGCCAGATTCCTCCCCCAAGCATTCCAAAGCCTACTCTAAATTTTGGAGTACTGCAGGACTAGTGTGTAGCCAGCATGATCTCCATAAGCCCCTGTTTTCAAATATTCGTTATTCCAAACAATCAGGCTCATAACGGACTGTCAACATATGTATCCTTTGATCAAATGTCACTGAAATGTAATGTGCCTCATACAAATAAGAGATTATCTTTGCGGTTACTTTTTCCCCACTCTGATTATCAACCTTACTCTAATGATTTTGCACCATATAATCGTGCATGTGGTTGGAGCTCTGTTCTGGAAAAGTATCAGTTGGCAACCGATCCATTATCTTATGGATATATTCTTCTGTATTTAAATTTATGTCTTCTGGGTTCCTTCCCAGAACTGGATAGATTGCTGAGAGCAGGACAAAGGAAGGAAAAGTTTTGCATGGATCTCTGAGATCCAAGAAACGAATGAAGTGTTCCTCTCTTGGTAGATGTGTCAAAATGCAGGGTCCTACCTTCTGCAGTATTTCTAGTGAATTCCATCATGTAGAATAAAAGTGACTGCAGAGATTGTTTTTCCCTGCATTCTACAGGGTGGGGTTGATGATAACATAACGTGATTTCTTCCTCATTTCACCTGGTGTTGTTCACAGTTAATGACAATACTTCATATAATGCCATTCAGTTTTTTTAAGGACATTAGCAAACGATAATTTATTGCTTTCTCAAAACACGCCTGACATGCGAGTTAGGAAAGGCAGCTATTGTTTCTATTTTCCAGATGATGCTCAGAGAGGCAAGTGATCTCCCTGAGACGTACAATCACTGAGTGAAAGACCAACTCCAGAGCAGTAGTCTCAACTCTGGCAGTGCAAGAGATCAACTAGGTGCTTCTAAAAATAAATACCAACGCCAAGGTCCCACCCAAGATCAGTTCCTTTGGAACCGCCAGGGGTTGGGCTCAGGCACCTACATTTTTTTCAAAGTTTCCCTGATGAGACAACATGCATCTAGGTTGCACCGGCAGACGGAAGTTCTCAGGCTATTCACCCAGTTCCATATGAATTATCACCTTCCGTTCTCAAAAGCTCACATCGGTGTCGTGGGGATTAAGTGAATTAAAGTGTGTAAAGTACTTACAACAGTGCCTGGCTCAGAGTACGTGCTCCAGAAGGGTACCTACCATCGCGATCACCATCATTACCATCATCACCATTACCATCACCATCATCATCATCCCCATCGTCGTGAAAGAAATTCTCAGATAATTTGATTCAAATTATTCTTTCATTGTAAACCAGTCCATTGTGGCTCACGGCATTTCCAAGTTCCGGTATCTTTGTCAGTGCAGAAGAAAGCCATGGGGAGCTAGGGAAGATGGAGACGTGAGGGAAGGGTGGTCACGGCAACCCAGCTCCATGGGGGCCCTTTCATGGCTCATTTTGATCAGCTAGAACCCTGTGACCACAAGAACTATCACATTAGCTAGAGTCTAAAAGTGGGATCCAAATGACATCAAATGACTCCTAAAATGATTAGTTTACCTCACAAAAGCAAACGAGATACATTGAGGGATCTTTCTGTATTTTAACTCATGGGAAGGGATTTTACTCAATATATACACTTTCTATATACTTGGTGTTAAACATCTGATTGAACCAAATTTTTCTTGATCAATTGATGTAGCAAACTAGGTGGTTTTTATTGACAAATTTGTCATAATAATGCAAAGCCTCCTTATGTCCTAAAATTATAAAACCTGGAAAGTTAAACAAATGTGTGCTTCTATTTTTGGGCAAGTGCCCTATTTTGTATGCTTTTTAGACTTTATTAAATGAATTGATTATTTCTTAATAACAAAAATCTCATTATAACCTCCTAGAAATTAGCATGGTCCTGGAAAATAAGTGGTCTCTTTTACGTGGTGAGTAAACCATTAGACTAATCAGATTTCCTTCTGTATCAAACTCACGTGCCTGAGAAAACGGATGGAAGCAAAATAGATGTTGCTATTTTGACTTAGCAGGACTTTGGTTTCGGGCAGGACATATACGTTAGCAAAAGGTAAAGCGTCCAACAGCTTGTAACTGTGTGACTTAATTTCTTTAGTAGAATGCAACTATGAGACCCTGTTTCAAACATGTAGATTTAAGTGGGGGAGAAAATCTCTGCATGGCTCCAGATGCCTCCCTCAGGGGGCTCAATAGCACTACCATTGTCCCTAATTTTATCTGAAATGTCCCCTTTTAGTCACTACTTGGGTTAGAGCTGCGGTTCCCTGACTGGGGAAACAGTGACGTTTGCAAAACGTATTTAGTAACATATGCAAAGCAAGAATGGAAAATAGTAATATTAAAATGATACCAAACAAACCGACCGTCTGCTATAACCAATATGTCATTACAGGAAGGTCACTTTAACGACAACCGCAATAGGAAAGACATCGGCCCAGAATTAGTCCTTTCAAGTGATCAAAGCTAGCCTCCTGAAAAATTACAATTGGCGTTATTACTCTTGGCTTTTTGGTATGGTGAAAGCTTTGCTATAATCACTGAGATTTGGAAACCGTTGTCTAAGATGACAAAAATGAGAATATCATCCCTCAAAGCCCACGATTTGGCTGTGTGGCTGCTGCCTACAAGGGAAAAACTTTTGTGGTACAAGTAACTGACAAACTACTTGCACCCAGAATATACAAAGAACTCCTACACATCAATAATAAAAAGGCAATCCAATAAAAATCAGACCTGAGCAAGACACTTAATAGAAGATACATCAATTGCTCGTGCATTAAAGTATTACGCGGTTGATCGCCAGAGAGAGACAGGTGAATACCACAGTGAAATACGGTATCACACCCCCAGGAGTGGTTACGATAATAACAGATTGGTGATACCCAATGTGAGCGGGGTGTGGAACGCGGTGTCACATGCTTCTGGAGGGAGTGTTGAGGGGGGGATTATCGTGTTTCCCAGTTCCTACAAGAGTAAACAGATCTATACCCTCTTGTGATCTTCTTCTTAAGAATCTACCCCAAATAAATGAAAACACGTGCCGCAATCAAACTTTACATTATAATGGTTTGCCAGAAATACACATGAAGTCATTCAGATCAGCAAAACATTTCTCATATATTTGGTCTTCCCCCATGGTTTTTGAAAACACTTCAGAGCCATTAAGGTGAAATGTGTGTCTTGTTATTAATGAAGGTGACTTTTGGACCCAAGCAAACGGTGGCCTGGTTGCCAGGAGGACCAGCCAGGTGGTTGGAGGGCATGAACTTTCAGGGAGCAGGGTTCAGGGGGTGAACCAGCCAGCGGCCAATGACTTAGCCAGTCATGACTATGCAGTGAAGCCTCCATAAAAAGCCCAGAGGACAGCTCTTTGGTCCCGTTTCTCAGACAGCCTCCACACATGCTTCCATGTGCCATTGAACCGGTCCCAAGCTCCATGAGGACAGAGCTCCTTTGTCCGAGACCTTGTTCTTCGTGTCTCTCCATATGCTATTGATCCCCAGCCTTTATCATACCCGTTAACAAACTGGTAAACATAAGGAAGTGTTTCCCTGAGTTCTGTGAGCTATTGTAGCAAAGAAATCAAACCTAAGGAGGCAGTCGCAGGCATCGGTCACAGCCTGGGGTTTGTGACGGGCATCTGAAGCGGGGTGTGGAGGGGCAGTCTTGTCGGACGGAGTCCTTAACCTGTGGGATTTGATGCTGGCTCCGGATAGTGTCAGAATTGAGTTGAATTCTCCGACGGCCTGCTAGTGTCCAAGAATTTCTTGTTATTGCGGAGGGGGAGACCCCCCTGTCCCTGATGTTGGGATTAGATCTGGAAATCCTTTAAAAGAGGCTGGTACAAGAATATCCGCAGTAGTCCCGTCCAAAGTAGCCCCACGTTGGGAGCAACATGTCTATCGAGAAGAGAAGAGAGAAAAAAACCATGGTGTGTTCATATCTTGGAACACCGTTCACTAATAAAAAGGAACGAGCCATTGATACATGCAAAAACGTGGCTGAAACTCAAAAATAGTACCCTGAGGAACAGGAACCAGCACGGAGTATACAAGCTGCTTGTTTCCCTGTGTACCAAGAAGACACGTGCTTGGTCTTTGGCGACAGAGGGGGGGCTGTGAAAGTGGCTGCATGGGGGGGGGGGGCTGCGGCGTGGGCTCGGGCAGTTCCTGAAAAGGAACACAAAGGCATTATCTGACATGACGGAGGTAATCTATCCCTTGTTACGCAAGTGGGTGTGATTGTCAAAATTCGGCGAACTGAACGCACGAGACCAGTACCTTTCGTTATATGGAAATTACACCTTAATTTAAGAAAAGGCAAAAGACACGCATAAAAGTCACCTCACGATGTTGCCAACGGCCGCATCTGCTCCGAAGGAAAGTTTGCCGGCTCCTGCCGGGCACCAGTCCTGTGCTTCTGCAGGGGGCCCTGCGCCCACGCGGTCCTTCCAGGAACATCCATCCCGGGGATGTCTCTTCTAATGAGGCTCGACGTCTTTTCTAAACGCGTAATTCATGGGTTCACTCAGCAAATATTTATTGAGAGTTTATTATGTGCCAATAGCTGTGGCTGACCTCAAGCACCCAGTGGTGAATGAGGCAGACAGATGCCTCTGCCCTCAGGAGGTTATACCAAAAGTGACTTTAGTGATGAGCTGGACGAGTTTCCCGTTTCCACGGGCAGACTGGTGGGTTGGCATTTTTAAGTTTGGAGGTTTCCGTTCAATTGCTAAATGAACACACCCCAGGTTCCTGTTCCACAAACTTTTCCAGAAAGTCTTCGTATGAAATGCCTCTGCATTCCTGGAGTGTCTTTAAAAATTACCATCGATTTTCATCAATAGTGCATTTTGATATAAAATGATACAAAACAACAATTTCAAAATAGAGTCTCTTTATTAAGAGAATAAAATTTCAAAATGTTTTATTTATTTACCCACTATGCCCATTTCTTCCTGAAAGTGTGTAAAATAAAAAAGAACAAAAAGAATTTACAGTTGCCTTGCTTTGAATGTCTAAGTAGGAGCTTTGGATTTCTCACACAACGTTTCTCTCACTGTAGTTTTTCTTTACCTCTGTAAATGATTGCAACTAAAATCAGGGTATTTCACGATTTGGAAGTTCTCTGTTTTCCTTTCTTTTGTCTTGCTGTGGAGAATAGTGACGATGATCTTGCAAATGCTAAACATCGGTAGAAAGCAGGGAAAGGAGCATGGATTTGAAGAGTGCATTTCACATAAAAGTCATACTCTCTATACTATGTGCATTTTTAAGGCATTTTTCAATCCCCTGGAACCCTATAGATCAAGATGGAAGGAGATTCACTAAATTATCCAACTCCTTTGGATTTCTCACTTTACCACCCGATTCGAGATTGCATTCCCTAATTGGGCATTAAAAACATGATTTCCTGGGGTGCCTGGGTGGCGCAGTCGATCAAACATCCGATTCGGCTCAGGTCATGATCTCGCCATTCCCGACTTTGAGCCCCGTGTAGGGCTGTGTGCTGACAGCTCAGAGCCTGGAGCCTGCTTCAGATTCTGTGTCTCCCTCTCTCTCTCTCTGCCCCTCCGCAACTCGCACTCTGTCTCTCTCTTTCAAAAATAAATAAACAGGGGTGCCTGGGGGCTCAGTCAGTTGAGTGTCCCACTTAGGCTCAGGTCATGATTTCACCGTCCATGAGTTCGAGCCCCGCGTCAGTCTCTGTGCTGATAGTTCAGAGCCTGGAGATTGCTTTGGATTCTGTGTCTCCCTCTCTCTCTACCCCTCCCCAACTCGTGCTCTTTCTCTATCAAAAAAATGAATAAAAACTAAAAAAAAAAAAAAAAAAAAAAATTAAAATAAATAAATAAATAAATAAACATTTAAAAAATTAAGAAAATATATAATTAACTGTGTATCTTTCAAAGATAATTTCTAAGGCTCAGATATACTTTTGCAAAAGAAAAAAGAAAAAAAAAGAGAGAGAGAGAGAGTTTCTATTTTAGACTACTCTGTGATGATTCACTCACTAAATAGCTAAATGCCAACAGTTCACTAAGCCAGTATAAAGGAACAAAATCTGAAATGCTCTCCAATTAAGGGGATCCAATTATTAAAGTGCGTAGAAAGTGTAGTTGAAAATCCGCACTTCATGATGGGACCGGAAGCAATCTCGAGGGTAGAGTCGTGTCCGGCCACCGTATGCCCAGCACCTTGCAAAGGGTGTGGTCTCTGGTAAAGGTAAATCAGTGTTGGTTAAGAATATGTTGGCAGAATCATTATTTTTCATATAAACGTCATTTCAGAAGAGACCTTGGAAGTATTAGGTCAACTTCGCAATCGTCGCATGTTTTTCTAACTTGATTTCTCTTCTACGTGCTAGATTTTTACAACATTGTGAGAGTAACAAGGTTTGCCCTTAGCCTAAACGTCCCTTTCACTGTTTTGAGTGCGATATCATTTTTAAATAGTAAATAATTCTGCTTTCACTAAACTGGAAAATCTGAGCACATCTTTAAAAAAGAGAACCAGAATTTAAAACAGTATAAAATAGAAGGGGCAGACCTTTGCAGAGGATGGTGAGGCCATTATTTTCCAGGACCTGAAGAATTTTATTCCATTAATTCTAGCTAAAGTGGAGTTGGTTGTTTTCCTCTCGTTTCTAAAAACATAGTATTGCAGAAGAGGGTTGTTGAGGGGAGGGCTGGTAGCTATCTCTGAAATTCCTTCTCCCCTTTTCAATGGTAATATAATCTTAGCCTTATAATACATAATTGCTTGGCTAGACTGCATTTCTCCACTTGTCTCGCAGTGAGGTGTGGCATTACGCCTACGTCTTCACGAAGGGACTGGAAACACAGGTGGGGAACGTCATCTCTGGATTCGGGGAATCCAGACTTCAGAACTGTCTCCTTCCTCCCCCTCCCTGCAGATGGGAATCCAGAAGCAGCGGCTGGGCTCCCGCCATGCAGAAAATGGCGGTGGTGTTGGAGATGACAGAGCAGAAAGCAAGAAGTTGGAACCTGGGTCCTTGAGTGACCTTGGAGGGCAGACTTGCCCGGTTAACCCCAATTTCCCTCTTTGGAATTGTGTGTGAGAAGAAGTGTCCATACTCTTGAAGTCATTCCATGTTGAGGTCAGTTCTGTCCGCTGGTTTAGCTACAGCTGTCCTCGCTGGACCACTAAGAGAGAAATCCAAACTTCTCAGATGCTTTCTCTCATGCACTGTTTATGCCATATTTGTGAAATCAGTTATTTTGGTGCCATGTATAGAAAGGATGCATGAAGGTCTACTTCAGCCTACGTCTCAAAATCGGAGCGTGAAAAGGAACTCGGAAATAAATGCTCAGTTCTGTATCCCTGGCTTTCAAAGGAGGTGGAGAATTTGGGTGCTAAGCCTGAACAAGGGGGTAAGTATGTACGATACCGTGTTTGGTCTTTAGGAAATATGGTTGATAACTGGAGGTGACTTCTGTATTCTGGATCCTGCCGCGAACATAGCTAACGAGGTAGACATGGGTCCTTCTGGAGAAGAGTTCCAGAAGAAACCACAGGGGGGAAAAAGGATTTATGTTGGATTGAGGATGGGCAGTGAGTATGGACTATTTTTTCCAAGAACTTTAACCACGAAGTTTCTGGTGACAGAAGCGCAGGTGTCTAACCCAGTCTCAGAACGGGACCAAAGGGACCACCATTGACTCTGAAAACCAGACAAGAAACCATTTCTCTGCCTTAACAAAAGAGGGATCTGAGATATTCAGAGTAAAACGGAGCTGACTCGACAGAAGGGAAGACACAAGCAAAGATGCTAAGTGATTCTCCCTCCTGAAAACCCACAAGGTCAGGAGGCCATGGCAGAGTACCTCCCACTCTGGGCTGGACGCAGAGTGAGCAAACGGCGCCCCAGGGTGCAGGGCACTGGGACCCTATTCTGTCGCGGTAAATGGAGCCAGCGGCATGTGGAGCCCAGGGTGGGTGCGATGGCGAGGTCAAGAAGGCAACATAAAACACAGAATATGCCCAGTGATCCCCTTGTACCCTCATGAGACAAAGAGAAAGATGAATTTAAAAGTGAACACAGCAACCTCGTCAGAAACAGAGAGGGGGCAGAGGTGGACAAAGGTTCCCTCGCTGCCCCTGTGTATCCGTGTCGCTGCCTCCTGACCCCTGTTGGGCGTGGGTCCCTGACTGCGCCGCGGACATGTGTCTATTTTCACACTCGCCTCTCGCACACACTCACTGCCCTCTTTGTCCATCAGGGTGCCCTGAGCCGTCACTGCAATATGCTGTCACGTTCAAGAAACTTCGGTCACGCTGCTGTTTATTACTCTTTCCTGGAAAACCCAACCCGCTTCAATCCAGCCCTCTGCCTCACCTGCTGTGACCCCACGCTGACAACAGACATGGGGGAAAACGCAGAACCCTACTCGTGGTTTCATTTGAATCTTATGATGACTCATCCCGGGGGGTCTTTCATACAGAGCGATGGTCACGTCGCATTCCCCTGGTCCCCTCACTGCCTCCACTCCCCAGTGAAGGCTGACCTGTCCACCCCCCTGCTAGATTCCTGCCCATGCCCCCACACACATGGCCCCTGTCTTCAAGCCCCAGCCCGCCCACGACCCCCAACACCATGGCCCTGTCTTCAGGCCCCAGCCCGCCCACGACCCCCAACACCATGGCCCTGTCTTCAGGCCCCAGCCCGCCCACGACCCCCAACACCATGGCCCTGGCTTCAGGCCCCATTGCTACACCCCCAGTAAATTCTTGGCTTCCCCTTACTGTCCGTCAGTCAACAAAACCCTCAGAACTGTCCTGGCTCTTCCCTCCTTCACATTCTGTATCCGACCTAGAAGAAAATCCCATTGACTCTGGTTACTTTCTGAACTTCACATCTATTATTCCCCCGCTCTGATGCTCTGAGCCACGTCTCTCTCCGCGGATGCTTGGGATGCTCTGAATAGGCCACCTGTACCCGCGACGCTCACTCTCAGCACGGCTGCCCGTGTGGTCAGCACTCCAGCACTCACGCTACCGTGGCAGCTCCCTGTCTCCGAGAGTAAAGGCACAGTCTTGACACTGGCCTGCCAGGCAGAGCCTGATCTGCCACTGTAAACGATCCTTACTTGACCCCGTCTCCTCCACGTCCCCCTCGCTCACTTGGACACAGCCACAGCCACCCAGGAGAAACATTGTTCCCAAACACATAGTGTGTTCCCGCCAGGGACACTTGGAATTGGTGAGCTTTTATTTAAAAAAAGGAAAGAGGGGCGCCTGGGGGGCTCAGCCGGTTGAGTGTCCGACTTCGGCTCAGGTCATGATCTCGCAGTTCATGAGTTCCAGCCCCACATCGGGCTCTGTGCTGACAGCTTGGAGCCTGGAGCTTGCTTCGGATTCTGTGTCTCCCTCTCTCTGCCCCTTCCCCGCTCATGCTCTGTCTCTCTCTGTCTCTCAAAAATGAATAAACGTTAAAAAAATTTAAAAAAAAAAAGGAAAGAGTGAAATAATCAATGAAATGTTCAAAAGATTTGTTTCTGCCAAAAGGCACAGTGAACAAAATTCACTATCAAGAGACTACATGGGTAAAATATTCATAATGGAAGACAAAGAATTGCTAGCTGTCATACATAAAGACATTTTATAAATTAATACAAAATATAAGGTCTTTAATTTTAAAAGTGGACACAATTTATCAACTGACAGTGCAAAAGAAAGAAAAACCAATGCCCTATAAGCCTATAATTATGAAAAGTTTTAAAAACAGATTCAATTTGACCTCATAATTCCTCTCTGAGTAGTTTGTAGCTGGGAGTTCATTAAGAATATTCCAAAGATTTACTCACCAGGTAACAGTTTAGTAGATTATTTAGTAAATTTACATTTCAGTAAGACTGAAAATTAGGAACACGCAAATGTCCAATATTATAAGATTGAATACAATAAATGATGAAAACCTTGCCTGCAGGAAGCACAACATATATCATAAATAGCTTTGCTGAAATATATAAGATTTTTACAATTTGGAGAAGTAAAAAAGCAGGTTACGAAACACCATGTAAGAACTAGTCCATCTCATGGTACTTAAATATACACGTGCTTATATTTTTGAATCAGTATATTTTATTGACACTGATTATTTTGTTACTTAAATGGGCTCGTACATTTTTCCTTAACAATAAATAAAGTATTTTTTATGAATAATAAATACTTTTTATAAATATTTTAATAAAAATATTTTTATTATTATAATAAATATTTTTATTAAAATATGTATTTATTATAATAAGTATTTTTATAAATAAAAAAAAGTATTTTTACTTATAACAACCAGTCCGTCAGTTTCTTTTAAATATGGCACAATAAATTCTGGTTTTAATCCACCTTTCAAGAAAGCATATTTATATTTTAAAAATATATATGTCTGGGTGTTAATATTAAAATGAATATGTCATAACTAGTATAAAGATAAAAGAAATAATACTGTGACCCAAAATGAAACAGAAATGAAAACAAAATGAGCAGGGATAAAGCCACTGTGTGACCCCCAGTGGGGAACCAATGATCACATAAAGAATATGTGCCTGGCCCATCGCAAGAGCTCAAAAAATGGTTTTTATCTTATTATGGAGAATATTCGATCACTATTTTTCTGACAACAAAATTTGAAATATTTGAAAACTCATAATGTACCTCTTCTGGTCCAAATAAATTTAACCCCTTGTGTTTTCTCGACTTATTTTTTCTAATAAGTGACCCTTAGCGTTTTATCTCTTCAAGTTCGTTTGATCATATTATTTTGGATGCATTCCAATGCTTTTCATAAAGGGATGCCCGAATCTTATGCAAATGACCTCGTGTGAGCATTGCTTATGAACCAAGTGCCAATGTTCCATGGCCAGTGGGTGGACCCATTAATCCTTGACCTACCGTTCGTGGGGCTCTTTGTGCAATGGTTAGCAGTACACACTCTGGAATCCGCTCTCAGGGTATGGATTTCAGCTCTGTCCCTTATTTGCTGTGGGGCCGCGGCTCTCTATTTCCTTGATCTTGTCTTACTTGGGTTGAAAGCAGTTGCAATGGTACTCAGCGTATCTAAGTTTTCGCCAGTATTAACTCATGTTCATTGGTAGCTTTCAGCTGCTTCCACGCAGATGCCGCCACGTGTGGTTTATTATAATTTTCCATATTATAATTTTTTATCCCTAACCCAAGCTCTTGATGCAATTTAAGCCTACCATCCAGGGCACTGATGTTCTTCACAGAGTGACGTCATCGGTCATGGTAATCAATATATTTCCATCCTGGTAAGTTAAGCAGTACCGGCCCCCACTGGGTGCCAGAGTCTGTGTTCTTGTCGGCGATCGTTATCAGCAGGTAACGTGTCAGGATATTTCAACCCCTCAGGAAGGAAAACCCTGATTCGAAGACAATAAAATGATTTCTTTTCTCCTATGACAAGAAGCTTCAGGGGCCCCGGTGCTCGTGATTCTGCTCCTGGCAAAGTAATGATGAGCCAGGTTCATTTCCTCTCCTAGCTCCCCAGGTTCAACACCCTGGCCTCGTCCTCAGCCTCACCTGTTCGGGCCAGAGCAGTGCAGAGCCACACCCAGGACAAGATCGCATCCAGGAAAACAAAGCAATTGTTTTATCTTTTGTTAACTCAGGAGCAGGGAAACCTCAAAACCCCCATCAGAGGTTTCTCTAGCCAGACACAGATGTCGTGACAATTTCTAAACCGACCCCAAGGTACTGTGGGTCCCACGATTGGCACAGACAGATCAAGATTTACCCCTAGGGTTGCAATGGGGGGTGCTTCCCCCAAAACTCAGAAGAGGTTTGGCCCGTCCGCGGAAGAAGGAGTAAGGCGGGACAGGAGCGAGCCAGCGTGCAGCGTGGGTCTGCCACTGTTGACCCATTAATGGCGTAGTGACAGTAATGTTTCTTTTTAATGGTCAGACCGAAGATGGCTATGTGGAGGGAATCGGATCAGGTTCACCACTTGGCTATATCTATATGTATATCAAGGTAAAGACAGACTACATCTTAGTAATTACATAGTTTTATTTTTTTTATTTTTATGAAAAAAATTTTTAAATTTATTTATTTATTTATTCCCCCCCTTGGGCTTTTACTAAATCATCTATAGATATGTTTCTTTTATTTATTTATTTTTATTTTTATCTTTTAATTTTATTTTCTATTTTTTAAAATTTACATCCAAATTAGTTAGCATATAGTGAAACAATGATTTCAGGAGTAGATGCCTTAATGCCGCTTACCCATTTAGCCCATCCTCCCTCCCACAACACCTCCAGCTATTTATTTGTGACAGAGACAGAGCACAAGTGGGGGAGGGGCAGAGAGAGAGGGAGAGACAGAATCCAAAGCAGGGTCCAGGCTCTGAGCTGTCAGCACAGAGCCCGATGCGGGGCTTGAACTCACAAACTGTGATCATGACCTGAGCCGAAGTCAGACGCCCAACCGACTGAGCCACCCAGGCGCCCCAGTAGTTACATAATTTTAGATAAAAATGGCCTTAAAACTCAAAAGTGTACCTTTACAGCTGCATATGTATATATACATTTATAACTGCTTATGTATAAGTTAGTAATATATAAATAATAATATAACATAAGAAGGTGATAATATACAAATTATATATTAATTGTATACATTTATATATGCTCATATATAATGTAATATGTAATTTAATTATATATGCTAATATATTGAATTATATGTTGTATCATATATTGCACAATAGATAGATAAGTGTATGTATGATTGATATATTACACATAATATACATATAATAAAATCTATACTTATATATATTAAAATCAAATTCAGATTAGTTTAACAGGAATAAAGTGAATGCATATAAAATGGCACTGAGGCATCTCATGCAAAAACAGACTATTTTTTGAGTGTCTTAATAAATGCTCGAGCACCGCTGGGAACATTTGGTAAAGAAGGAATAGTCTCCACCCTCATGGGGCTTATATATTAGCATTTCTCAAAGTCTTTATACTGGCTTTGTTTATGCTCCAAGGTTTTTATTTACATTCATGGAAAGAGATTCACCTCACAATTTATTTTAGATAATCAGAAATCCCCATGGTTTACAGTTTTCTTGATAAATACCAAAGAGGAACATGTTAAGGATTTTTAGAAATTCAAATCTCAAATAGGAGAAAATGACTTAGACTGGTATAGAAATAATGATCAACCAAACATCTATGTCATTACTATACAAAATGCGAAGTTCGTAATAGATTTTAACAAACTGCTCATATATGTTTCAGGTCTCAGAAGCATGTGTTGGAAAACATAAGAATCTGTGATAAATTCCTATCTTAGGAATACACTTTAAAACACAAAGCTCGTGCTAATATTTTTGTACAAGATACATGCTCCTTTTTTTTAGATCGCATTCTCCCTTCCTATGACAAGCCCCTAAATAATTGTAGGTTTCAAGAATGAGAAAAGGGTCCAGATTGAAAACTAGAAATGAAAATGAAGTAGGCTTTAAGATAAAAGCCAAATGCAAATAATGAGTGCATTGGCTCTCTGCATTTATTTACATTTTCTGCATTTGCGATGTCAGTAATATCTGCAGAAGCACATTTCTCAGTGATCAAGGAAAGCAGAATTGCCGTCTTGGGATAACCATTTTGTTTTTGGTTTCAGTCTGGTATTACCCTCTGCCATGGACTTTAAGAGTTAGGAGGTAGATGAAGGCTATTAATCTTTAAATTACATACCACTCAGTGTCTGTTACTCACTGAACAGACGCTGGTGAGCAAACGGACATGAATGGCATTTTCAGTGAAAAGGACCGAGAATCATAGTTGACCGAGGCAGCCACTTGTCCCCACACCTTTCTGTCCCCATTGCTACCGACAGGTCTCCAGTTGTAGACACACGGCGTATAAATATTATCCCGCTGCACGACTCACCTGGTACACAAATTCACGTTCTAATAGTTACTTGAGTGATTTGTTTGTAGATTTTTTTGACACAAATTGGTTTTTCTTTAAGGTAAATTTACAAATTCACAGCAGTCAATCCTGCACTAAACCCGACTGATCAATTTTAATGAAATGCCCTAAGTCATAATAATAATTTAAAAAAAAAAAAACAACAACAACCCTGTTTCATATCACAACAACAAAGGGATCTTATTTGCCCCCAGGTCCCAGCCTCCACCTGCTCCTATAAAAAGAAAACATAGTGCAATAATAGTGACATTTTTAATTATGCTGTTTTTCTGTAAAATCCTGGTTTGTATATCATGATTATATAAGGTCATAACAAGCTTCCCAGGGATGCGCTGACCTCAGAGCCCGGAGCCCCCTACGGACCCCACGAAGACCACGGGAGGGAGGGTTACTTCAGCTTGTGGGTTTGGAAGTCACCGTTTTTTAATTATTAATAAAAATCATTTTAGAATCTTCCCTTGACTCTGTTTTACCCTCCAGCTACATCCTGCCTTTCACCTTTCCTTCCCGCTTCTTGAGAGAGGAGTTTACACCTGCTGCTTCGCCCCTGACCCTCATGGTCCCGTCCCACTTCTGAAAACAGTGGGTCCCATCGATTTCTTTTTTTTTTTTTCATTTGAGGGGGGTGGGGAGAGGGAGAAAGTGGGGGAGGAGCAGAAGGAGAGAGAGAGAGAGAGACAGAGAGACAGAGAGAGAGAGAGAGAGAGAGAAAGAGAGAGAGGGAATCCCAAGCAGGCTCTACACTCAGCTTGGAGCCCAACTAAGCTTGGGTTACGACCCTGGGATCACAACCTAAGCTGAAATCAAGACTCAGATGGTCAACCAACTGAGCCATCCAGGAGCCCCCATCAACTCCTTTGTGAAGATTACCGAGAGCCTCCTAGTCACTAATCTCAAATGCTTTCACCCAACACTCTCTTGACGTCATCCCTCCGTGAGGCTGACCCTTAAGATCCTGGGGCTTTCTGCCCCTTTGGCCAGTGACACTGCTCCACGGTGTCCCATCTCTCCCTCCCTGTCCTCACCCTGCTGTCCAGGTACAACACAAATGCTCAGCACTCAACCCAGAAGTGACACTGTTGTGGGTCCTGAGAGATGTGGCAACAAGGACGGGGCCTTCCACGTCCCAGAAGCAAGGAGAGAGGGAGCAGTGGATGCAGCTCACGGGCACATCGCAAGAGGGTTTCTGCGCACTGACATCCGTGTTAGAAAGTAGCTTCTGGCAACAACCCAGAGGCTCATACACACAGGACCAGGGGCAGAGATGAGAGAGGGGCCACGGAGCAGTCCCACAGGAAATGGCAAAGGTGACACAGAGGCTTTGGGGACAAAGTCAAAAGTGGAGCCAGGGTGGCTCAGTCAACTGAGTGTCCAGCTCTTGGTTTCTGCTCACGTCATGATCGCACGGTTGGTGGGATTGAGCCCTGCATCAGGCTTTGTGCTGACAGCACGGAGCCTGCTTGGGATTCTCTCTCCCTCTGTCTCTGCCCCTTCCCTGCTCTCTCCTTCCCTCTCTCTCTCAAAATAAGATAAACTTAAAAAAAGTGGAGGTGTACAGAGAGAAATGAGGACTGTTGGGGAGATGCTATAGAGCCTGTCACTTACTTGGTTAAGGGGACATGGGGCAGGGTGTCCAGGTCTCCCCCTGGGTCGTTTCACCAAGAGAGAGCACAAGGAAGAACATTTCAGACGGCACCCCCTCTGAGTGTCTCATTCAGCCCCGGAGCTGTCCCAGAGCAACGCAGACTGCGTGCTCTGGCCACAGATACTATTTGCTTCTCGCAGCTCTGGAGGCTGGCAGTCCAAGATGCCGGCACCACCAAATTTGGTGTGTGGAGAAGACCCTTTTCTGGACTCACCGGCTGCTGTCTTCTCACTGTGTCCTCCCAGGGCAGATGGGACAAGGTAGCGCTCTGGGGTCTCATGTAAGGGCACTGATCCCATCCAGGAGGGCTCCACCCTTGTGACCTAATCACCTCCCAAAGGCCCCACCTCCTAATGCCATCACTTTGGGGGTTAGGTTTTCACGAAAGAATTTGGGGATTGGGAGTCGGAAACATTCAGCCCATAAGAGGAGAGAAACCTGGGCCACGCGAGTCTTTGCAAGATCCCCTTCTTGCCAACCCCTGTCTTTAGCCTTTCTCCCCGGCCTCTCCGTGCCCCAGCCCCTTACGGACTCCAAAACACCCGCCTTGTGTCAGCAGGAAAGGCACACGGCGGCATGGGAACCCCGGATGTAATAGGAGCTTCATCCGGTGCTGGCGGCGGGTTGGGGCCAGGTTCCCTAGTGGAAAGGGCACTGAAAGATGCATTGGGTTTGACAGATGAAAATGGTTATGGGCTCAGAGCTCCCGTGAGGAAAGAACAGAAGGGAAAAACACAGAGCCATTGAAAAAGGAGGCCATTCAAGGGGGAAGGAGTGGCAGAACTTGGAGGGAAGAGGCTAGTGGAAGTCAAAATTAGAAATGCCGTTGGCGCCATGGGATCTCTTACAGCCACCGTGGTTCTCTGAGTTCGCCTGCATGGCCTCGGTTGTCAAATATGGCATGTCGAGGCTTCCCAGTCTCTCATACCCGGCCCAGACCTCTTCCACTAGCTCCAAATGTACCCATTCGTTTACTGCTGACCTCCCAGCTCAAGCTCATTAAATTGTGGTTGTCATTTGGACCTTCACAGTCATTGAGTCAGCCTTCTAAATGGCGAGTAGCATCTGAAAAGCAAGTGGGAGTTGTTTAGATCTGGGTGAGCTTAACTCTGATCTGACTTTAATACATATTCTTCATCACTTCCCTAACTGTTGAAACCTGGAGACTACTTGGCTGCAGTCTTCTGTTCCAAATACCTTCAACGTAGCAGAGACACATCGAGATTCCTCCCCGAAGCTTCGTAAAAGTCTGGATTGTTATTACAAGGAGAACCTTGGAAATAAGGACCACGGTCTGTCTTTTAGTCTTATTTTCACACCATCAACGACGCTGCTGGTTGTGTTTAGAGACCTCCGAATTCCAAGTCTGGAGCAGCAAGAATCATGGGGGGCAGCACACGCTGGTTTGGGGTTCAGCGCAGAGTCTCGAAGATTTATTTCAGCATTTATCTTCTTCCCTCTGGGCAGTGAGACCTGCTGCTCTAGATTTTAAAATAACAAAGATTGATCTTAAGTTCATTTCCATAAATATGCTGGGCACATAGGAAGCACTAGAATGCACAGTCATTCTGGTTGAAATGTGGCAGCTCGGCCCAAGGAGCAGTCCATGCTCACTGTGAGATTTCCCATGAATACTTAAGCTTCAACAAGGGGCAGTTTCTTCAAAAAGGACTTTGGTCAACAGATTTGTACTGAAATAAACTTCACGAGTTGACGTGAGCTTAATTAAAAAGTGATAAATCTCCCTTGCCTCGTCTATCAGCTATTTAAAAAAGAGAGAAACTTCAGGCTCTCGCTATTAAGCCACACTAGTTGGCACTTATAAACACAATTTCCATGATATGTTTTATAACCGAGAAATACAGAGCCCGTGCATTTTCCTTTCTAGAAACTGTTAACTAGTTTTTCATATATTGTTTTTCATCATTTATATTGTTCAATTCTAGGGAACATCCAGCTGATGAGTTAATGTTATATTTGCATGACTTAACATCGTATGTTCTCTTACCTACAGTAAATAAAGCAAGATGACTTAGGAACGTTAAATTCTGAACTTCCAAGTATATAATAGTGTGTCTGCCTCAATGCCAAAATTAAAACGCTAGTGTCTTTTATGACTAGAGATGGACATCTGAATCTATCTCCATATTTCAGATTCTCAAGCCATCAGAAGTAAGTCTTCATTTGTGGGAAGAACCTCATGCATGGCTTCCCTCAGTTACACAAATGCAAATGCAGGGAGAATTTCTCACCCTACTGGTGGGATGACTCCAGAGAGCAGCCTGCACCATGAGTGGCTTTATTAAGTAGCTAACTCTCCCTTCCTTGCAGGATGGTTCTCACCAGGGTGGAAGGGATGATATTTGCATATTTAAAGACAATGAACTTGGCCCGGTCAATGCTCTTAGGGTTGGCTCTTAGGGTTGGTTAAGAAGAGGCTCCAGTGAGCTTTCTAGATTCTTTCTCCACCTCTCCTGTACCTCACCCTGCTGTGGTCTCCAACCCTCTGAAGGGGCAAGTACTGTTCAAGGTCTCTTCTGGACATCTCACTTTCAAAGTCTCCTCCACAATCCAGGGAAATTTCTCATCCCTTCACCAAGTGGCTCCTATGTCATCCACATGTAGCCACTGTATACATACTTTACTCTTGCAATTTCAAAAACTTTTGAAGAAAGGAAGAAGATGAAAACAAAGAAACAAAACCTTATTCCTCCAAGTGGTCGCTCATGGAATTAAAAGCCAAGGCTTTCAAGACCTAATTTAGAACCAAAAGCCAAGAGACTGAGTTTAGTTTTATTGGATCTTTTTGTACTCTCCCTTCAAAGAGAGTATATCTTAGTCTTATGAGAAAATATAAGTCAGTTTTAATGGAAGAAAGGATCAGAATAAAAGGGATTATTTTTTACAAAGTAATTATAACAGGGAATCTTACCAATATTTATACTATTATTGTATTATAAGTAAACTTACATTTAAGGGAGTGAGAAGTTGCTGATGAACATACTATAGAATCAGAGGACCCTGAACAACCAAGTAAGATGTAAATACATTTGCATAAAACCAAGAATCTACTGGGTCATTGCCATTCCCTCTTTGCTTTGAATGAAATCCATTTGTTTTATACATTTGGAAAAGTACCATTATTCTTACCTTATTTTGGCATTCCGGGGAAGGAAAAAAAAAAAAAAAACAGATCCTGCAATCTCCACTCTCAATCTCTCCAAGTTCTTTTCCTTCCGGTGTGTTGTCTACAGTTATATTTACCGTGTATCTGAATACCCCAAATCAAGACACATGGTCTAACAAAGCATATTTTTTCATTTGTCAGTTTGCTTATATGAAAAGTCTAATATGGAGAGCTAGAAAAGTTTAGTTGTTTTTAATTTTGAGCAGACAGGTTATACTTACTGAGATCTAATTCAACAATAAATAAAATTGTGTGATATATGGTTGGTTTCCCTACAGTAGCATTTCTTCATGGTTTAGAATACAAATCTCCCCTGGCATCCTCCCTTTCTCTCCTGCCAGATCAACACCAAATAAGCATGATGATGTATACTCTATAAAGCACTTTTTAATCCCTCTTGTATCTCAACTGATTTTTTTAAAAAACATGAAAGGAGAAAATAAAACCTTTATGTCAGATAGTAGGTAATGGAGTTTCTTAAGATAGCATACTTTATGGTTTCTCTATACTTATAAGAAAGAAAAAAATATTGACCTATTTTATCATCCTGTGTAATGGGTGGGGCTGAATGAAAGGCAGTTTCAATCTCTCCAGGCATGCTGATGGGAAGTGAAAAATGATTTTTCCCAGTCAAAGAATGAATTCCTATAAAGCTAGAAAGGTATTAGGACACCGTGATATTTTGACACACAAAACAAACAATTAAGCTGTTGTGCAGATATGTGACCTGAAAGAGGACCCTGAGAAAGGAGGTTTAGCAGAACTAGGTAAATATGTTTCGTTCCTTCCTTCTTTGATGAAATAAAAAATCTTCTTTAAATCCAATTTTTATAGAGGGAATTCTGGCAATGGCAATGTGAAGAGGCTGGCAAATCATCTTCCACATAAATAAGTATGAACACATATAAAACAATTATTTTGGGCTCTGAAGATTGACCAAATTTAAACAATACATTGAGAAGTATTTAATCATGAAAAACTACTAAGATTAGGTAAAAGCTATATTAATATCTGGACCTCTCGCTGGGACTGGTTCCATTTCCCCACTCCCACCCAGTTCATGATGTAGTACTTTTACCAGAACGGGGAAAACTTTGAAAACCAGTAGTCTTGCCTCCATGGGGAAAGAGGGCATCAACTTGGAACACGGGCAGAACGTTCAAGGTGGCATTGTCAGTGTTTGCAACCAACTTGTTTACAAAAATGAATGGAGGAAACACACAGCTTTTCTAGGTCCAGGTTTCAGTCCCAGTTGGCACAAAGATCAAATAGGCAGAAATTTAATGGGTAGATCCTAGAAATGAGAAGTCCACAAAGGGAGAGAGATGAGCATTCCACACATCTCTGGCTAATTATAAACTATGCCATGTGTGAGGACACCTGAGAGGGCCAAGAAGAACATAAAAGCTTGGATGTACTGGAGAAGGGGTTGAACTCTGAATGTGCTCCCCAAGTCACACACAGATCAAGTGGCAAGGGTGACAGCCATACAGATACAAGGTATTTGAGCAAAATTTCTGTCCAAACCATTGGCTGATCACTAAGCTATGCAGGCACAAGAGTAATCCCACAAGGTCAGGCTAAAAAATAATGACTATAGAAAATAAAAACTCAGTACACACACCACAGGGGAGACAGACTTCAGTTTAAGACCACACAACTATTAAAAAGGAAAAAAAAAAACCTCAGGGAATAAAGAGCACACAGAATCCAGATTAGCTAAAATCTACTTTCTAAAATCTTTACTATTTGAGAAAACTATACAAGACCTGTTAAGAGACAAGTTAAGTGTGATCCATACTCAGGGAAAAAAATGAAACCAATAAAAACTGATTTGAGTGGGTCCAAACATTGGATTTGGCAGACAAACACCTCAGTATGTATTATGAGCATATCCAATGAGTTAAAGAAAACTATCTTTAAAGAGTTAAAGAAAAAAATATGGTAATGAAGGCTCAACAAATAGGAAATATCAACAAAGAAGAAAATGTTTTTTTAAAGAACCAAATGACAATTCTACAGTCAAAATACACAATAATTAAAATGGAAAATTCACTAATTGTCTCAGCAGTAGAGTTGATATGGTAGAAGAAAGACACAATGAACATTAAGGTAAGTAAATAGAAATTATGCAATCCACAGAATGGAAAGAACAAATGTTTAAGAAAAGTGAACAGAGCCTCAGAGACCTTGGAACATCAACTATACTTTTATACATGTACTGGGAGTTCCATAAGAAGAAGAGTGAGAGAAAGGAGCAGGAAAAATATTTGAAGAAATAATGATGGGAAACCTCCCAAATTTAATGAAAAACATGAATCTGCAGATCCAAGAAGCCCCACAAATCACCATAAGATAAATACAGAGAAATCCACACTTAGATACATCATAATCAAACTGCTGAAACACAAAAACAAAGATAAAATAATCCTGACAGCAGCAAGAAAACAAAAAGGACTCATTATATGCAGAAAAACAATAAGATCAATAACTAACATATGATCCTAAACAATGAAAACCAAAAAGCGCTGGAATATTCTAAATGGTGACAGAAAAACCTGTCAAACCAGAATTCTATTTTTAAAAAGAAGGCCAAATAGAGACCTTCTCAGATAAACAAAAATTGAGAGAATTTATTGCTAACAGACCTGCCTTCAAAAAATGTTATAGGAGTCATTCAGACTGCAAGGAAATGGCACAAGATAGTGACTTCAGTCCTTAGGAGAAAATGAAGAACACAAGAAACAATAAAAATGGGGACAAGTATAGAAGATAGTGTATATATTTTTCTCTGTTGAAAAATTTCTTTAAAAACATAAGGTTGCATAAAGCCATACTGTAATAACTGTACTATTGGGTGTATAACATATATAGATATAATGTATATGAAAATAATAATACAAAGAAGGGGGGACAAAACTGAGCTATATTGGGGTAAAGTTGTTATATATATTTTATCAGAATTGAGTGTTAACTTTGAGTAGACTGTGACAAGTTAAGCTGCATAAGAAAATTCTAACATATAACTTATAAAGCCTAAACCAGGGAGAGATAGAAAATCCAAATAGACCAATTACTAGTCAGGAGATTGAATCAGTAATCAAAAATCTCCTGGGGCACCTGGGTGGCTCAGTTTGTTAAACACCTGACTCTTGGTTTCGGCTCAGGTCATGATCTCACAGTTCGTGGGCTGGAGCCCCACATTGGGCTCTATGCTGACAGTGTGGAGCCTGCTTGGGATTCTTGCTTTCTCCCTCTTTCTATGTCCCTCCTTCACTTGTGTTCTCTCTTTCTTTCTCTCTCTCAAAATAAGTAAATAAAAACTTCTTAAAAATCTCCCAGTGAAGAAAAGCCCAGGACCAGATGGCTTTACTGGTGAATTTTACCAAACATATAAAGAAGAATGAACCCCAACATTTCTCAAACTCTTCCAAAAAAATCCAACGTGCGGGAACGCTTCCGAACTCATTATATGAGGCCAGCATCATCCTGATACCAAAGCCAGATAAAGACATTACCAGAACAGAAAATTGTTCTGTACCAGAACAAGTCAATATTCCTAATTAATATAGAGACAAAAGTTCTCAATAAAATACTAGCACACAGAATTCAACAGTACATTAAAAGGATCACTCACCATGATTGAATGGAATTAATCCTAGGAGTGCAAGCATGGTTCAACATATGCAAATCAATCAATATGATGTGTTACATTAATAGAATGAAAGAAAAGAATCATATGATTTCAATCAAGACAGAAAAAGCACTTAACAAAATTCAACATCTGTTCATGATAAAAAAAAAATCTTAACTAATTGGGCATAGAAGGAATACACATCAACATAATACATTAGACACATAAAACAAGCCCATAGGTAACATCATACTCATTGGGGAAAGATTGAAAGCTTTGACTGGATATCGGGAGCAAGACAAGGGTGCCCACTCTTACTGCTCTTGTAGTACTAGAAGTCCTGTCTAGAGCAATCAGGCAAGAAAAAGAAATAAACGACATTAGGAAGGGAAAGAAAATAATAAAATTTTCTTTGTTAGCAAATGGTATTTTATATAGGTAGAAAATCATAAATGTTCCACCAAAAACCTGTTAAATCTAATCAACCAATTCCATAAAGTTGCAGGACACAAAATTAACATACAGAAGTTATTAGCATTTCTATACACTAACAGTGAATTTTCTGAAAAAATAAAGACACGGATCCATTTACAATAGCATCAAAAATAATAAAATACTTAGGAATGAATTTAACCAAGGGGATGATAGATCTCTACTCTGAAAACTACAAGACACTGATGAAAGAAATCAACGAAAACACAAATAAATAGAAAGATACGTAATGATCATTATTAGTTGAAAGAAATAATATTAAAATGTCAATACTACCAAAAGCCATCCACAGATTCAACAGAATCTTTATCAAGATTCCAATGGCATTTTTTACAGAAATAGAAATAAAAAGACTTCTAAAATTTCTATGGAGTAACAAAAAAAATAGCCAAAGAAATATTGAAAATCAGTAGAAGAAGAACAAATCAGGAGGCATCGTACTTTATGATGCCATGGTATACTATAAAGCTATAGTAATTAAAATATTAAATATTTGCCAACCATATACATGATAAGTGGTTAATATTAAAAATATATAAAGAATTCAAACAACTCAATAGCTTAAAAACAACCCAACTAAAAAAAAATGGGCAAAAGATCTGAATGGATGTTTCTGCAAAGAAAATGTATGAATGGCCAACAGGTACATGAAAAGATGCTTAACCTCACTAGTCATTAGGAACGCAAATTAAAACCACAGTGAGGTATCCCCCCCACCCCTGTCAGAGTGGCCATCATCAAAAAGACAAGAGATAACAAATACTGGTGGGGATGTAGAGAAAGGGGAGTCCTTGAGCACTGTTGGTGGGAATGCAAACTGATTCAACCACCACGGAGTACAGAAGTTCCTCAACAAATTAAAAATAGAAATATCCTATGATCCAGCAATTCCACTTGGGGGAGAATATATTCAAAGAAGTGAAAACAATAACCTGGAAAGGTATCCGCACCCTCATGTTCATAGCAGAATGATTTACAATAGCCAAGACATGGAAATAACCTAATTCTGGGTGGTGAATGGATAAAGAAGTTGTGTTGCATATGTACAATGGAATCTTATTCAGCCATAAAAAATGTAATGAGGTAACCCTACTATTTGCCACAACACGGATGGAACCTGAAGGCATGATACTAAGTGAAACCAATCAGAGAAAGACAAATACTCTATGATGCCACTGAGACATGGAATGTAATTTTTTAAAAAAATCAGAAAAATGCAGGGGCGCCTGGGTGGCTCAGTCGGTTAAGCGTCTGACTTCGGCTCAGGTCACGATCTCGCGGTCTGTGAGTTCGAGCCCCGCGTCGGGCTCTGTGCTGACAGCTCAGAGCCTGGAGCCTGTTTCGGATTCTGTGTCTCCCTCTCTCTCTCTGACCCTCCCCCGTTCATGCTCTGTCCCTCTCTGTCTCAAAAATAAATAAACGTTAAAAAAAATCAGAAAAACATATCAGACTTGTGGTTGAGGCGGGAGGTGAGTGGCAGGGGAATTGCACGACGCTGGTCAAAAAATACAAACTTCTAGTTATAGGATAATTAAGTCCTAGGGATGTGATATAGAGCATGATGACTATAGTAACACCGCTGTGCAATGTCCAGGAAAGTTGCTGAAACAGTAGATCCTAAGAGCTCTTATCTCAAGGAGAGTATTTTTCTTTTCTTTTTATTGTAAGTATGTGAGTTATGTCAGTCATTTCTCAACAAAACTACGGTGGGCGGGGGGAGGCTGAGACTGACAGATCAGAGAGAAAAAAAAATTCTTCCAACTTGATGCTATTTAAATCCAAACGACTTCTTTTTAAAATAAATATGGAAGGAGAAAGTGATGTGCATTCATAAATGGTCAGAACATGAAGCTACAGTTCTAGAAGGGTAGAATTTGACTGTAAATCTGTTAAGCACTTCTAAGCTGACAACCCTGTATACCAAAGGGAAACTTACTGCCTTGATGGAGCCTCATGGGATTGTATAATCCCCCCCTTTATAATTGCCAATTTTCATGGTCGTTTCTACTTCCTTCTCTTTACATGGAAGTCAGAGAGTTCAAGTTCTTGGAACTGCCAAGCATCACTAATTTATCTGAAAGTGAGTCAGAAGACAAAATCATACACGTTTTAAGATACCTGCAGAGATAGCACCTTTTGTCTAAAATCAAAATGCATATAGTTTTCTATTTTCAGGATGGTTACATTGATGAGCTAAAAATGTCGGAACAAATTCCTGATTATCTTAAGTATGTATAGACCAGTCAGCTCAGGTACTGAATGTTACTCATGTACAATCACTACAAGCAAAAGCCAATGCGATGAACATTCAACACAACTGTCTCAATAAATTACTTCTTCATGGTCCCCCAAACTATGGTGTACATGAACCAAGTTTGGCAGCTGTTATCAGCTTTAAGTATTTCCAAGTGTTTTTCTTTTCTATATTGAACATACCCAACTTTCTTTTCATAATAATTTTCTTTAAAATTTATAATTTTAAGTCCATTTCGCACAAGACTGAAGTAAGACGAGAAGTAATGTGGGTGACTTGTCACCTTCCAGACATGTGAACACTGACAGAGGTGAACCAGGATTAAAAGACCCTCATCCAGGGGTGCCTGGGTGGCTCAGTCAGTTCAGCGTCTGACTTCGGCCCCGGTCCTGATCTCACGGTTCATGGGTTCGAGCCCCGAATTGGGCTCTGTGCTGACAGCTCAGAGCCTGGAGCCTGCTTCGGACTCTGTGTCTCCCTCTCTCTCTGTCCCTCCCCTGCTCTCTCTCTCTCAAAAATAAATACACATTAAAAAATTAAAAAAACAAAGCTCCTCATCCACCCGTTCTGAGAATAACCTCCTAAGTGTGACAAAATCAGTTACATGCTGCCTTCAGTCAACATTGGAGGAACCTGCTAGAACAGAGTCAAGTGTAACAGACTCGTGTGTAAAAGCCAAAAGAAGGTAATGATGGAAATTTCCCGCCTCAGCGGGTGACTTTTGATTATAATCTGGAATGACTTTTAAAGTGGTGAAATCCACTTACTTGCTTGGACCAGACTTTTTTTTAATGGAATGGGATAGAACAGATTAGGACAAGATAGCAATAGAAGAATGGATAGGATAGGATAGGTTAGATCAGAGTGTGTGCTATCTCTTAAGAATTTCTTCATGGAATTCATATACATACATATATATGTGTGTGTGTGTATGTACATATATATATATATATATATACATATACATATATATATATATATGAGTTGAAGAGTTGAAATGAAAATGTTTGAGAAACACGCCTAAAGTAGCATTCGTCTCATGTTTTCTACTTATTCCATATCATCATTAAACCATTTATATACCTTTAAGATCCAATTCTATTTCATGATGTCAAAAATAAGGAAGAAAGTTCTGCCACTTCTGCTTAATTACGCATGTGTATTCTATATCATTATAAAATGTTTCAGTAAGACTGTTTTGAGATCATTTAAGTATGTCGAAAAGGCACAAAAATAAATGTGGTATGAATTTAAAAACTCTGGTCAAACGCTAATACATTATTTGTATCTCTACCTTTTTATTCCTACCTTGGATAACCAAATAGTTTGATGAATTTACTTTGACTCCACTAATCACATCCGCCACCCCCACATGACTCAAAATAAAAGAACTCAGGTGTTTAGGGGAAATAGAAGATTTATCCCGGCCCATCTAACCATTTACCTTCCAAGTAGCTATGAGCCGATAATGAGCTTTCGAAAAGTCACAGGAAGAAAGACAGCTCTTCCTTCTTCTCTCACATGCACACGTTTTCCTGAGCTGTCCTTGTCTGTGCGCCTGTATGTGTGTGCACATGCATGTCTATAGGACATTTTTAAAGGGAGAAAGAAATGACAGCCGTGCCAAGAGAGGGGTCTCAACCACTGTGGGTAAATCAAT